>NC_053390.1:263295773-263647220 GCF_905171765.1 Bufo bufo | reverse complement strand
TAGCCATACGATAGTGTGAAAGAGGCCTTAAGGAGAGGTTTCTGGGGAAAAATATACTTAGCACTGCTAAGGCCTCTTTCACACTACCGTATGGCTATTTCAGTGTTTTGCGGTCCGTTTTTCACGGATCCGTTGCTCCGTTTTTTTGTTTCCGTCTCAGTTCCGTTTTTCCGTTCCGTTTTTCCGTATAGCAGTATACAGTAATTACATAGAACAAATTGGGCTGGGCATAACATTTTCAATAGATGGTTCCGCAAAAAAACACAACGGATACAGAAGACATACGGATGCATTTCCGTATGCATTCCGCTTTTTTTGCGGACCCATTGACTTTAATGGAGCCACGGAACGTGATTTGTGGCCAAATATAGGACATGTTCTATCTTTGCACGGAACGGAGATACAGAAACGGAATACATACGGAGTACATTCCGTGTTTTTTTTGCGGACCCATTAAAATGAATGGTTCCGCAAAAAACGGCCAGCAAAACGGAAAAAAAACCGGTAGTGTGAAAGAGGCCTAATGCTGACATAATAAAATTCTCAATATATTCACCTTTACAATTCTTCAATGTTCCTTTAGGGTTCTTGCATACACCCATATCCGTGAACTACAAAATTCTACCTCAGAAACCATACTGTTGCATTTCATTAAAATTTGCAGCCATTTGTTTGTGAACATGAAGGCTGCGGAAAAACATTTGAAATGGAGCCTGGACACACAAGTCAATACCAGCAACCCAGAGAAGAAAAAGATGGTGAAATCACCCAGTCCTCTAAGAACCTTCTCTTGATCATGAGCAAAGTCTGGACAGGCATATCAATAACAAAAACCCAGAGATGACAAATATGGTGAAACCACTACACCCTCTCAGAAGCTTCTCTTGTTCATAAGCAAAGCCTGGAGAGACATGTCAATACTAACAACCCAGAGAAGAAAAAGATGGTGAAATCACCCAGTCCTCTAAGAACCTTCTCTTGATCATGAGCAAAGTCTGGACAGACATATCAATAACAAAAACCCAGAGAAGACAAATATGGTGAAACCACTACACCCTCTCAGAAGCTTCTCTTGTTCATAAGCAAAGCCTGGAGAGACATGTCAATACTAACAACCCAGAGAAGAAAAAGATGGTGAAATCACCCAGTCCTCTAAGAACCTTCTCTTGATCATGAGTAAAGTCTGGACAGACATGTCAATAACAAAAACCCAGAGATGACAAATATGGTGAAACCACTACACCCTCTCAGAAGCTTCTCTTGTTCATAAGCAAAGCCTGGAGAGACATGTCAATACTAACAACCCAGAGAAGAAAAAGATGGTGAAATCACCCAGTCCTCTAAGAACCTTCTCTTGATCTTGAGCAAAGTCTGGACAGACATATCAATAACAAAAACCCAGAGAAGACAAATATGGTGAAACCACTACACCCTCTCAGAAGCTTCTCTTGTTCATAAGCAAAGCCTGGAGAGACATGTCAATACTAACAACCCAGAGAAGAAAAAGATGGTGAAACTACCACATCCTCTAAGAAGCTTTGCTTGCTCATGAGCAAACCCTGAACAGAAATGTCGATACCAACAACCCACAGAAGAAAAAAATGGTGAAGCCCCCACGACCTCTAAGGAGCTTCACTTTGTTGTGGGCATTGACACGTCTCTCCAGGCACTGATTCATTGCAAGGGTTTCTCCCCTGTTTTCAAGTACATGTTATCCATTTGTTACATGCACTCTACATGAAATATGTACTCTTGTGTAAATGTGTTCATACCATTAACCCTGAAAAAAATCTTTTTTTATATAGGGTCAGCATATTCCACAGCACTTGCAAAATGTGTCCACATGCTTGTCTAATACTTTTCTAACATTAAGCACTTTAAATCTAGCGGCCATTTGGTTTCATTCAAGAAGTTTATTCGTCCCTACAATCTTTCCAAAGTGAAATAAAGAAAGCTCTGCAAAACAAGAAGCACACATTAGTCACCCCATCCACAGCCTGCTATTTTTAAACATTCACATTGTGCACGGCAGAAACTTTCCAGTTTACATTAAGAGATCTGTACAGAGATGTCCAGTCGACACTTTCTAACCATGATTTCAAATACCTCAACAGCCAGAAAAACAAATGTCCCCTGTCCCCTTTGTGTGCTATTTAAAATGAATGAGATACACTTAAAGGGGAATGCAGCATTTCCTGCATGATGTAAATTCACTTTTTTCTGAATAGGGATCTCCAACTGATGGCTCTCCAACGGTTGCCAGAGTAGTACATCTCCCAGCATGTCCTGTCATCTACAGTTCTCCACATCAGCTGGAGAGCCACCAGCTGGAGACTACTCATCAAAGGGCATTGTAAGTAGATGACTTAAAGAGGTTTTCTGCGATTTTGATGCTAATGACCTATCCTCAGGATAGGTCATCAATATCTGATTAATGGGGGTCTGACACCTAGAACCCCCGCCAATCAGGTGTTTGAGAAGGCAATGGAGCCTGTGAGCGACACGGCCTTCTTGCAGCTTAGCAAGCACAGCGCCTTGGTATCGCAGCTCAGTCCTATTCACTTCAATGGGGCTAAGCATGATACCAAGCACTTGTGCTTGGTAAGCTGCAAGAAGGCCGAGGCGCCCACAGTAGCGCCAGTGCCCTCTCAAACAGCTGATCACCGGGGGTCCCAGGTGTTGGACTCTCACTGATCAGATATTAATGACCTATCCTGAAGATAGGTCGTCAGTATCAGAATCTCGGAAAACCGCTTTAAGCTGGCCATACATATTAGTCTTTTGTCAGCCGAACCCGCTGAGAATGGTGGGTTCGGCCGACACTCTAATGTGTGTTGGAAGCTCGCAACTCTCCCCTGACAGATGATTTCAGGGGAAACAATGATTGGGCAAAATCCATTTGTTCTCCCGGGAGATATGCCCTGGATCTCTGCAAGGAGCACCAGTACCCAGTTCTCAAGTTAAACGCACATACTCACTCTACCTACACATCTCCCGCACATGCACAAAGACAAATCCAATGACAAACAGCAAATAATATATTTGAAGATGATGCCATTGAAAAAGAATCTACTGTGGACAAAAATCTCTCTCTCGGATGCCTCCCCCAACCTTGTACAGTCTGGATGTGGTGGTTGCAGGTAGTCTCAGCTACTGAAACAGACAAAACTGTGCTTGTTCCGAAAACAGCAGTGTGAGCCTTCCACATTTCACCAATTACGCAATCTGTGTGGCTTGTTGTGCTATGCTCTTTCCTTATCTTTCAATTAGGCTACATGCACACGAACGTTGTTTGTTTCCCAATTTTTTTTGCGGATAGGATGCGGATCCATTCATTTCACGCGGACCCATTCATTTCAATGGGTCCGCAAAAAACACGGACAGCACACCGTGTGCTGTCCGCATCAGTATGTCCATTCCGTTGCCCCGCAAAAAAAATTGCGCATGTCCTATTTTTTTCTAGTTTGCGGACAAGAATAGGCATTATTACAATGGATCAGCAAAAAAAAATGGATCCACAAAAAAAAGGATGCCATACGGAACGCCATTCTTTTTTTTTTGCGGACCGCAAAACACATACGGTCGTAAGTATGTAGCCATACTTGTATGGGAGTTACAAAAACTATGGCAGCACAGCCCATTCAGCTGTTTCCATAGGTCCAGGTAGGACAAGGTCCAAAGAGGACCCATACTCACATGGAAAACCTCTTTTAGTTTCCATCCAGATTAATGAAACCAGCATTTTTTATAGCCTAATAGTTTGGTTTACATTATTTATGTGAGACTTTGTCCAAGTAGAACATCAATGCAGAGATAATCGGATCAACATGAGGGCTTTCTTTTGCCCGTTGAACTTTTACAGTCTAATTCCAAACACCAAAACACAAAAATATACCTTCCAGCCTACGGTTCAGTATTTACCTCTCAGAATGTTCTTCTTCATGCTTCATCTCAACAGCAAGTTTCTGTTATTGAGCCATATCAAAAGTTTTGATTGGCGAGGTCTGAGTGCACTCTCCCTCCTCGTTGAGAAGGAGCTAGATAGACTCAATAAAAAGTATACAGAACCTCCTGCAGTTAGGATAGAGAGCTCTCTTCTCATTCTAGGGATCGTCTCAACACTCAGACCCCCATCGATCATAACCTTAGAGATGTCTCTATGACATATCAAAAGAGACTGCACAATCAATCAGCTCAAACTGGACTAATATAATCCCCTTCTTGAAATCTCTTCAGTTGGTGCATCCAACCCCAGTATAGACAAAACTCCAAAAATACCCGTGGTCACTGTTAGTATGTGGCTCGTGACACCTCTGATCACTTACGGTATTGTTATGTAGCTGATAGTTGTGGTGTTCCCAGAATCTCATACCAGTGCTGCTCCATTCTCATGGCCAACTCAGGCTTTAGCCATGGCCTAGTAATAGACAGAAGGAGATCTCCAGAATTGACCATGTTTATTTTATAAGTTTATATTATAAGTTTATGTTACAATGTATTTTAAATGTTAACATTACACTTGTAATGTGTTTTGGAAACTAAGCCAAAATTTCCCATCCTGGGCCGTCAAACTGTTAGGACATCAAAATCCCTTTCATAACAAGAAAAGATATCACTTTGTATGAAATGCTACATCCAGTGGCATACCTCTAATAGAGGCAGGCCACGCAGCTGCTATGGGGCCCGTGGAGGAAGGGGGCCCGCAACAGCAGGAAAGCCCCGCCCCCAATTACACTTACATAGCTAGCTGTGAAAACCTAGCTAGTTGTGGAGAAGGACCAGCAATGACATCATCATCATGTGATAAGGGTCAGTAGTTTTACAGCTAAAGAACCTGCGATGATGTCATCATCATGTGATCAGGGCTGGACGACAAAGCTCAGCAGTGGTGGTGAACTGCCTGGGGAGAAGTGAGTGGTGTCCTGGGTTAGCCTATAATAGGGATGCTCAACCTGCGGCCCTCCAGCTGTTGTAAAACTACAACTCCCACCATGCCTTGCTGTAGGCTGATAGCTGTAGGCTGAGGAGTTGTAGTTTTGCAACAGCTGGAGGGCCGCAGGTTGAGCATGCCTGGCCCCTATAAGATCCTAATACGGGGAGTTGTAGTTTTGTCCTACTGTATTCCCCTCTACGTAACGTTCAATGATTCCCTAGAATAAAAATCTGGACATGCTGGGAGTTGTAGTTCTCTCCTCTTACAATATCCACTGATCCTATATAATAACAGTCTGGTAATGCTGGGGGTTGTAGCTCTCTTCTCTTATACTCTCTCCCTATAATGTCAACTTGTGTTCAGTAATAACAGCCTGGACTTGTTGGGAGTTGTAGTTCTCTGCTCACTACTTTTCAGCAATAAGGCCTGTTTCACACTGCCGGCAGTAGTTTCAGCAGAGAACAGCCTGTGGGATTACTGGAGGTTACTGGAATGCCCGCCGGCCCTACTGTACCCAGAAAGCTCCGGCGGGCTGTTCTCTGCTGGAACTACTGTGCCAGTGTGAAACAGGCCTAAACTGGTCATGATGAGACTTGTAGTTCTCTTATCACTATGATGTTCTGCAGCAGCTGAGGTGTGTATTAGGCTTTGTTCACATCTGCACTAGTGACGTTCGCTGTTCTGCTCTGTCATAGGAGCACAACAACAAGAATCCTCCAGACATGGGGGCCCAATTCAGATTCTTGCTGTGGGGCCCATTGATTTTAATGTACGCCCCTGGCTACATCCCAAACTGCAGAAAAGAATCATGATAACTATTCTGAACCACACAAAACTGCAAAAAAGTTTGCAAGAAAGAGAGCGAGAGACATCAAATAACAGAGCAGAGGGTGAAGTGGAAACTTTTTGGCAATGGTGCTGAATAGTGCTTTCTTTTCATGCAGGTAAAACAAGCACCCGTAGAGTGTCTCCCCAGCAGATCATGAGCTTCCCAAGTGCTGAACCCCCACGATCAGGCTCGTCTCTGGGGTTCCAAAGCACCAAAAGGGATTCTCAGACCGGACAACTCCGTGCAACTGACAGTTCCCCATGAATCCACAGTCTGCCTGCATTTTAACTGACTTCTCAAGCTGGAGACTAGTTCTGTGTGCTGCCTCTGTCCTTTGCCAGTAATTCATTTACATGCAGAGCGCCGGCAGTCAGAAGAAACGTATGGACGACACGTGAACACACACAGGCCATCAGGTAACTCCCAGTTGTTCACAGCACCATAAAAGAGGCAATTGTGAGTTGGAGAAGTGTGCGACCATTTCTAGAGCGGAGTTTATTAGCAGTGAGAAGGCACAGGACCTCAGTAATAGTAGTGGATGGCGTGTTACTCTGCCGAGGGGGAAGTTAACTTTTCATTCCGGTGTAAAAATAGAGAAGGAACCTAACAATTCTGGTAGAAGACAATGTTCCAACATGAATATTGATGTGCCGTTCCACCGAGGCCTACAGAGAATAGGAGGGCTAACAGGAAATCCGGCCCACAATGCTATGTAAAAGGGTTACTTTTCTGATACCTTCTCCTGTCTCTCCGGCTTCACAAAGTGGATAGTACAAGGTACTCTCAGATAATGCAGAATGCTGGGAGAAGCAATGCCTCGCTACACTGCAACCACACTCTCATCTTCATCCTCTCATAATAGCTGGCTGTATTCAAAAATATTTTCATATTAATAAAATTACAATAATATTGGGTACATCTGTCATAATCCGTTCTCTGGCGGGGAGACTGCTCATCCTGAATCATGAAGTTCTCCACCATATCTTCCATCACATGTCACAGAGGCTTTCATAGAGGGCCCAGCGCCTTTTGGCTCCTGTCAGCCGCTCTAGCTTTGACTAAAGAGTAGCTCAGTATGGGAAATGAGTATAAGCGCTTACAAAAGCCATGAGAGGCCAATAGAAGGAATATACATTTCTGAAGGTTTTTTTTGCTTTATTTTTAAAGAAACGGTTGTGTCAAAATCGACCGCTTATTTAAAGGTGAATTAACAGTCTTACACTGGAGAGATTGGGGGATCATCCGTGTATTTCGTTGCATACTTGCATAATAACAATTCTGTTGGTTAAAAAAAAATTTATTATACTCCTTAAAGGTGCTCTCTTTTTCTTTTCATATTGATGACCTATCTTCAGGATAAGGCTACTTTCACACTCACGTTTGGTGCGGATCCGTCATGGATTTGCACAGACGGATCCGTTCAGATAATACAACTGTCTGCATCCGTCATGAACGGATCCGTTTGTATTATCTGTAACATAGCCAAGACGGATCCGTGTTGAAAACCATTGAAAGTCAATGGAGGACGGATCCGTTTTCTATTGGCCAGATTGTGTCACAGAAAACGGATCCGTCCCCATTGACTTACATTGTGTGTCAGGACGGATCCGTTTGGCTCAGTTTCGTCAGACGGACACCAAAACGCTGCAGGCAGGGTTTTGGTGTCCGCCTCCAAAGCGGAATGGAGATGGAATGGAGGCAAACTGATACATTCTGAGCGGATCCTTTTCCATTCAGAATGCATTAGGGCAAAACTGATCCGTTTTGGACCGCTTGTGAGAGCCCTGAACGGATCTCACAAACGGAAAGCCAAAACGCCAGTGTGAAAGTAGCCTAAGCCATCAATATCAGATCAGCGGGGGTCCGACAGCTGTTCAGCAATTTGAAGAGAGGTCAACGCTCTTCATGCCTTCTCTTCATTGTTTACCTATTCGCCGTCGACAACGCAGCGGTGAGCAGGTGTAATTACAAGAAGCTGCCCCATTCACTTCAATGGGACGGCTCTGTAGTATACACTTGAATAGGAAAGAGCCGTCCCATAGAAGCGTGCAACCCTTGTAAATGGCCTACAATAACAATACTCACCTGTTTTCTCCTCTGCTTCTTCCTGCGCTGTGCTCCGGTCCTCACTGCTGCTATTTGTTTTTCTGGCTGCAGTGGTACGCGGTTCCGTTCACATACAGGGATATTTGGCTTTTGGGTGAAATTTATGGAAAACATAAAAAGTTCACGCTACAGTGATATTATATCATGAAAGTAGGGCATTTAAGTAGAAGCAGCAATGGTGATTTCCTCATCTCAAACTATTTATTGAAGCAGAAGCCAACAACAGTGGTGGATATACCCCCACAATAAATGTCACTGTCTCAATAACTTGTCATGTGGCCTTCAGCATCAATTACAGCTTGACAATGACATCTCATGCTGTTCATAAGTCGACTTATTGTCTACTGAGACATGACATTCCACAATTCTTGAAGGGTGGCCCTCAGGTCATTGAGGTTCTGGGGTACAGAGTTACGAGCCTCTACACGGCGACTCAGCTGATCCCATAGGTTTTCAATGGGATTCAGGTCTGGAAGTAGTGTAGACCACTCCATTCAAGGCACCCCAGTATCCAGCAGCCGTTCCCTAATGATGCGACCTCAATAAGCTGGCGCATTGTCATCCGTGAAGATGAAATTAGGCCTGTGTTGTTCATGCAGAGGTACAATGACTGGATAAATGATGTTATTCAAGTAGTATGGGCTTGTCACTGGACCATTCACAAAGTGTAGGACAGTTCTGTATTGACTAGACACACCTGCCCACACCGTACCACCACCACCAAAGGCTCATCTGGTGACAACAGTGGATGATGCATAGCGCTCTCCTTGACGTCTCCAACATCGTTGGTGGCCATCATTTCTGCTCAGCGTGAATCGACTTTCATCAGTGAACAGCACTGAAGGCCACTGGTCCCTCGTCCAGCGTAGATGCTTCCTGGCCCATGCAAGACGATGACAACTGTGCCTGGTGGTGTGGCCAGGTACCCTTGCAGGTTGTCTAGCATGCAGACCATGCTGATGTAAATGGTTTCGAAAGGTCTGACGTGACACTTGGGTGCCTCTGACTTCCATTAAATGTGCCTGGAGTCATCCGATTCTGAAGGGCAATGTTCACAATGAAGCAATCATCAGTGTGGGATGTGGCCAAAGGACGTCCACTTCTATGCCTTTCTGTGACTCTTCCAGTCTCTCTGTATCTCTGTTGCAACTTGCTGATGACACTCTGTGACACTCTATGCTCTGTGGCCACTTCTGTCTGAGAACATCCTGTTTAAAGACTCACAATGGCGAGGTACTGTTGATGAATTGTTAGGTGTCGTCTTGGTCTCATGATGTCAAAATGTGAACAGCATGATGAGGAGGACTGATTAAATACCAATTCTAATTTAAATTTATTGGGACATTCATAGATCAAACACCTGTTGTGAATTTTGCCGTTAAGCTCCTTGTTAGAGAACATGTGCATTCAAAAGTTTAGAGAAGGTCACAATAAGTTCACCTGTAAAGGTTAGAGTGCATTTTAGATTCATCCTAAAATTTCACCCACAAGCCAAATATCCTTAACTTTTTGTGAGTAGTATATGTCAACGATGATGTCAGCAGCAGGAGGACCAGAAGCATAGCGCTCGATAAAACAGCAAAGAAGTGGGTATCCATTCATTTATTATTTAAAGCCAATTATAGGAGATGCCCGAGTTTTTATATTACTTGGACAACCCCTTTAAAGAGGACTAACCAGCAACCAACATGTCTGTTGTAGTAAATACACAAATTCTACCTAAAATGACAATTCTGGAGTATCTTTTCTTAGAACTTCACATCGTACTGTTCTTCTTTTTATTCCTCCCAGAAAGGTATGACTTAACTGACAACTGGGTGTTACCACTCCCTTGTCAATGGCATGTGTCCCTGCACAGTCTGATATTGTCAGTAGAGATGACCAAATTTCAGGTTATGAAGTCTATGGGCTGCAAAACGGATCCGTCCCATTTCCGCTATGCAGGAGAGGACTCCCCTGCATAACCGAAATGGAACAAATCCGTTTTGCAGCCCATAGACTTTTATTATGACGAATGAATATCGGAATGCCTCTAAAGGCATTCCATTATACATTCCTTTATAGAATTGCGCTATGATCCGTAATTTAATTCACATTTTACCAGTAAACGAAGCGTGAACGAATTTCAAAATATGAAATTCGCTCATCTCTAATTCTCAGCAATAATTGGATACCATAATAGTGTGTATGGACAGAACTGGCTAAACCCAGGTGTCAATATAATCATACATTTCTAGGAGAAGTCACATAAAATAGTGTAACACAGAGGTGTACAAAGAAGTGCTTATGAATAGTGTTGAGCGACACGAGCTTCGGATGCTTCATCTGAAGTCGCTTCGTTTAAAACTTTGGAATAATACTGTATGAAATCCGTTTCTGTACAGTATTAGACTATATGAGCTTTGATGAGCCAAAGTAGGTTATTAGTGAAGTCGCGCGTGACTTCGTTGACTAACTTCGGTAGTTGATTTTTAAAGTGGAAACCACTTTAAAATGTGAAACCGAACTCAGCTTCTGTTCCGAGGTACAACAGTACTCAACACTACTTATAAATTATTATTTTATGGAGAATTCAATAATTTACAAAAACAGACAAGTCAGGAGAGCGGACAGGTCCTTCTTCTGAAGAAAAAATCATTGGTAACAACCATTCTACTCTATAAATACTGCGCATTAACAGCCATTCTACACTATAAATACTGTGCATTAACAGCCATCCTACATTATAAATACTGCGCATTAACAGCCATGCTACTCTATAAATACTGCACATTAACAGCCATGCTACTCTATAAATACTGCACATTAACAGCCACCCTACATTATAAATACTGCGCATTAACAGCCATGCTACTCTATAAATACTGCGCATTAATAGCCATCCTACATTATAAATACTGCGCATTAACAGCCATGCTACTCTATAAATACTGCACATTAACAGCCATGCTACACTATAAATACTGCGCATTAACAGCCATGCTACACTATAAATACTGCGCATTAACAGCCATGCTACTCTATAAATACTGCGCATTCACAGCCATTGTACACTATAAATACTGCGCATTCACAGCCATTGTACACTATAAATACTGTGCATTAACAGCCATCCTACATTATAAATACTGCGCATTAACAGCCATGCTACTCTATAAATACTGCACATTAACAGCCATGCTACACTATAAATACTGCGCATTAACAGCCATGCTACACTATAAATACTGCGCATTAACAGCCATGCTACTCTATAAATACTGCGCATTCACAGCCATTGTACACTATAAATACTGTGCATTAACAGCCATCCTACATTATAAATACTGCGCATTAACAGCCATGCTACTCTATAAATACTGCACATTAACAGCCATGCTACACTATAAATACTGTGCATTAACAGCCATGCTACTCTATAAATACTGCGCATTAATAGCCATGCTACTCTATAAATACTGTGCATTAATAGCCATGCTACTCTATAAATACTGCGCATTAATAGCCATGCTACTCTATAAATACTGACCATTAACAGCCATGCTACTCTATAAATACTGCACATTAACAGCCTCCTCCTGAGGAAGCAAACTATACGCGAAACGCGCGTTGAGGAGCGCCATTGCCCTGATACCTGTCCCTGCTCCATTGGTATGTAGCCCTATACACCTGCTTCACCTTATATTTTCGGATCTTGTGTCTGCTATTTTGGTATTCATGCACACTGGTGTATTGAGGCAAGCGCACCTTTGCTATAGACTCTCCATGTTCCTGGTATTATATCCTTTGGGATAATTGATTATTTATATATCACATATATGGAGATCTATTTACGTCCGTCCAATGGATGGGGCAGGTAGCAGTGTGATGCAGGATTGTGGTTGTTCCTGCTCATTTACTGTTTTATAATATGTATCATGTATGTCTTTCATGGATATTGAATAAAATTGATTTGTATTTTCTCATATCGGTGTGTTTAGCACTCTTTTTCTTCATTGTGGTATCATGTAATTGCGGGAGTGTACCGTTTATTTTCAAGACCGCAGGTGATTTTATAAATACTGCGCATTAACAGCCATGCTACACTATAAATACTGCGCATTAACAGCCATGCTACTCTATAAATACTGCGCATTAATAGCCATGCTACTCTATAAATACTGCGCATTAACAGCCATTCTACACTATAAATACTGTGCATTAACAGCCATCCTACATTATAAATACTGCGCATTAACAGCCATGCTACTCTATAAATACTGCACATTAACAGCCATTCTACATTATAAATACTGCACATTAACAGCCATCCTACATTATAAATACTGCGCATTAACAGCCATGCTACTCTATAAATACTGCGCATTAACAGCCATGCTACACTATAAATACTGCACATTAATAGCCATCCTACATTATAAATACTGTGCATTAACAGCCATGCTACTCTATAAATACTGCGCATTAACAGCCATGCTACACTATAAATACTGCACATTAATAGCCATCCTACATTATAAATACTGTGCATTAACAGCCATGCTACTCTATAAATACTGCACATTAACAGCCATTCTACACTATAAATACTGTGCATTAACAGCCATGCTACTCTATAAATACTGCGCATTAACAGCCATTCTACACTATAAATACTGTGCATTAACAGCCATCCTACATTATAAATACTGACCATTAACAGCCATGCTACTCTATAAATACTGCACATTAACAGCCATGCTACACTATAAATACTGTGCATTAACAGCCATGCTACTCTATAAATACTGCGCATTAATAGCCATGCTACTCTATAAATACTGCGCATTAACAGCCATGCTACACTATAAATACTGCGCATTAATAGCCATGCTACTCTATAAATACTGCGCATTAACAGCCATTCTACACTATAAATACTGCACATTAACAGCCATGCTACACTATAAATACTGCGCATTAATAGCCAGGCTACACTATAAATACTGCGCATTAATAGCCATGCTACACTATAAATACTGCACATTAACAGCCATTCTACACTATAAATACCGCGCATTAATAGCCATGCTACACTATAAATACTGCACATTAACAGCCATTCTACACTATAAATACCGCGCATTAAAGAGGAACTTTCACAGTTTTATTTTTATTGTAGATAAATACCTTCTCCCTGGCTGTGACGCTCTCCGCTGTGATTGGATCGCGGCACAGCCAGGGAGAAGGAGACGCCCATTGAGAAACCCTGGCGTCTCCTCCTCCCTGTACCGATGCTCAGTATTAGCATACTGAGAGGGAAAAATACAGGGGGGCACAGCGGGGCGCAGGAGCGATATTTAAAAAAAAACATTCAGGGTGGCAGCATCAGTGGCAGGTACCCGGCAAGTAAAGGTATTTATCTACAATAAAAAAAAACTGTGAAAGGTCCTCCTTAACAGCCATTCTACACTATAAATACTGCGCATTCACAGCCATTCTACACTATAAATACTGCGCATTCACAGCCATTCTACACTATAAATACTGCGCATTCACAGCCATGCTACTCTATAAATACTGCGCATTAACAGCCATCCTACACTATAAATACTGCGCATTAACAGCCATCCTACACTATAAATACTGCGCATTCACAGCCATTGTACACTATAAATACTGCGCATTCACAGCCATTCTACACTATAAATACCGCGCATTCAGAGCCATTCTACACTATAAATACTGCGCATTAACAGCCATCCTACACTATAAATACTGCGCATTAACAGCCATCCTACACTATAAATACTGCGCATTCACAGCCATTGTACACTATAAATACTGCGCATTCACAGCCATTCTACACTATAAATACTGCGCATTCACAGCCATTCTACACTATAAATACTGCGCATTCACAGCCATTCTACACTATAAATACTGCGCATTAACAGCCATTCTACACTATAAATACTGCGCATTAACAGCCATTGTACACTATAAATACTGTGCATTCACAGCCATTGTACACTATAAATACTGCACGTTCACAGCCATTGTACACTATAAATACTGCGCATTTACAGCCATTCTACACTATAAATACTGCACATTAACAGCCATCTTACACTATAAATACTGCGCATTCACAGCCATTGTACACTATAAATACTGCGCATTCACAGCCATTCTACACTATAAATACTGCACATTAACAGCCATCCTACACTATAAATACTACGCATCAACAGCCATTGTACACTATAAATACTGTGCATTAACAGGTATCCTACTGTGACGCTTCGGTGTGGGAGGGAAACACCACACCGAGCATAGGAGGGTAGGGGGGAACAGAGAATCAGGCCTGAGAACTTTGGAAGGAAGATGGACACATCCTAGTAAAAACCCTAACCAAAATCCTGACGGACTACCAGTATGAACAGACCCCAAAGGTAGGTGTGTTCATACGCAGGAATACCTAGAGTCCTATCTAGCCCTATAGGGCCCTGGTACTAATGGCAGGGATAAGACTACCTGTTCCTCCAAAAGGAAGGACGAACAGGAATCTACTTCAGGCCTAATACGAACAATAGGGAAAAGCAACACACAAAAAACAAACAAAATACAAAAGGGAAGGAAAAACTTAACTTCAAAGAGGCTATGGAAGCACCAGGAACTCAGCCGAGATCCAACCACAAACAATCCACAGGCACAGAAGCTATAAACCGCACAGCATTGTGGGAGAAGCAACTATAAATAAGGAAGGTTAAATGACCACATAAGCAACACCTGAGGCAAGGGGTGTGGTAGTACCAGAAACAACACAGACACCTAAAACCTTTCAGATCAAACCACGTGTTGCCACTTGCCAGTCTCACAGATCTCCTGCGACTCACTGTTGCCGGGTCGTCCGTATGTATCAGTACGTCCGTGACAGCTACACTATAAATACTGCGCATAAACAGCCATCCTACACTATAAATACTGCGCATTAACAGCCATCCAACATTATACTATCTTCAAATATGGCACTTGTTTGGACTAAATGTAAGGACAACTGGACAAACATGTCTAGAAAATAATCAGTCTGCCATGCTCTGACACTCTATACCATAGATAGCGTTATAAAGATGTTACTATAGGAATGGTTCTCATATTTTACACATATGATGCTGTATTCTTAGTCAGAATATGACATGGTGTAGTGTGCACCTTATGTCATAGGAACTGGATTAACTAGAACCGCACTTTTACATTTAAAGAAAGTGTTTAAAGGGACACTGACAGGCTTAAAAAGCATATTTAGGTATATATATGACAGTACAGGTCTTATAAAGTGTATTAGAGTCATCTAAGTATCCCCCCTGTCCACCTTATAACTACAGTAAAATGAAGTTTTATAACCTGCTTGAATCGTGTTCAATCTGCCCAAGGGGCGGCGTTTCATCTCAACTTGCGCCCAGCCAGCCTCGCCACAACTGCCGTTTTGAAGCGCCGCCCAGCTCATCAATATTCACTTCGCTGGGCGGCTACTCTGAAGCGCTGCTCTGAACTGTGCCCGGCGCATGCGCATAAAGCAGAGGCTGCATCGGCCTCTGAGAATCAGACTGTGCGCAGGCGCGATGCGATCCCGGCCAGTGAGGGTGCCGGGCGCATGTGCTGAAGATGGCCGGGGACACTAGTAGCCGCCCAGCGAAGTGAATATTGATGAGCTGGGCGGCGCTTCAAACGGCAGTTGGGGCGAGGCTGGCTGGGCGCAAGTTCAGATGAAACACCGCCCCTTGGGCAGATTGAAGACGATTCAAGCAGGTTATAAAACTTCAGATTACTGTATTTATAAGGTGGACAGGGGGGATACTTAGATGATTCTAATACACTTTATAAGACCTGTACTGTCATATATATACCTAAATATGCTTTTTGGGCCTGTCAGTGTCCCTTTAAATAGAATGTTTTAGACCTGGACTTAAAGGGGTATTCCCATCTGGGTCACTGATGGCAAATCGCTTGGGATATGCCATCACTGTCAGATAGGTGTGGGTCCCACCTCGAGGATTCCCTCCTATCTCCACATTAGGGCCCCAAAGTGAATTAGAGCACACTACACATACGCAGCTTGCTCTCCATTCATTGCAATGGGACTTGCCGGACGAGAGCCCTTGGCTATTTTTGGAAGACACATAACAGTGAACGGAGAGCAATTTGCGCTAGCATGGCCACCTCTTCATTCACCGCTGAGGGACTGCTGGAAATAGCTGTAACACCTTGGACTCCGATCTACTACATAAAATCTAAATTAAAATTCATTTTAATTCCACGTTGTAATGCAACTATAAAGGGAAAACATCCAGGAAGGTGAATACTTTTAGAAGGCACTGTATCTGACGGCGGGGACCCCTGCCTGTCCACTGCAGCCCCTGGGGAGCTGGACCACCACTAATCAGACATTGATGAGCCATCCTGAGGATAGGTTTACTGCATTCTCACCTCGCATTTTCTAGAGAAAGTCAATGGCGCAGAATAACAGATTATTTATCTATCGGCCCCCTCTTTGTTTTACCCGGGACATCCATAAAACATAGGAACATGTGGGGATACTCAAGCTCACTTTAAAGTGCGGAGAATATACCCTATGGAACGTGTTGTAGTATGGGCATGCAACCCACATTCAGCAACATAACACGTTGCTACACTGCCTTCCAAGAACAATTAGAACCAGGACCCAGGGAGCATTTCCAAAAATTCTATAGGTTTATGAGTCAGCATTTTACAATGAGCCAGTGTTATGTGCCTTACATTCTCTCTCAGGTTTTTAAAGTTTAACTAAAGACGTGCCAAGGCGATACCTCTTACCCTATTCTATACAGACATGTCAAGTGAGCAAACTGGAATAGCCGTGGAAGTGGACAGATGTGACATGTCTGAGCTTCTTAATCGCTTGGAGAGCTCCTGGAGAGCTTGCCGCATATGTTTGTTAGCATGCTTATTTACCAGCCCCCAAAACAACACTTTGAGGGCTTGTTCAGTGAACGTGTTCCCACTACTACGAGGGTACTAGGACATCTATAGTTTCTGCGATTTTATACAGACTCTCTGGAAAGGATTCCGGTAACCAATCAGCCAGATATTCTTAGTCACTATAGTCATCACTTTTTCTATGTATTATAGTTATCTTGTCTCGTGATGACCTGTTCATATCAAGTAGAATGCCACTATACAACAAATGCTGCATCATCTGTCCAGCATTATTACATAATGTTGCATGAGCTGAGTCACTGATAGCTGTACATGGGGGAATGTGTTATCAATGATTGATAGCATTCTCTGTGTAAGTGTGTATACATAGATAGCTGCCAGTCACTGATATCTGTACAAGGGGGAATGTGTTATCAATGATTGATAGCATTCTCTGTGTAAGTGTGTATACATAGATAGCTGTCAGTCACTGATAGCTGTACATGGGGGAATGTGTTATCAATGATTGATAGCATTCTCTGTGTAAGTGTGTATATATAGATAGCTGTCAGTCACTGATAGCTGTACACGGGGGAATGTGTTATCAATGATTGATAGCATTCTCTGTGTAAGTGTGTATACATAGATAGCTGTCAGTCACTGATAGCTGTACATGGGGGAATGTGTTATCAATGATTGATAGCATTCTCTGTGTAAGTGTGTATATATAGATAGCTGTCAGTCACTGATAGCTGTACACGGGGGAATGTGTTATCAATGATTGATAGCATTCTCTGTGTAAGTGTGTATACATAGATAGCTGTCAGTCACTGATAGCTGTACACGGGGGAATGTGTTATCAATAATTGATAGCATTCTTTGTGTAAGTGTGTATACATAGGTAGCTGTCAGTCACTGATAGCTGTACACGGGGGAATGTGTTATCAATGATTGATAGCATTCTCTGTGTAAGTGTGTATACATAGGTAGCTGTCAGTCACTGATAGCTGTACATGGGGGAATGTGTTATCAATGATTGATAGCATTCTTTGTGTAAGTGTGTATACATAGATAGCTGTCAGTCACTGATAGCTGTACATGGGGGAATGTGTTATCAATGATTGATAGCATTCTTTGTGTAAGTGTGTATACATAGATAGCTGTCAGTCACTGATAGCTGTACACGGGGGAATGTGTTATCAATGATTGATAGCATTCTCTGTGTAAGTGTGTATACATAGATAGCTGTCAGTCACTGATAGCTGTACACGGGGGAATGTGTTATCAATGATTGATAGCATTCTTTGTGTAAGTGTGTATACATAGGTAGCTGTCAGTCACTGATAGCTGTACATGGGGGAATGTGTTATCAATGATTGATAGCATTCTCTGTATAAGTGTGTATATATAGATAGCTGTCAGTCACTGATAGCTGTACACGGGGGAATGTGTTATCAGTGATTGATAGCATTCTCTGTGTCAGTGTGTATACATAGATAGCTGCCAGTCACTGATAGCTGTACATGGGGAAATGTGTTATTAATGATTGATGGCATTCTCTGTGTAAGTGTGTATACATAGATAGCTGTCAGTCACTGATAGCTGTACACGGGGGAATGTGTTATCAATGATTGATAGCATTCTTTGTGTAAGTGTGTATACATAGATAGCTGTCAGTCACTGATAGCTGTACATGGGGAAATGTGTTATCAATGATTGATAGCATTCTCTGTGTAAGTGTGTATACATAGATAGCTGTCAGTCACTGATAGCTGTACACGGGGGAATGTGTTATCAATGATTGATAGCATTCTCTGTGTAAGTGTGTATACATAGATAGCTGTCAGTCACTGATAGTTGCACACGGGGGAAGCCTTATCAGTGATTGATAGCATTCTCTGTGTAAGTGTGTATACATAGATAGCTGTCAGTCGCTGATAACTGTACACAGGGGAGGTATTATCAGTGATTGATAGTATTCTCTGTGTAAGTGTGTATACAGAGATAGCTGTCATGACCAATAGTTGTACACGGGGAGGTGTTATCAATGATTGATCGCATTCTCTGAGTAAGTGTGTATGCAGAGATAGTTGTCAGTCACTGATAACTGTCCCCGTCGAGGTATTATCTGTGATTGATAGTATTCTCTGTGTTAGTATGTATACATAGATAGCTGTCAGTCAATGATAGTTCTACACAGAGCGGTGTTATCAGTGATTGATAGCATTCTCTGTGCAAGTGTGTATACAGAGATAGCTCTCAGTCACTGATAGCTGTACACATAGGAGGCGTTCTCACTGATCGATAACAATCTCTGTGTAAGTGTGTATACATAGATAGCTGTCAGTCACTGATAGTTGTACACGAGGGAGGTGTTATCAGTGATTGATAGCATTCCCTGTGTAAGTATGTATACATAGATAGCCGTCAGTCACTGATAGCTAAACATAGGGGAGGTATTATCAGTGATTGATAGTATTCTCTCTGTAAGTGTGTATACATAGATAGCGGTCAGTCACTGATAGTTGTACACAGGGAGGTGTTACCAGGGATTGATAGAGAGATCAGTCACTGATAACACCTCCCCTGTGTACAATGAAAACAGAAATATCAGAAATTTAAAGGGTATATTTTACCACATACCACTATGTGAAGTGGTCCCATGTCCTTTCTAGCATCTTCATGCATTCCCTCAATCCTAAATGAAAAAGACTATGCATGTACAGAACGCAATCCCGCAAGACTTTAGGGACTGCCTGGCCGATACATCACAGAGGAGGAGGCGCAGCATAGAAGACGTGAGGAGGAGCCTCTGGGTGCAATGAGATGCAACGGCATTGCCCTCATTGCACCTAGAGGGTATTTTACATATTATAAAATGTTTTTTCCAAGATTGACAAAACGCGTGAAGATACCTGAGAGGACACGGGACTTGTCTTACATGCGCGGATGAACAGTGGCTGACTTTTCCCACAAAAATATACATCCATCTGCTGAGCTCCTACTGCATGCAGATTGCACTGCTATATGGCTGGAGCTTGTAGTAATGGATGAAATGCCGTTAACAACGCGACGAATAAAGTTGCAGCAGGTATATTTGGGCATAGGACACCGGCCAGTCTTACCAAGTCAAAGCTGCTAATTATGACCGGTCCCTCCTTTAACTCCTTACTTGCCCCCAAGAAGAATAAATCTGTCACTATAGAACTAGAAGTATTCATTTCCTAATGAAGTTGTGCCACTTGTTACAATTATACCTTCCAGGATTTCATTCCAGAATCCATAAAGAACTCGGGTAAAGGATATATTCTTCGCATTAGCTGAGATTTATTGCCTTCTTCAAGCAGTATATTACCATATAATTGAAGTGTTGAGGAGAAGTAACTTAATTAACTGTTAGAAAAGTCACAGGCACTGCAAGCCATTATGAAAAAAATGAAAGGAACTGGCAATTCACGTCATTTGGCGGCAAATTAGGAAATGGCTTTCTATGGGATTCTCTGCCTGTCCATGACAAATCCATGCCCACTGTGCTGTCACTCTTCAGCAACCTGCACTCAGCTACACGCTGGACATACTGAACCAATCAATACCGCATTATGCAATCCGGAGGGCCCCTCCTGTTGGGCACTTCATGTACTTCCCAAAATAGTAACAGCCCCCACAGCTTTACTAAATGCACCATCCGCTCTCTTTGAAATGATTCCAAACTTTCATGGATTCAACCACCATCTTCCGTCTACCTTCCATTCAGAACATAGCGACCTTGGCCACAACGCGCGTCGCAGCCACTGAACTGACCGTGGGCCAAAGCGTGAAAAAAAATCAAGCAGTATTGTTTTTTGTTTTTTTTTGCAAATCTGGGTCACGGCAACTTACGAGTTGAACTGTGACCCCATTAGGGCTCATGCACACAACAGTATGTAATTGGCGGTCCGCAAAACACTGATCCGCAAAAAAAAAAAAGGATGACATCCGTGGGACATCTGTGTTGCATCTGTTTCTTTTTTTTGTGGATCCGTTGTAACAATGCCCGTCCTTGTCTGCAAAACAGAGAAGAATAGGACATGTTCTATATTTGTTTTGCGGACACGGAACGCACACAGAGTCATTTCCGTTTTTTTTTTTTAAGTCCCATTGAAATGAATGGTTCTGTGTACAAACCTGTAAAAAGAAACTGAACAGAAACGGAAGAAAAATACGTTCATGTGCGGGAGACCCTTGGTCATGCCACCGACCACAGGGGTCTAGCAGTGGTCACCTCTCTACAGGATGTGAGGTTACTAAGCAACAGTGGAGGAGTAACGGCAGGAACGCTACTTATGGGGCAAACTGTAACTTTCCAGTACTTTGTCAGAGTTTCCCTTTAAGATCATTCAGACCGTGGGCAGCCTTTCAAATCTGCCTACAAGATACTAACAGCAGTCAGAGTTCTGCTTTAAGGTAACCCTATTTCTGCAAGGGCTTCCCAAACCGCCTCTGGCTGGAGTTGCCCTTTAAGCTTTGTGGCTGGATACAGACATTCTTTTTTACAGAGAGACCATGAAGTAACAGAACTTTATCCAACCGGACCTAAAAGGAATTTTTAAAGGAACAGCATGGAGTCATGGTCCCAATAGCAGTTCATACATTGAGAGGACAGCACACAGGCTCTTACCCTATAGACTTGCATACATTCCTTCCTCTAGGACCGAGTTCTTGGCCACTTCCACAGTTCACACAGCAAAGCATTAAAATCACCCCAGAGAAGAAGCAGAAGAAGTGAGACCCTGGTGTCCCCTTGAGCAGCAGAGTCCATTCCCTCACACATCTTCCCTCCATCCCTGAGAACTTTCCTCCTCTCCTCATCCCCATCCGACCCAGAGAAGCCGACTGCTCAATCTGCATCATCCCAGGCACCCTGCTCGCTGCGAACTTTCAAAGTCCCCCAGAGGAGCAGAGGAGCATCTCAGCAGGGGGGCATCTCAGCCGGGGGTCTCCGAGGCTTCTCCTGAAGGCTGCAGTCCACGAGGTGTCCGGCTGCAGACTCCTGGCTGCACACGACCAGGACACGACTTGTTTTGGTGCCGCCGCTCGCACGGAGCGGAAATGGAGCTCGGTCCCTGGGACTGCCAGGCAGCTTGAAGTGATTTCTACGGCAGGAGTGGCAGAAGGAAATTCCAGATTTGCTACCCTGATTCTCCAGGAGGTGGGGCATAGTGGACGTGTCCCACCCCACCTCGACCACTTATGGGCACTGAAGCTTCTCCTGGTGGCAGGGCTCTGGAGCCCCCCGCACAATGCTTCTCTTATTTCAGCTCAGGACTGGGGGTCTCTAGCTGGGATTTAGACCCATTCTGACATCTGCTGATCTAAGCTGAAAACTTTTCCTGTGGTATAAAGGATGCAAATCTGCTCCTACATGGGCCCCCTGTAAGCCAATGACTGTACAGGAGGACCGCAGGGTGTCCCTTAGAAGTTATACACACACATAACTGCTGCAGAACCTCTTTAGGGAGAGGAGAGTAAAACTGGCTATATGCTTGTTCGCACTCTTATTTGTTGGCCATGTTCACATCAGCGCTGGTCATTTCCGTTGCTCTCATGCGTTAGAGGAGCAGAATAATGAAAATGGGCACGAAACTGAGCAGAGAAGCCCTCACTGAGTATTATGGGGTCCAACTGGTTTCTGTCTGCACTTCATGTAGCGGTATTTGTTTGGCTGAAAGACAGCGATCTCAGTCGGATCCCATCATAGTCACCAGGGACCACGCGGTGCGACTGGGCTAGGCTGCATACCGTATATAGTTGGGTAGTAGGGCTAGGCTGCATACCATTTAGTTGGGTAGTAGGGCTAGGCTGCATACCGTATAGTTGGGTAGTAGGGCTAGGCTGCATACCGTATAGTTGGGTAGTAGGGCTAGGCTGCATACCGTATAGTTGGGTAGTAGGGCTAGGCTGCATACCGTATAGTTGGGTAGTAGGGCTAGGCTGCATACCGTATAGTTGGGTAGTAGGGCTAGGCTGCATACCGTATAGTTGGGTAGTAGGGCTAGGCTGCATACCGTATAGTTGGGTAGTAGGGCTAGGCTGCATACCGTATAGTTGGGTAGTAGGGCTAGGCTGCATACCGTATAGTTGGGTAGTAGGGCTAGGCTGCATACCGTATAGTTGGGTAGTAGGGCTAGGCTGCATACCGTATAGTTGGGTAGTAGGGCTAGGCTGCATACCGTAAAGTTGGGTAGTAGGGCTAGGCTGCATACCGTATAGTTGGGTAGTAGGGCTAGGCTGCATACCGTATAGTTGGGTAGTAGGGCTAGGCTGCATACCGTATAGTTGGGTAGTAGGGCTAGGCTGCATACCGTAAAGTTGGGTAGTAGGGCTAGGCTGCATACCGTATAGTTGGGTAGTAGGGCTAGGCTGCATACCGTATAGTTGGGTAGTAGGGCTAGGCTGCATACCGTATAGTTGGGTAGTAGGGCTAGGCTGCATACCGTATAGTTGGGTAGTAGGGCTAGGCTGCATACCGTATAGTTGGGTAGTAGGGCTAGGCTGCATACCGTATAGTTGGGTAGTAGGGCTAGGCTGCATACCGTATAGTTGGGTAGTAGGGCTAGGCTGCATACCGTATAGTTGGGTAGTAGGGCTAGGCTGCATACCGTATAGTTGGGTAGTAGGGCTAGGCTGCATACCGTATAGTTGGGTAGTAGGGCTAGGCTGCATACCGTATAGTTGGGTAGTAGGGCTAGGCTGCATACCCTATAGTTGGGTAGTAGGGCTAGGCTGCATACCGTACAGTTGGGTAGTAGGGCTAGGCTGCATACCATATAGTTGGGTAGTAGGGCTAGGCTGCATACCATATAGTTGGGTAGTAGGGCTAGGCTGCATACCGTATAGTTGGGTAGTAGGGCTAGGCTGCATACCGTATAGTTGGGTAGTCTGGTCCTCTGCCAGAATAGATTGACAAGAGTTTGGGCCGCATATCTCAATCTAGACTGAGCTTGTTCCTATCAGCGTTGTGTCGTCCATGTTCTGCCAGAGGAACAGAAAAATAGAAAAATAAAATAAAAATAACTCATCTGTTTTAATCCGTTTGCATCAGTTCCGTCAGGTTTTGATGTGATAGAAGTCCTGCCCATTTTACTTCCTGTCAAACTGGAACCTGACAGGATTTACACAACCCGAGCACAACTTATGCTCAGAATAAGGCCCCGTTCACATGACCATATTTTTGGTCTACATCCGAACCACATTTTTTGCGGATTGGATGCGGACCCATTCATTCTAATGGGGCTGCAAGAAATGCGGAGAGTACACCGTGTGCTGTCCGCATCCATGTGTCCGTTCTACGGCCCCACAAAAAAGATAGAACATGTCCTATTCTTGTCCGTTTTACTGATTTTTCCGTTTAAACCATGTCCATGCCCCGGCGTTATTATGGGCAGCTGATGAGAAATAAGTATGAGTAGTGCAGCAGCAGCGCGACTCCTATGCGCAGCGCGCTGTGGCAATGCAGTCACTTCCTCCATGTACAGTTGCAATAAAAAGTATGTGAACCCTTTGGAATGATATGGATTTCTGCACAAATTGGTCATAAAATTTGATCTGACCTTCATCTAAGTCACAACAATAGACAATCACAGTCTGCTTAAACTAATAACAACAAAGAATTAAATGTTACCATGTTTTTATTGAACACACCATGTAAACATTTACAGTGCAGGTGGAAAAAGTATGTGAACCCCTAGACTAATGACATCTCCAAGAGCTAATTGTCCAATCAATGAGATGAGATTGGAGGTGTTGGTTACAGCTGCCCTGCCATATAAAAAACACACACCAGTTCTGGGTTTGCTTTTCACAAGAAGCATTGCCTGATGTGAATGATACCTTGTACAAAAGAGCCCTCAGAAGACCTACGATTAAGAATTGTTGATTTGCATAAAGCTGGAAAGGGTTATAAAAGAATCTCCAAAAGCCTTTCTGTTCATCAGTCCACGGTAAGACAAATTGTCTATAAATGGAGAAAGTTCAGCACTGCTGCTACTCTCCCTAGGAGTGGCCGTCCTGTAAAGATGACTGCAAGAGCACAGAGCAGACTGCTCAATGAGGTGAAGAAGAATCCTAGAATGTCAGATAAAGACTTACAAAAGTCTCTGGCATATGCTAACATCCCTGTTAGCGAATCTATGATACGTAAAACATTAAACAAGAGTGGATTTCATGTGAGGATACCACAGAGGAAGCCACTGCTGTCCAAAAAAAACATTGCTGCACGTTTACAGTTTGCACAAGAGCACCTGGATGTTCCACAGCAGTACTGGCAAAATATTCTGTGGACAGATGAAACCAAAGTTGAGTTGTTTGGAAGAAACACACAACACTATGTGTGGAGGAAAAGAGGCATCGCACACCAACATCAAAACCTCATCCCAACTGTGAAGTATGGTGGTGGGGGCATCATGGTTTGGGGCTGCTTTGCTGCGTCAGGGCCTGGATGGATTGCTATCATCGAAGGAAAAATGAATTCCCAAGTTTATCAAGACATTTTGCAGGAGAACTTAAGGCCATCTGTCCACCAGCTGAAGCTCAACAGAAGATGGGGGCGTTGAAACAGGACAACGACCCAAAGCATAGAAGTAAATCAACAACAGAATGGCTTAAACAGAAGAAAATACGCCTTCTGGAGTGGCCCAGTCAGAGTCCTGACCTCAACCCGATTGAGATGCTGTGGCATGACCTCAAGAAAGCGATTCACAGCAGACATCCCAAGAAAATTGCTGAACTGAAACAGTTCTGTAAAGAGGAATGGTCAAGAATTACTCCTGACCGTTGTGCACGTCTGATCTGCAACTACAGGAAACGTTTGGTTGAAGTTATTGCTGCCAAAGGAGGTTCAACCACTTATTAAATCCAAGGGTTCACATACTTTTTCCACCTGCACTGTGAATGTTTACATGGTGTGTTCAATAAAAACATGGTAACATTTAATTCTTTGTGTGTTATTAGTTTAAGCAGACTGTGATTGTCTATTGTTGTGACTTAGATGAAGATCAGATCACATTTTATGACCAATTTGTGCAGAAATCCATATCATTCCAAAGGGTTCACATACTTTTTCTTGCAACTGTATATGTACACCCTCCAATCCCGTCCTGGCCGCTCAGCAATCACGTAAACGCAGCGCGCCTCGGTTCCACCTCCACGCCATATAATCATAGCAGAGCGGGGAGTGATGCATGAGAACAGATTATTGCTGGGTGCCATTTTCTTTTTGTGCCAGCATGGAGCAGGAGTGGAGAAGAAGGTAAATACAACTGGTGGCAGCAGGCACACTGGGGGCAATATGGCAGCAGGCACACTGGGGGCAATATGGCAGCAGGCACACTGGGGCAATATGGCAGCAGGCACACTGGGGGCAATATGGCAGCAGGCACACTGGGGGCAATATGGCAGCAGGCACACTGGGGGCAATATGGCAGCAGGCACACGGAACAATATGGCAGCAGGCACTCTGAGGGCAATATGGCAGCAGGCTCTCTGAGGGCAATATGGCAGCAGGCACACGGGGTGATATGGCTGCAGGCACACTGGGGGCAATATGGCAGCAGGCACACTGGGGGCGATATGGCAGCAGGCACACGGGGTGATATGGCACCAGGCACACTGGGGGCGATATGGCAGCAGGCACACTGGGGGCGATATGGCAGCAGGCACACGGGGTGATATGGCAGCAGGCACACTGGGGGCAATATGGCAGCAGGCACACTGGGGGCAATATGGCAGCAGGCACACTGGGGGTAATATGGCAGCAGGCTCTCTGAGGGCAATATGGCAGCAGGCTCTCTGGGGGCAATATGGCAGCAGGCTCTCTGTCAGCAATATGGCAGCAGGCACTCTGGGGACAATATGGCAGCAGGCTCTCTGGGGGCAATATGGCAGCAGGCACTCTGGGGGCAATATGGCAGCAGGCTCTCTGGGGGCAATATGGCAGCAGGCTCTCTGGGGGCAATATGGCAGCAGGCACACTGGGGCAATATGGCAGCAGGCACTCTGAGGGAAATATGGCAGCAGGCTCTCTGAGGGCAATATGGCAGCAGGCACTCTGTGGGCAATATGGCAGCAGGCACTCTGAGGGCAATATGGCAGCAGGCACTCTGGTGGCAATATGGCAGCAGGCACTCTGAGGGCAATATGGCAGCAGGCACTCTGAGGGCAATATGGCAGCAGGCTCTCTGGGGGCAATATGGCAGCAGGCACTCTGGGGGCAATATGGCAGCAGGCACTCTGGGGGCAATATGGCAGCAGGCTCTCTGGGGGCAATATGGCAGCAGGCTCTCTGGGGGCAATATGGCAGCAGGCTCTCTGGGGGCAATATGGCAGCAGGCTCTCTGGGGGCAATATGGCAGCAGGCACACTGGGGCAATATGGCAGCAGGCACTCTGAGGGAAATATGGCAGCAGGCTCTCTGAGGGCAATATGGCAGCAGGCTCTCTGTGGGCAATATGGCAGCAGGCACTCTGAGGGCAATATGGCAGCAGGCACTCTGGTGGCAATATGGCAGCAGGCACTCTGAGGGCAATATGGCAGCAGGCTCTCTGGGGGCAATATGGCAGCAGGCACTCTGGGGGCAATATGGCAGCAGGCTCTCTGGGGGCAATATGGCAGCAGGCTCTCTGGGGAAATATGGCAGCAGGCTCTCTGGGGGCAATATGGCAGCAGGCTCTCTGGGGGAAATATGGCAGCAGGCACACTGGGGCAATATGGCAGCAGGCTCTCTGAGGGAAATATGGCAGCAGGCACACTGGGGCAATATGGCAGCAGGCTCTCTGAGGGAAATATGGCAGCAGGCTCTCTGAGGGCAATATGGCAGCAGGCACTCTGTGGGCAATATGGCAGCAGGCACTCTGAGGGCAATATGGCAGCAGGCACTCTGGGGGCAATATGGCAGCAGGCACTCTGGGGGCAATATGGCAGCAGGCTCTCTGGGGGCAATATGGCAGCAGGCACTCTGAGGGCAATATGGCAGCAGGCACTCTGAGGGCAATATGGCAGCAGGCACTCTGAGGGCAGTGTGGTAGCAGGATCTTTGTGGGGGGTGGTTATGTCACAGCAGGTTTTCTGAGGGGGAACTCATGTTAACATCAGCCTTATGGTTGACTTCTACGTGCTATAAATGTAACTACACCTATCTGGCATACTTACATTTATACAGTAGCAGAATTACGGCCCTTTGCAGATAACCAAAAGGATGATGTAGACCTTGGCAAAAATGAGTTTGACACCCCTGGTTTAAAGGGAACCTGTCATCAACTTTATGCTGCCCATACTAACGGTGAGTTGATTTCAGCGGTCTGTCATTTATAAGTTAAAAGTAAGAACCAACATTACAATCATTGCAGACATCACAATTTTTGTCACCTGGAAAAGAGTCACGGCCAAATGAGAAATTTCTGCCCACCTGCTGATGACTGACAGGCTTCTACCTAGTTTTCTCCCATTCTCTCTAGGAGAGAACTGCCAATCATTAGCAGATGGTCGGGGAGAGCAGGAGATTAGGAATAACCATGACTCTTCTCAGGTAGATTTGACTCTTTTCAAGGCCTGGGCTGTAATAATTATGATGCTGGTTCTCGGCAACCACTGACTTTTAGCTCATGAGTGACACACCACTGAAATCAGCATTCCTGTCACTATTTTATACTGTCCTCAGAGAGGTCAGCATGAAAGTTGATGATTAGTTCCCTTTAACCCCTTAACGACCAGTGGCGTACATGTACGGCGCAACCGGACGTGACTTAATGCCCAGCGCCGTACATGTACGCCGTGCTGATCGGGCGGGTGTTATACCAAGCAATCAAAAAGTCCTATGCACCCAAAAATAGTACCAATCAAACCGTCATCTCATACCTAAAAAAATGAGCCCCTACATAAGACAGTCGCCCCAAAAAAAACAAAAACTATGGCTTTCAGAATATGGAGACACAAAAAAAACTTTTTTTTCAAAAATGCTTTATTATGTAAAACTGAAACAAACAACAAAAAAATATTTGGTACTGTCACAGCAGTAACAACCTGCTCTATAAAAATAGCCCATGATCTAACCTGTCAGATGAACACTGTAAATAGCAAAAAATAAAAACGGTGCCAAAACAGCTATTTTATATCACTTTGCCTCACAAAAAGTGTAATATAGAGCAAGCAAAAATCATATGTACCCTAAAATAGTACCAACAAAACTGTCACATTATCCTGTAGTTTCCAAAATAGGGTCTTTTTTTGGAGTTTCTACTCTAGGGGTGCATCAGGGGTCTTCAAATGTGACATGGAGGCTTAAAATTATCCCGGTGAAATCTGCCTTCCAAAAACCATATGGCGTTCCTTTCCTTCTGCGCAATGCCATGTGCCCGTACAGCAGTTTACGGCCACATATGGGGTGTTTCTGTAAACTACAGAATCAGGGCCATAAATATTGAGTTTTGTTTGGCTGTTAACCCTTGCTTTGTTAGCAGAACAAAGTTGATTAAAATGGAAAAATCTGCCAAAAAAGTGAAATTCTGAAATTTCATCTCCATTTTCCATTAATTCGTGTGGAACACCTAACGGGTTAACAAAGTTTGTAAAATCGGTTTTGAATACCTTGAGGGGTGTAGTTTCTAAAATGGCGTCATTTTTGGGTGGTTTATATTATGTAAATTTCAAGATTTGCTTCTAAACTTCTAAGCCTTCTAACATCCCTAAAACATAAAATGGCATTCACAAAATGATCCAAACATGAAGTAGACATATTTTTGGAGTTAGTACTATCTATTATAAAAGTAGAGAAATTGAAATTTTAAAATTTGCATATTTTTTTAACATTTTTAAATATGGAAGTATTTTTTTATAAATAAAGATGAAATTTTTTGACTCAATTTTACCACTGCCATGAAGTACAATATGTGACGAGAAAACAAGCATTTTAAAGTTATTACCACATAAAGTGACATGTCAGATTTTGCTAAAAATGGCCTGGTCCTTAAGGTGAAAAATGGCAGGGTCCTGAAAGGGTTAAACTGATCAATTTTATTTATTTATTTTTAATTTTTCTCTTCCTCTGACAGAACAGAAATATGGAAAACACAAGGTTGATACATAAGGGTACATGCACAAGACCGCATTTATTATGTGGTCCTCAAAAAATACGTTTCACAACCGTGTGAAGTCCGTGTTGCATCTCTTGTTTTTTTTTTTTTTAAAGACCCATTGTAACATTGCTTATCCTTGTCTGCAAAACGGACAAGTACAAGGACAAGTTCTATCTTTTTTGCGGGACTGCAGAACAGACATATGGATGCGAAGAGCACACAGTGTACTGACCGCATTTTTTTGCGATCCCGTTGAAATGAATGGATCTGCATACAATCCGCAAAAAGTGCAGTTTGGATGCAGACCAAAAATATAGTCGTGTGAATAGGGCCTAAGAAAAAGTGGATGAAACCTGCTGATTTCCATGATCTAGCTGGTAATCCTATGTGGCAGCTGTAGGAGGAAAAAAGAATCAGCTCATTTGATTACCACAGGGATGATCCTTTGCTCACGTGAGAGATAAACCGCTGCTGGACTCCTCTTATTTGCCTCTCCCAAATGAAATAAACATATATGCTCTACCAAGCTGAGCATGCATGTTTGGCCATTTAGGGTGAGCTTTCACTAAATGAAACTCCTCCATCCTATTAAAAAAGAAGACCTACAGCATCTGAGGTATGTATCATTTGTTTTTAACTATTAGGACATAGAACTTTACACTACAGCTGCTGAATAACCTTTTTTTAGGTAGAGAGAGCACTCCGTGCGGAGCAATCAATGGGTGGCACAGGAGAAAGAATTTTCTTCAAATGTGATCCGTGACAGACCTCTTCTGAAAGATGAGTAAGCAGAGTCTATGCACACCTCCCAACTTTTGAAAAGCCCAAGGAGGGACAATATCAGCAGCGTGAGTGACAAATCTTTTATTAACACTAAGCCATGCCTCTAAACTGGCCCAATACCTATGTATACATGCTCAATCCCACCTAGTCCCCTTTGGGCCCCCACACAGTAATAGTACCCCACACATAGTAAAAATACTGGACATTAACATTAAGCCTATCATAAATACGCTTATTAGCTTATTAGATAACGCCCTGATAAGGGAATATAAAAAATGTAACTTCCTCAAATAAAGCAGAGTATTGTCTCATAACTTGTTGTGATGAGTCAGTTCCTCTCTCTCCGTGCACGGATTTGCAATATTGCCTAAAAATAGAATAATTGGAAACAGCTGTCACAAAGTAACTGACATTTGGGTCAGAACCAAAATAGAACCAGGACAATTCCAGCTCACACTCTCTATTGGTATGGACTTAGTTTTTAAGCAATCACGTTCCCCTTGTTAACCACTCCTCCTAAGGAAGCGATCATACGCGAAACGCACGTCGAGGAGCGCCACCACCTCTGTACCCGCTATCTTTTCATTAGGTATGTGTACCATATATTAGAGTTTGATTATTTGTATAGGATATTGGGCATGTGTTTGGTCGCACATTAGAGCGGCACCAGACGAGCACCCAGCAAATTAGCAAGTGCTGGTTGCACTATATTGGTTGATGGGGTCATGCTCTGATCTTATTTAGTCTGTGGAACGGCCTATATTTCCCTCCTTACTTGTGTTTTGAGGGAGCTATAGAGGTGGTGTGCGGCTGTTGTCCCCTGCCATCACGTTATATTATTGCAATGTCATCATGATTATCTTTTAATATTGTATAAAATAAAATTTTATTTTTAATGTTTCAGGAGTTTTCGCACTCCAATTTTTGTAGTGTTTTGATACTTCTATCCATGCAAAATGTTACTTTTTCTTTTGTAACAAATTTGCTAAAATGTCTAAAATTCTGTTTTCACTTTCTCATTATGGGGTGCAGATTAATGGGGAAACTTCATTTTTTATTTTAGCACAGGCTCACAACATAACAAAATGGGAAAAAGTGAAAAGGTCTGAAGACATTCCAAATGCATTGTCTATAAAAGGAATAATTTAAAAGAAGTTTCATACCAGTCTTAGGGCTCATGAACACGACTGTATGTATTTAGCGGCCTGCAAAAAACGGATCCGCAAAAAATACAGATGACATCCGTGTGCATTCCGCATCTTGCAGAACGGAACAGCTGGCCCTTCATAGAACTGTACTATCCTTGTCTGTAATGCGGAGAATAATACCGGAACATAAATACGGACATACGGAAACGGAATGCACACGGAGTAACTTCCATTTTTTTACGGACCCATTGAATTGAATAGCTCCGTACGCGGAAAGAAAATATGTTTGTGTGCATGAGCCCTTAATAAGAAGACTGTTTAAAGGGGTTGTGAGTGGCAGGATATTCATCAGGATAGGTCATTAATATCACATCATCAGGGTCCGACCCGCCCATCTGACTAGCTGTTTGAAGGGGTCGCAGTGCTCGTGGCCTGCCAATCTGATATTTAGTAACCCCTTTAAGTAAGAAATGTAAAATCTGGCGATTGTCATTAGCCAAATGTGTTCTTTCGTCATCTGCTTGGATCAGGGGTCAGCAACCTTCGGCACTCCAGCTGCTCTGCTAACAGCATGCAAACTTACATGGCTGTTGTAACCCCCCTAAAAGTGAAAGGGGGATTCTAGGAGTTATAGTTTCAAAACACAGGTTGCTGGAGGTTGCAGATCCCTCACTTGGATGATATATACTAATGTGCAAAAGTTTTAGGCAGGTGTGGAAAAAAAGTAAGTAAGAAGACTTGTAAAAATCGAAGTGTTAATAGTTTAAATAAAAAAAAATTCTGCAGCAGGGCAACAAACCCAGACATACAGCCAATGTAATTAAGAACTATCTTCAGTGTAAAGAAGAATAGGGAGTCCTGGAAGTGATGAGTCCCGATCTCAACATCACAAGCCTGTCTGGGATTACATGAAGAGACAGAAGTATTTAAGCAGGCCTACATCTACAGAAGATCTGTGGCTAGTTTTCCATGATGTTTGGAACAACCTCCCTGACAAGTACCTTCACAAACTGTGTACAAGTGTACCTGAAGAAACTGTCCTGTTCTGAAGGCAAAGGGTAGCCACACTATATATTGATTTGACTTAAATTTCTCACTGCATTTTGTTAGTTGAAAATAATATACTATTAAAACTTCCATTGCTTCTACTTTGTGGCATTTTAACCACACCTGCCCGAAACATTTGCACAGTACTGTACATCTCTATAATTTTGTCTCAACTGTATTGGAAAGCATAGCTTTTTTAAACTTTATTAGAATTTTTTTAATATACATAAAAAAAATCTGATTCCTAGGGTTCATTTAACCTCTTTAGGACACAGGGCGTACAGGTACGCCCTGATGTACTGGTACTTAAGGACACAGGGCGTACCTGTACGCCCTCTGTATTTCCAATCACCGCCGCGTGGCAGGCGGTGATCGGAAGCCGGTGCCTGCTCAAATCATTGAGCAGGCACCTCGGCTAAATGCGCGGGGGAGTCCCGTGACCCCCCCATGTCGGCGATCGCCGCAAACCGCAGGTCAATTCAGACCTGCGGTTTGCGGATTTTTTGGTGCGGGCGGCGGTGCTATCGGGTCCCCATGGGGCTGTAGGGGGGACCCGATGGCATGGAAGGCAGCGCGATGCCTTCCTGAGGCATCGGCGCTGCTTTCTGTGACGTGCCTGTGAGATCCAGCATTGTAAAGGAATTGGAATGCATTGTAAAGGATTAGACCCCCAAAGTGGGACAAAAAATAAAGTGAAAAAAAAGTTGAAAAAATAAAGTTTTCCCCCCCAAAAATTAAAAGTTTCAAGTAAAAATAAACAAAAACTTAATTTTCCCCAAATAAAGTTAAGAAAAATTGGTAAAAAATAGGGGGGAAATAATTTTTGGGACATATTAGGTATCGCCGCGTGTGTATCGACCGGCTCTATAAACATATCACATGACCTAACCCCTCAGATGAACACCGTAAAAAATAAAAAATAAAAACTGTGCTAAATAAACCATTTTTTGTCACCTCACATCACAAAAAGTACAACAGCAAGTGATCAAAAAGGCGTACACCCACCAAAATAGTACCAATCTAACCGTCACTTCATCCCTCAAAAAATTAGCCCCTACCTGAGACAATCGCATAAAAAAACTATGGCTCAGAATATGGAGACACTAAAACATAATTTTTTTGGTTTTAAAAAAGCTGTTATTGTGTAAAACTTACATAAATAAAAAAAAGTATACATATTAGGTATCGCCGCGTCCGTATCGACCGGCTCTATAAAAATATCACATGACCTAACCCCTCAGATGAACACCGTAAAAAATAAAAAATAAAAACTGTGCTAAATAAACAATTTTTTGTCACCTTACATCACAAGAAGTGTAATAGCAAGCGATCAAAAAGTCATATGCACCCCAAAATAGTGCCAATCAAACCATCACTAATTCTTGCTGGTATAACTTATAATATGCAAGTAGATGAAGATTTAAACAACTTTTCATATTAGTTTGATTAGGTTGATTCTGCATTCATAGGTTTGTAGAAGTTAGGATTAAGGTATTTTTCTCAACTCTGTTCATGTTATAACATTTTTGCTGTGAAGAAGAGGCATGTGATCTCTGCTGAGTCAAATTCAGTTTTGAGAACTGCAAAAGTAAACCAAGCATCTGGGATAATATCTTGTAGGCAGAGAAACTGCCCAATAATCTTACAAAAACCTCTGGAAGAGCATGACATTGTGAATGGATTAATGGAATTTATTTACCAAAAAAATTACACATATAGAAACATAGAAACATAGAATGTGTCGGCAGATAAGAACCATTCGGCCCATCTAGTCTGCCCAATATACTGAATACTATGGCCCTATCTTATATGAAGGATGGCCTTATGCCTATCCCATGCATGCTTAAACTCCTTCACTGTATTTGCAGCTACCACTTCTGCAGGAAGGCTATTCCATGCATCCACTACTCTCTCAGTAAAGTAATACTTCCTGATATTACTTTTAAACCTTTGCCCCTCTAATTTAAAACTATGTCCTCTTGTAGCAGTTTTTCTTCTTTTAAATATTCTCTCCTCTTTTACCTTGTTGATTCCCTTTATGTATTTAAAAGTTTCTATCATATCCCCTCTGTCTCGCCTTTCTTTCAAGCTATACATGTTAAGGTCCTTTAATCTTTCCTGGTAGGTTTTGTCCTGCAATCCATGTACTAGTTTAGTAGCTCTTCTCTGAACTCTCTCCAAAGTATCAATATCCTTCTGGAGATATGGTCTCTAGTACTGCGCACAATACTCCAAATGAGGTCTCACTAGTGCTCTGTAGAGCGGCATGAGCACCTCCCTCTTTCTACTAGTAATGCCTCTCCCTATACACCCAAGCATTCTGCTAGCATTTCCTGCTGCTCTATGACATTGTCTGCCTACCTTTAAGTCTTCTGAAATAATGACCACTAAATCCCTTTCCTCAGATACTGAGGTTAGGACTGTATCACTGATTTTATATTCTGCTCTTGGGTTTTTATGCCCCAGGTGCATTATCTTGCACTTATCAACATTAAATTTTAGTTGCCAGATTTTTGACCATTCCTCTAGTTTTCCTAAATCCTTTTCCATTTGGTGTATCCCTCCAGGAACATCAACCCTGTTACAAATCTTTGTGTCATCAGAAAAAAGACACACCTTACCATCGAGGCTGCAATATATATTAAACAATATGGGTCCCAGAACAGATCCCTGAGTTACCCCACTGGTAACAAGACCATGGTCTGAATATACTCCATTGACTACAACCCTCTGTTGTCTGTCCCTCAGCCTAATCCATTCAACAATATGGGAGTCCACGTACAGCCTTATTCTACATAATTAAAAAACTAATCTTTATTTCATGATGGAATAACCTTTGGATGGTAATATATTTTCCTCAAAAAGCATTTTATATAAAAAAAAAATCAGATTTTTTTGATTTTTTTTTTAAAATCATTGATTTTTATCCACCCTGATGGAAACACTAAAACATGATATTTTTTTTGTTTCAAAAATGATAATATTGTGTAAAACCTACATAAATTAAAAAAAGTATACATATTAGGTATCGCCGCGTCTGTAATAAGTTACTCTATGAAAATATCACATGACTTAACCCCTCAGTTGAACACTGTAAAAAAATAAAAACGGTGTAAAAAAAGCAATTTTTTGTCATCTTACATCACAAAAAGTGTAATAGCAAGCAATCAAAAAGTCATATAGCCCCCAAAACAGTGCTAATCATACCATCTCATCCCGCAAAAAATGAGACCCTACCTAAGATAATCGCCCAAAAACTTAAAAAACTATGGCTCTCAGACTATGGAGATACTAAAACATGATTTTTTTTATTTAAAAAATGAAATCATTATGTAAAACTTACATAAATAAAAAAAATTGTATACATATTAGGCATCGCCACGTCCGTGGCAACCTGCAATATAAAAATACAACATGATCCAACCTGTCAGATGAATGTTGTAAATAACAAACAAATAAACGGTGCCAAAACAGCTATTTCTTTTTACCTTGCCTCACAAAAAGTGTAATATAGAGCAACCAAAAATCATATGTACCCTAAACTAGTACCAACAAAATTTCCACCCTATCCCGTAGTTTTTAAAATGGGGTCACTTTTTGGGAGTTTCTACTTTAGGGGTGCATCAGGGGGGCTTCAAATGAGACATGGTGTCATAAAATCAGTCCAGCAAAATCTGCCTTCCAAAAACAGTATGCCATTCTTTCCCTTCTGCGCCCCGCGTGTGCCCGTACAGCAGTTTACAACCACATATGGGGTGTTTCTGTAAACTACAGAATCAGGGCCATAAATATTGAGTTTTGTTTGGCTGTTTACCCTTGCTTTGTAACTGGAAAAAAAATATTAAAATGGAAAATCTGCCAAAAAAGTGAAATTTTTAAATTGTATCTCTATTTTCCATTAATTCTTGTGGAACACCTAAAGGGTTAATGACGTTTGTAAAATCAGTTTTGAATACCTTGAGGGGTGTCGTTTCTTAGATGGGGTCACTTTTATGGAGTTTCTACTCTAGGGGTGCATCAGGGGTGCTTCAAATGGGACATGGTGTAAAAAAAAACAGTCCAGCAAAATCTGCCTTCCAAAAACCGTATGGCATTCCTTTCCTTCTGCGCCCTGCCGTGTGCCCGTACAGCAGTTTACGACCACATATGGGGTGTTTCTGTAAACTACAGAATCAGGGCCATAAATATTGAGTTTTGTTTGGCTGTTAACCCTTGCTTTGTAACTGGAAAAAAAATATTAAAATGGAAAATCTGCCAAAAAAGTGAAATTTTTAAATTGTATCTCTATTTTCCATGAATTCTTGTGGAACACCTAAAGGGTTAACAATGTTTGTAAAATCAATTTTGAATACCTTGAGGCGTGTAGTTTCTAGAATTGGGTCATTTTTGGGTGGTTTCTATTATGTAAGCCTCACAAAGTGACTTCAGACCTGATGTCGAGATTCCAACCAGTGACCAGCCACATCCCAGGCGGTAGCCCTGGTTACTAGGCTACCGTCCTCTCTGGACATTCCTCCCTGAAACCTATTATGTAACCTCAGTCTTGCCAAGCCTTGCTCATCACCCTTGATTCCCCACACCTGGTACTTCCCTATATAAGTCCAGCCCCTTGCACTTTAGCTTGCTGATTATTGAGCTCCTGAGCCTTGATCAAGCTTCTCCTCATCTGCTGCTCTTGCTACTACTGAAAGTCCACTGCTGACCAAGAATTGCCTACCGACTACTCTTCTGCTTTGTCCCTACCTACTGAACTGCTACCATTGTTGCCATCCGGATTGTCTGACCACGCTTACTGCCGCCTGCCCTGACCCACCGCCTGCCTACCGACTACGCCTCTGACAGACTTCCTGCCTGCGGTCCTTGCCACTGGGCTCCACTCCTACCTCCAGCCAGCGGTCCTCTGACTCAGGTGAGCCTGTAGGACTGTTACACCTGAACTGGTCCTTAAAAAGATTTACTTCTAAACTTCTAAGCCTTGTAACGTCCCCCAAAAATAAAATGTCATTCCCAAAATGATCCTAACATGAAGTAGACATATGGGGAATGTAAAGTAATAACTATTTTTGTAGGTATTACTATGTATTATAGAAGTAGAGAAATTTAAACTTGGAAACGTGCAATTTTTTTTTACACCATTTTACCAGTGTCATGAAGTACAATATGTGACGAAAAAGCAATTTCAGAATGGCCTGGATAAGTCAAAGCGTTTTAAAGTTATCACCACTTAAAGTGACACTGGTCAGATTTGCAAAAAATGGCCTGGTCCTTAAGGTGAAATAAGGCTGTGTCCTTAAGGAGTTAAGGCCCCTTTCACACGAGCGAGATTTCTGCACAGGTGCAATGCTTGAAGTGAATGCATAGCACCCGCACTGAATCCGGACCCATTCATTTCAATGTTCTATATTCTGCGTTTTTTACGCAGCCCTGGCCCCATAGAAATGAATGGGGCTTCAGTGAAAAACGCATTGCATCCAGAAGCAAGTGTGGATGGATGCAATGCGTTTTTCACTGATGGTTGCTAAGAGATGTTGTTTGTAATCACAGGTATTTTCAGGCATAGACTCCATAATACCCATGATACAGGTGATTTGGATTACTACATTGCTTTTGAGAAAAACATATCAGTGGCATTTTTCTTTCTTTCTTTTTTTATAATTTTTTATTTTTTTTTGCAGGGGCTGTCTTCACAACACTTCCGGTTCCCCACATGTAAAAGTCCTGCTCAGATGGGGTCACATCAGGGGCGGATTGGCCGTTCACCCCACCGGGAAACTTCCAGGTGGGCCGATAGCTTTTTACTATGCAGTGGGCCGGTTCACCCTGCCTCAATGTTCCCACGTTTATTGCCTGCCCGGCCTAGCACCGATACACATCACAGGGCAGCGGCCCTACTGCGCTGACCCAGACTGGACCTGCAGCCTGCGCGATGTCACATCACAAGCTTCTGGCCCTGCTGCGCTCTCACCATGATAATGAGAAAGTGCAGTGGGTCAGGCGGCTTGTGATGTCTGTGTAGTCACATAGCGTGGACTGCAGGTCCAGATTATCATACAAGTATGTGTCAGCGCAGCAGGGTCACCATCAGGGCAGTAACTGAGCGCTGTCAGGGGCCCTGCTGCAAATAGGCAATTTAGGGGCCACTAAAAGCAGCCCATATTAAAGGGGTTCTGCAGGTTTTTTTTTTACTGATGATCTATTGTCTGGATAGATCATCAGCATCTGATCGGCGGGGGTCTGACACCCGGGACCCCCGCCGATCAGCTGTTTGAGAAGGCAGAGGCGCTGGCAGTAGTGCCGCGGCCTTTTCGCTGTTTACCGCAGGCCCAGTGACGTCACGACTAGTATCAATGGCCTGTTTGGGGCTAAGCTCTGTTCACTTGAATGGAGCTTAGCCCCGCCCAGGCCAGTGATACTAGTCGTGACGTCACTGGGCCTGTGGTAAACAGCGAGAAGGCTGCGGCACTATTGCCAGCGCCTCTGCCTTCTCAAACAGCTGATCGGCGGGGGTCCCGAGTGTCGGACCCCCGCCGATCAGATGCTGATGATCTATCCAGAGGATAGATCATCAGTTTAAAATAAATGCAGAACCTTTTTAAAGTTTACTGACCAAAGAGAAGGCAGCTCCCCCTCCTCTCTGCAGTGTGACAGTCCATGTGAGGAGGGGGCAGGGACTCCTTCCAGTCCAGCAGTGGCTGCAGAAGAAGATGAGGTGAAGGCTGGCAGAGACTCTGAGCCTTCACCTCCTGTAGTGTTAGTGTGCCTCAGGTGCGGTGCTGGAAGTATGAAGTCCCCTCACTGGTCCCTACATCCCTCCTACACACAGTAGCAGGGGGGTAAGTTACTGTAGGGGGCAACTTAAAGGGAACCTGTCACCGGGATTTTGTGTATAGAGCTGAGGACATGGGTTACTAGATGGCCGCTAGCACATGCGCAATACCCAGTCCCCATAGCTCTGTGTGCTTTTATTGTGTAAAAAAACGATTTGATACATATGCAAATTTACCTGAGAGTAGTCCTGTCCCTGTGAGTCCAGCGTGAAGGAGCCCAGCACCGCCCCGCATCCTCCGAATCTCCTCCTTGCTCCCCGACGTCAGAGGTTATATCAGTGCTGGAGCATTATTAGAGGAGCAGCTGATATCAGTCACATATGATGTAAATGTCTCTGGAGGTTATATTAGTACTGGAGCGTTATAAGAGGAGCGGCTGATATCAGTCACGTACGAAGTAATGTCTCTGGAGGTTATATCAGCACTGGAGCATTGTAAGAGGAGCGGCTGATATCAGTCACATATGATGTAATATCTCTGCAGGTTATATCAGTGCTGGAGCATTATAAGAGGAGCAGCTGATATCAGTCACATATGATGTAAATGTCTCTGGAGGTTATATTAGTACTGGAGCGTTATAAGAGGAGCGGCTGATATCAGTCACGTACGAAGTAATGTCTCTGGAGGTTATATCAGCACTGGAGCATTGTAAGAGGAGCGGCTGATATCAGTCACATATGATGTAATATCTATGCAGGTTATATCAGTGCTGGAGCATTATAAGAGGAGCAGCTGATATCAGTCATATATGATGTAAATGGCTCTGGATAGCACCATATCTATTTTTGCAGATGACACTAAGCTGTGTAGAACTGTACAGTCTATGGAAGATGTCCATAAACTACAATCTGACTTGAACACTCTGAGTGATTGGGCATCAACTTGGCAAATGAGATTCAATGTGGACAAATGTAAAGTTATGCATCTTAGTAGTAATAATCTCTGCTTCATATGTCCTAGGTGATGTAGCACTGGGAGAGATACTTATAGAGAAGGATTTGGGTGTCCTTGTGGATGGTAGATTAAATTACAGCACACAATGTCAATCAGCTGCTTCTAAGGCCACCAGGATATTGTCATGCATTAAACAAGGCATGGACTCGCGGAGCAGGGAAGTAATATTACCACTTTACAAAGCGTTGGTGCAGCCTCATCTGGAATATGCAGTTCAGTTCTGGGCACCAGTCCATAGAAAGGACGCTCTGCAACTGGAAAACGTACAGAGGAGAGCGACTAAACTGATAAGGGAAATGGCGGGTCTTAGTTATGAAGAAAGATTAAAAGAATTGAATTTATTTAGTCTTGAGAAGAGACGTCTAAAGGGGGGGCATGATTAACCTATACAAATATGTAAATGGACCATACAAAAAATACTGTGAAAAACTGTTCCATGTAAAATACGCTCAAAAGACAAGGGGGCACTGCCTCCGATTGGAGAGGAAAAAGTCCAGTCTCCGGAAGCGTCAAAGCTTCTTTACTGTAAGAACGGTGAAGCTGTGGAATAGACTTCCTCAGGACGTGGTCACAGCAGGAACAGTAGACAGTTTCAAAAAGGGTTTAGATGATTTCTTAAAAGTAAAAAACATTAATGCTTATAAAAACGTGTAGAAATCTGAGTCTCAATTCCTTTTGGGATTCGCATCCCCACCTATCCCTTGGTTGAACTTGATGGACGTATGTCTTTTTTCAACCGTATTAACTACAGTATGTAACTATGGAGGTTATATCAGTACTGGAGCGTTATAAGAGGAGCGGCTGATATCAGTCACATATGATGTAATGTCTCTAGAGGTTATATCAGTATTGAAGTATTATAAGAGGAGCAGCTGATATTAGTCACATATGATATAATGTCTCTGGAGATTATCAGTGCTGGAGCATAGGAGAACTAACAAGCACGCAGGCGCAGAGAGTTCTCTGCAAAAAAAAAAAACACAGGACGAACAAAAGGAATCCCCCACTTAGGCGCGAAAATGCGCAAGCCCAAGAGTCAGGTCGGGCTGCGTAAAAAAAAAAGATGATAGCGCGGCCAATGCTCCGATGTCACTGGGGTGGCCGTAACCTATAACGACCGGCAGTTTTTTTTTCTAGGGCCACTTTGAGTTCCCAATCCGCCCCTGGGTCACATGCACCACTACAACCAATGACAGACTTCAGCAGTGATGTGTCTCCAAGCGGCACAACACTGCCGGGTCACATTCCGCAAGACACACGCCACCACTGAGGCTAGTCAATACCTGCATCACCACACGTGACCGTGTCTGGGCGGAAAGTTTACAGATAGCAACCAGAGGTCTGGGGGAGACAGGTCAAGCAGAAAGCAGGTAAGTATACTTCCATTCACAGGTTGAAGAAAAAAAGTCAACGTTGGACAAACCCTTTAATGGTCAAATGGTCGGTCTACCCCTGCCTTAAACCATGGCTTTTTGATGGTGCTAGAAGACTGAAGTTGAGAAGCAGTTCATAGTCCGGTAACTCTAATAATCGAGCAGTCTGCTGGCAGTATGATGGATTATCAGAATTGCGCTGATGCTGCATGTCTATATAAAACTTTACAATAAGGTTAAACAGGGTAGAATACAATGCGCCAATGTTAGCCTAGCCAATGAGTGAAAAGAAATACATTTTGGCAGGCAAAGAAAGACTATTTTTCGTATAACAGAAGAGTCTTGGATTAGAATTAAAGTAATGATTTCTTTAGTGTTTAATGCAATGTTATCACATTATTACCCTGCCAAATTTCTTGTTTTGAAGTGACAATGCCTAATTCAATTAACTCTACTCCGTTAGAAAAACAGGGAGATCTTTATCAGTGTTCTGATTTCTCTACAAAGGCTAATATGACCTCATTTTTAAGCCAGGGAACCCTATGATGTTTTCTAAGCGGCTGTAATAAACGTAGAAAAAATGTAAAATTATATAGACGTCCTTTTCATGTAATACTCTTATCAACAATCCATTGTACAATGTTTTACACTGATTTAGGAAATTATAGTATAATAATGGATTATGAATACGGTAAGCCATGGTATCACATTGCTAAATGCCAGTTTAGGTACTGGGATAGTGGTATGTTAGACAAAAAGGCAGAAATTCGTATGGCCATACTGTATAGTTGATAATAGAGATGAGCGAATTTCATATTTTGAAATTCGTTTGCGATTCGTTTACTGGTAAACGGAATGCATAAAGGAATGCCTTTAGAGTCATAATAGAAGTCTATGGCCTGCATAACGGATCTCTATTATGACTGAATGAGTAACGGAATGCCTCTAAAGGCATTCCGTTATGCATTCCGTCATAAAATTGGGTTATGGGGGGACTTCCGGTTCCGGCGCGCGCATGTGAGGGTGAAGAAGACCGGAGCTCCAATACCCAAAGCCCGCAAATCGACATATAAAACCCTTGGATTTGTCATCCTCGATCCCCTGCGTGAGCCGTAGGACAAGTTGATGGAGTAATTTTTGAGAAAAGACGGCATGTCGAGCACTCCAGCGCGTCCCTCACAGGGTGAGGAGCGCCAGCCGAGGGGTAAAATGGCGGCGGCAGAAAAGACACAGAGGCTCACTCGGTCGGCAGCACAGCCACCTGTCAGAAGCTCAGACGTGGAATCGGAGGGCTCCGAGGTTAGTTTAACCCCGGATCAGGACATTACTATATTTTGCCGGACCATGGCGCTTGAAGTGGCGAAGTTGTTAGCGCCTGATATTAAATCCACACTGGAGGCTACGGTCTCGGCTGCGCTCCTCCAGTTACAAACAGAAGTGTCCCAGCACTCCACGCAGATAACAGAGCTGGAGCAGAGAATAACTATGGTGGAGGAAGAGCTGGAGCAGACACAAATAAAAGTGAGAGAGGTGCTCTCAAATAACCAGGCGCTTAAAGACAAGCTGGAAGACCTGGAAAATCGTTCCAGGAGAAGTAATCTCCGGGTGGTGGGATTGCCAGAAGATATTCCCCAAACGCAACTGCTTCAAATATTCGCAATAGAACTCCCTCAGGCCTTGGGGCTCCAAGGCAAGTACACTGTTGAAAGAGCCCACAGATTGGGTCCAGCGAGGCCCGCAGACGCAGACAGGGGAAAGGCGAGACCGAGACCGGCCATTGCGAAATATATAAATTATGCCGCCAAAGAGGCGATTTTGAGGAAGTACAAAGGCGCGCAACACCTGCTGATGCTGAGAGGCTCGAAAGTATTCCTTTTTAGTGACTACTCGCTGGAAGTTACGAAACTAAGGAGAGCCTTCTCACAAGTATGTTCTGCCTTGGTCAGGAAAAAAAACAAATTTGCGCTGTTGTTTCCCGCTACATTGCGGGTCTTTCACCAAGATGGCCACATCGATACTTACCTTAACCCGAGGGAGGCCATGAGGGCGCTAGGAGAAGACATAGAAGGAGAACCATGGCAAGAGAGAGAGGGAAGAATGTCGGATTCTATGTATAACCGAAGAAAGGAGCGGCTTCAGGACTCACAATACCATAGGAGACCCCCGACGTTCAGGGAGCCCATAGATGACTCCCAAGGCTGAAGAGAAGTGGTCCTGAGGACTAGTGTAAAGTATGGTGGGCGAAATGTTGATTGTTTTAGAGGCCCTGGGACACTTGGATGTCAGAAGATTAAATTACCGGGTCCTATTGGGTTTAGTTATATAGAATGGAGGGGAGAAGAGAGAGGAGATACCAGCAATGTTGATTAATGTGGAGGGTATATGACAGGTTGGAAAATAATTTCAATGTTCAGAATGTTACGGAGGGCTTTGGGGGTAGGAGTTTTTTCTTTTCCTAGAATATTAGTGTGGTGTGAAGGTGGGAGCACGGAATTGCGATAGTTCCGGATGATGCGCGAAAAAAGAGAAGTCAATGCTAAGACTGATATCGTTTACTGATGTTTCTATTGTTTATGGGGGGGGGGGTAGGATTTTCAGTTGGGAAATGTTTGTATTGCTGCTCATTGCTGACTTGTGCTTTCTTTTCAGATATAGACAGTCTGGATTTTCTCTAGGTGTGTCTCCTGAAATAGCCCTGACTGGGAGGATTTTATGAAAATAGTGACATGGAACGTGAAAGGTCTGCGTTCTCAGACCAAACGAAATATGGTACTTAGACACCTTAAAAAGCTGAAGGCGGATGTGGCCTTACTGCAGGAGACACACCTGGAGGAACAAGACTTCTGGAGGATGCGTAAATATTGGGTGGGACAGGTGCTTGGTTCATCATCAATTGGTAGGAAGGCTGGGGTGATACTTTGTCATAAAAATCTTCAGTATACCCTAAATAATAGTGATGCAGATAGGGAAGGGAGGAGTCTGAGAGTTGAGCTTAACTTGGGGGGCAGGCAACTACTCCTGTATAATATTTATTCCCCTAACTCGGCCCAAACAGGCTTCTATCAAGCTCTGGAGAATTTAGTGTTACAGGATAAAGGCCCACCCATGATAATAGCAGGTGACTTTAATAGGGTAAGAAACAGTGCGGAGGACAGAAAGCAGACGGGTCACAAAAGATGTCCACAAAATCCAGAGGGCTCTTATACACTTGCTCCATTTCTTGAAGCTGTAGATTTGATTGATATCTGGCGGAGGCATCACCCTGCTGATAGGGAGTACTCCCATTACTCCTTCTCTCAGAAATCTTGGTCCAGAATTGATTATGTACTGGTATCTCCAGATCTGGTCTCGAGAGTCCATAAGGCGGAACTATCGGACATACTGATCTCAGATCATGCTCCACTCTGGATCGAACTGGAGGAAAATATCCCCAGAGGTACAGACCAGGTTTGGAGAATGCCAAGTCATTTTCTGTTGGATGAAGATTTCAATGACAGACTGAGGGGTTGGTGGTGGGAGTACTCCCAAGATAATGAAGCCCACAAACAAAACACTGAGTTGTTTTGGGAAACCGCAAAAGCGGTATTAAGGGGGCGGATTATATCATACACTATAGGGAAGAGAAGGGATATACAGAAGAAATATGATCATGCCATACATAATGTTAGGCTAGCGTACACAAAATATCTTAATGATCCGTCAGATGAAAATAAGGTGGCATGGGTCACCGCCAAGCATAGCTATGATTATTATCAAGAAGGGAAGGTCAAGTGGTTTGCTGACTGTAGACAGGCTACTCTCTTTAAATATGGCAACAAGGCGGGAAAGTTGCTTGCAAACCTTACACGCCCGTATGTCAGGTGCTCGCAATTATACCCTCTCCGAGATGAGAAGGGAGTCTTGCATTCCCACCCTAAAAAACTGCTGGACATTATGAAAAAATATTTTGTAGCTATGTACTCCCAAGCGCCCTATGACTCACAGAAAGCGAGGGAGCTTTTAAACAAAGTGAAACTTCCTACCTTATCGGCAGAAATGTTAGAGAGCCTCAACTCTGACATAACAGAGACTGAGGTACAGCAGACAATTAAGGCCCTGCATAATGGGAAGTCACCGGGCCCTGATGGGTTCCCTGCAGAATTCTACAAGGCACTAGGACCTGAAATAGTATCGACGTTGACCGCCCTGTTTAATACGGTGCTCAGGGGAGGGAGGATTCCCCCATCTGGTAATATGGCTTATATTAAACTGATCCCAAAGTCAGGAAAGGATCTGACACAACCGGAATCTTTCAGGCCAATCTCCTTGATTAATCAAGATCTGAAGTTGGCATCTAAAATACTGGCCAATAGATTGGCATTACTTATGCCGGACCTGATTGGGGAACATCAAGTGGGATTTATCAAAGGCCGCTCTGCGGTGACTAATATCAGGAAAGTACTGGCAGCACAAGATAGTTTGCCACAGAACGGATCCCATGCTACACAGGCTCCCCTTGCCATTGATGCCGAAAAGGCTTTTGATAATGTCAGCTGGCAATGGCTAAATGACGTCTTAAACACAATGGCTGTAAAAGGAGCATTTACGAACTATCTGTCAGCTGTGTATGCAGATCCACAGGCAAGGATACATGTTCCAGGATTTCCGATACCATTTGGCTTCACAGAGGGACATGGCAAGGGTGCCCCTTGTCTCCCTTATTGTTTGACATTGCTCTGGAGCCGCTGGCCTTGTACCTCTGGAAGTCAGATGTGTATGAAGGGATCAAGGTGGGGAAGGAAGTTCTAAAGCTCGCATGTTTTGCTGATGACCTCCTGATTTTTATGAATGCACCGAGCTTACACCTGAAGGCGGTATTGGAAATATTCCATAACTACGGTGGAGTAACGGGTTACAAAATAAATGTGTCCAAGAGTCAGCTACTTTTTTTAGGGGATAGGGATATGCGAGTTATCTCCCAAACTGGGGTTGAGATGCGTAAGGATTATATCACATATTTGGGGGTTAAAATAGGCAAAATAGCTTCCTCAATTTATACATTAAACTACCCGCCGCTTATCACTAAAATTATCAAAGAACTTGATAAATGGAAAGACCTCCCATTGTCACTGATGGGGAGAGCATGCTTAATAAAAATTATCAGCTTCCCGAAAATGTTATATCTGTTACAGACGATTCCCTTACTCCTCAAGCATGCTGATGTGGGGAAATTGCAATCGGCATTTGTGAAGTTCCTCTGGAATAAGAGGCCACGCATAGCCTACAAGAAGCTTTGCTTACTGAAATGGGAGGGAGGGTTAAATATGCCCGACATTAGATTATATAACTTAGCTGCCCTATTTCGTCATGTGAGGGACTGGGTTTGGTAAACTAATTATTTCTCTGAGGGAAAGATGGAACAGGAACTGTCGCAACCGTGGGAGTTAGCTGCCCTTATTCACACTCGGTTGAAAGATCTACCGAATGGGGTGAGACAGTCTGTTCTTCTCAAAGACACTATCATGGCATGGAGAGCAATCAGGAAAATATACAGGCTTCCGATTTACTTGTCGCCCCAGATGCCCTTGTGGTTTTTACCGGCTTTTCCGAAAGTGCGAGAAAACAAGATGTATAAGACGTGGAGGGAGAAAAACATTCACACGCTAAGTGACATACTAATAGGACCAGATCATAATTTGATGTCATGGGAGCAATTTGCGAGTGGACATCGGATGGAGACTTCTCACTATTAGCATTCTATCAGCTCTTGGCTTATTGCAAAGCCCAATCGGCTTCTTTGGGGGAAGCAGACAGAATGACCTGGTTTGCAGCTCTTCTGGGGAGAGGCGGGGTTATGATCTCACTTGCTGACACATATAGACATCTACGAGATACTAGTTTTATAAGCTTAGCGAAAACTGTTTTCGCGCACTGGGAAAGGGATGTTGAGGTGGAAGATTTGACCCTTAAAATGAGAGAGGGTTTGGAATATATCAGGAAGGCTGTTCATAGTGAGCAATGGAGAGAGTCGCAATTGAGGATCCTGCATAAAGCTACATATGCGTTTAATCTTTCATATTCTAATGCCCCAGCACATTATCTGAGGGAGTGTCCTAAGTGCTCGCAACCTAAAGCAGACCTTCTGCATGGTCTATGGAGCTGCCAACACCTTAAGTCACTGTGGGAAGATATAATCTCTCTTATTAAAGAGGTTTGGGAGATTGAGGTGAAAACAGATCCGCAGCAATGTATATTCCAGTATATTCCAGTGGGCCAGGATGTCTCGCAAGGTAAAGGGGTAGCGGAACCTGGAATACACATTGCCCTTATGGCAGTTAAAAAGTGTCTATTGCTACATTGGTTGGTGCCCACTATTCCTACCAAAGATGAAGTAGTAGGTCTGATAAAAAAAAATCCTTTATTTAGAAAGACTAGAAGCGGGTAAGAATAAAGAGAAGGCAGTGGCAAAGTTTTTAAAAAAATTGAAAAAACTGGTTGAACATATTTTGACGAGAGAAGAAATTAAGGAGCTGGTATCTCCATTTGAGCAAACTAAGTGGTATCTGGAGGCAAAATTGAAAGGCACGCTTGGTTTATTGGAGGTCTAAATATATGCTCTTAACCCCTTAAGGACCTAGGACGTACCGGTACGCCCTATTTCCCGAGTCCTTAAGGACCGAGGACGTACCGGTACGTCCTGACTTAAAATCGGAACTCCGGCGCCGCAGGGGTTAATCGGAACGGGATTTCGGCTGAAATCATTCAGCCGGCATCCCGTAACAATGCAGGGGGGGGTCATTTGACCCCCCGTATCGGCGATCGCAGAAAACCGCAGGTCAATTCAGACCTGCGGTTTTCTGCGTTTCCGGTCCATTCGGGTGTCCTGTGACCCGATGAACCGGAAAAAGACTGCGATCGGTGGCGTAATTATACACCACCTATCGCAGTCCGAGGATTTGGAGAGGCGGTGCTGGCCCTGGTGCTGAATGCCGCTGTCCAGGGTGCTGATTGGTGCAGGGGAGAGAGGCGCGAGATTCAAACTTCCTGCGCTCCTCTCTCCCCTCCTCTTCCTGTCCAGCACCCTGACCGTGCAGCATCGTCCAGCACCAGCTCCTGTGTCCCCCTAATCGGAATCCATCACCCTCCTGCACCCATCGCCACCCAGGTAGGTTAGGGTCAGTGAGGGAGAGGCACCGTTAGGCAGGGAAAGAAGGGAAAAGTTAGAAGAAAAAAAAAAAGTACTTTTATTCCAAACTTCCAAACTTCCATCTAACCCTAACCCAGACCCCTCCTGCCACTTGCCCCCCCCCCCCCCCCCCCCCCCCCCCCCCCCCCCCCCCCCCCCCCCCCCCCCCCCCCCCCCCCCCCCCCCACCCCCCCCCCCCCCCCACCCCCCCCCCCCCCACTCACCACCACTTTTTTTTTTCTGCGTGCGCTGACTGGCCGGCACTTTTTAGCGTCCGTCCACTGTTAGCGCATCGCCCGCCCCACCACCCACCGACCGCTGATCAGCGTTGTACCGCTGATCAGCAAGTTTTAACTTTTTTTTTTTCTAACACTTGCCCATTTTTTGCCTGGACTTTTAGTACGCGAACACCCGTTGCCCCCACACACACGCACATATAATAAAGTTTGCCACACACGCACACCTACACGCACACACACCCATGGCCCGCCGGATGTTCTCGGCCGAGGAGGCATACGCCCAGATTGCCTCCGACTCTGAGAGCCCCAGTGAGGATGAGGATGACCCCACATTCCTTTTATCATCGCATCCTCCTCATCATCATCTGATGACGATGAGCCACCAAGGCGGCGGAGACGCCGCCAGGCGGAGCCAGGGGCCCCACATGCTAGGGATCCTGTGGCCCACCCTAGTACGAGCCGCCCTGGGGTTCGTACTGGTTTCCCGGGCCCACCAAATAAGTCCACCGGAGCCCCCTGCCGATGAACTTAGCTGGTGTCCCCCAGTGGACTTTGAGCCTGAGATTCCGGATTTTGCTGGCAATCCTGGAATCCAGATTCCCACAGTGGGGTTTACTGAAATAGACTATTTTAGTTTTTTTTTCAGTAACTCACTGGTGAATTTGATGGTGGAGCAGACGAATCTGTACGCCCAACAGTTCGTCGCTCAAAACCCAGGCTCAGTTTTGGCTAGACCCGGTGGCTGGACGCCGGTCAGTGCAGCCGAAATGAGGACATTTTGGGGCCTCGTGCTGCATATGGGTCTAGTCCAAAAACCCAGTGTCAGGCAATACTGGAGTGGGGACGTCCTATACCAGACCCCACTGTACAGTATGGTCATGATACGTCACCGGTTTGAGGCCATCCGGAAATGTCTGCATTATTCCGATAATGCAGCATGTCCACCCCGAAGTGATCCTGCCTATGACCGGCTGTATAAGATACGGCCGGTCATCGATCACTTTGGGGCCACATTTCAGCAGGCCTACGTACCTGGAAGGGAGGTCGCGGTTGATGAGTCTCTCGTTGCGTTCAAGGGGAGACTCAGTTTCCGCCAATACATTCCCACAAAGCGGGCGAGGTATGGCGTGAAGCTATACAAAATTTGTGAGAGTGCCTCAGGGTACACTTACAAATTTCGTGTGTACGAGGGGCGAGATTCCCGTATTGAACCCCCAGAATGTCCCCCCACTCTGGGTGTTAGCGGGAAACTCGTGTGGGACCTTATGTACCCACTGCTGGATAATGGTTACCACTTGTACGTGGATAACTTTTATACCAGCATTCCCTTGTTCAGGTCCCTTGCCGCCAGATCCACGTTCGCTTGTGGACCGTGCGGAAAAATCAACGCGGCCCTCCCTGCCTACCCCCTCCAGGTACCTATCCCCAGGGGTGAGACCCGTGCCCTTACCAGTGGAAACCTGTTGCTGGTCAGGTATAAGGACAAGAGGGATGTCCTTATGCTGTCCACAATCCACGGTAACGGCACCACCCCTGTCCCTGTGCGAGGTACCGCGGCAACGGTCCTCAAGCCCGATTGTATCGTCGACTACAATCGGTATATGGGAGGAGTTGATCTCTCTGATCAAGTCCTCACGCCATATAACGCCATGCGCAAAACCCGGGCATGGTACAAAAAAGTTGCGGTCTACTTGGTACAGGTTGCCATGTACAACTCTTTTGTACTATCCCAAAGCGCTGGCAGCACAGGGACATTCCTCCAGTTCTATGAGGCAGTCCTCAAAGACCTGATCTTTTCGGACCGGGAAAGAGCAGGCCGGAGTACCTCGGGAATTGGAGGCGCCCGGATCGTCCCTGGCCAACACTTTCCAGGTGTGGTCCCCCATACTGGAAAGAAGGGACGAACCCAAAAAAAGTGCAGAGTGTGTCACAAGAGGGGGATACGGAAGGACCACCACTACTCAATGTGACACTTGCCCCGATCATCTGGGCCTCTGCATTATCAATTGCTTCAGGGAGTATCACACTTCCATGGAGTACTAAATTTTTATAATCCTCAACAGTCCACTAGGGAACATAAAACACTATGGCTCTCAGACTTTGGAGACACGGAAACAATTTTTCTTTCCCCAAAAAATATTAGTTTTAGAGCAGGCATCCTCAAACTGCGGCCCTCCAGATGTTGTAAAACTATAACTCCCAGCATGCCCAGACAACCTACAGCCATCAGCAGGGCATGGTGGGAATTGTAGTTTTACAATATCTGGAGGGCCGCAGTTTTAGGATGCCTGCTTAGTGTCTCCAAAGTCTGAGAGCCATACATATTGGGCATCGTCGCGTGCGTAAAAGTCGTCGCTATAAAAATAACTTTTGACCAAACGCCTCGGATGAACGGTGTTAAAAATATAAAATAAAACTGTGCCAAAACACCAATTTTTGGGCAAAATTTCAATTTGAATCCATTTTGCCGGTAATAAAGCAAGGGTTAACAGCCAAACAAAACTAAATATTTATTGCCCCGATTCTGTAGTTTGCAGAAAACACCCCATATGTGGTCGTAAATGGTTATATAGCCGCACGGCAGGGCATAGAACGAAGGGAACTCCATATGTTTCTGGAAGGCAGATTTTGATGGACAGTTTTTTTTTTTTGACACCATGTCCCATTAGAAGCCCCCCCTGATGTAGCCTAGACTAGAAACTCCAAAAAAGTGACCCCATCTAAGAAACTACACCCCTCAAGGTATTCAAAAGTTACTTTACAAACTATGTTAACCCTTTAGGTGTTCCACAAAACCAAATAGTGAATGTAGAAACAATTTTAGAATTACATTTTTTGTTACATTGCCTCAAAAAAGAGTATATAGAGCAACCAAAAATCAAATTTACCCCAAAAATAGTCCCAAAACAACAACCACCTTATCCCGTAGTTTCCTAGATGGGGTCACTTTTATGGAGTTTCTACTCTAGGGGTGCATCAGGGGGCTTGAAAGGGTACATGGTGTCAATAAACCAGTCCAGCAAAATCTGCCTTCCAAAAATGACGTTCCCCTTCTTCTATGTCCTGCCGTTTAGCCAAATAGTAGTTTACGACCACATATGGGGTGTTTTTGCAAACTACAGAATCAGGGCAACCCATTTTGAGTGTTGTTTGGCAGTTAACCCTTGTTTTACTCCTGGAAAAAATTGATTATATTGGAAAATTTTCCAAAAAATATAAATTTCAAAATTGTTTCTCCATCTGCCATTAACTCTTGTGGAACACCTAAAGGGTTAACAAAGTTTGTAAACCCAGTTTTGAATACCTTGAGGGGTGTACTTTCTTAGATGGAGTCACTTTTTTGAAATTTCTATTCTAGGGGTGCAACAGGGGGCTTCAAATGGGACATGGTATAAACAAAACCAGTCCTGCCAAATCTGCCTTCCAAACCCATATGGTGTTCCCCTCCTTCTATGTGCTACCGTTCGGCCAAACAGTAGTTTACAACCACATATGGGGTGTTTATGAAAACTACAGAATCAGGGCAACCCATTTTGAGTGTTGTTTGGCAGTTAACCCTTGTTTTACTCCTGGAAAAAATTGATTATATTGGAAAATTTTCCAAAAAATATAAATTTCAAAATTGTTTCTCCATCTGCCATTAACTCTTGTGGAACACCTAAAGGGTTAACAAAGTTTGTAAACCCAGTTTTGAATACCTTGAGGGGTGTACTTTCTTAGATGGAGTCACTTTTTTGAAATTTCTATTCTAGGGGTGCAACAGGGGCTTCAAATGGGACATGGTATAAACAAAACCAGTCCTACCAAATCTGCCTTCCAAAACCCATATGGTGTTCCCCTCCTTCTATGTGCTACCGTTCGGCCAAACAGTAGTTTACGACCACATATGGGGTGTTTTTGCAAACTACAGAATCAGGGCAACCCATTTTGAGTGTTGTTTGGCAGTTAACCCTTGTTTTACTCCTGGAAAAAATTGATTATATTGGAAAATTTTCCAAAAAATATAAATTTCAAAATTGTTTCTCCATCTGCCATTAACTCTTGTGGAACACCTAAAGGGTTACAAAGTTTGTAAACCCAGTTTTGAATACCTTGAGGGGTGTACTTTCTTAGATGGAGTCACTTTTTTGAAATTTCTATTCTAGGGGTGCAACAGGGGGCTTCAAATGGGACATGGTATAAACAAAACCAGTCCTACCAAATCTGCCTTCCAAAACCCATATGGTGTTCCCCTCCTTCTATGTGCTACCGTTCGGCCAAACAGTTGTTTACGACCACATATGGGGTGTTTTTGCAAACTACAGAATCAGGGCAACCCATTTTGAGTGTTGTTTGGCAGTTAACCCTTGTTTTACTCCTGGAAAAAATTGATTATATTGGAAAATTTTCCAAAAAATAGAAATTTCAAAATTGTTTCTCCATCTGCCATTAACTCTTGTGGAACACCTAAAGGGTTAACAAAGTTTGTAAACCCAGTTTTGAATACCTTGAGGGGTGTACTTTCTTAGATGGAGTCACTTTTTTGAAATTTCTATTCTAGGGGTGCAACAGGGGGCTTCAAATGGGACATGGTATAAACAAAACCAGTCCTGCCAAATCTGCCTTCCAAAACCCATATGGTGTTCCCCTCCTTCTATGTGCTACCGTTCGGCCAAACAGTAGTTTACGACCACATATGGGGTGTTTTTGCAAACTACAGAATCAGTGCAACCCATTTTGAGTGTTGTTTGGCAGTTAACCCTTGTTTTACTCCTGGAAAAAATTGATTATATTGGAAAATTTTCCAAAAAATATAAATTTCAAAATTGTTTCTCCATCTGCCATTAACTCTTGTGGAACACCTAAAGGGTTAACAAAGTTTGAAAAAACAGTTTTGAATACCTTGAGGGGTGTAGTTTCTAGAATGGGTCATTTTTGGGAGGTTTCTATTATCTAAGCCTCACAATATGACTTCAAACCTGAACTGGTCCATAAAAAGTGGGATTTTGAAGATTTCTGAAAATTTCAAAATTTGCTTCTAAACTTCTAAGCCTTGTAACATCCCCAAAAAATAAAATATCATTCCCAAAACAATTCAAGCATGAAGTAGACATATGGGGAATGTAAAGTCATCACAATTTTTGGGGGTATTACTATGTATTACAGAGGTAGAGAAACTGAAAATTAGAAATTTGCTAATTTTTCAAAATTTACGGTAAAAATTGTATTTTTTTATGCAAAAAAATTAACTTTTTTGACCCAATTTTAGCAGTGTCATGAAGTACAATATGTGACGAAAAAACAATCTCAGAACGGCCTGGGTAAGTCAAAGCGTTTTAAAGTTATGAGCACTTAAAGTGACACTGGTCAGATTTGCAAAAAATGGCCTGGTCCTTAAGGTGAAAATGAGCCCGGTCCTTAAGGGGTTAAACAGTATCACAAATTTGAAGTTGAGAGGAGGCGAACAAGATTGACATGAGTAGCAGACGTTGGGATGGGGAAGGGGTGGGTAGGTAGGGGAGTATAATAAGTGTTTGATTATATGGTTCCTTGTATGCTGTAACCAAAGATATAAAAGGATGTATTTGAATGTGGTTAACATGGAATATGGCTGTATATCTCATGCATTATATGCCTTCTGTAGTATATGACTGTATGCCTCAAACATCCGAATAAAGAAAGTTTAAAAAATAAAAATAAAAATTGGGTTATGGTCTGTGGTAATTCACCTTTTACCACCAAACGAAGTGTGAACGAATTTTATAAGTGGATATTTTTTTCGCCATGCTGTAAATTACAACAACAGATGGGAAAAAACAAACTTGCCAATCCTTGGATTTTTCCTACTCTCTGTATGTGGGAAAATGGTCACTATAGCACATCATGCACATAGGGTCATGTTAACACATCTGCTGCCATGCACACAATTTTATTTCTATACACTTCTACATGTTGTGTATCTTGCCCTGATATACCATATCCCTCAAGTAAAGTTCAAGGAGACCTTGGAGGACACTCCACGGGACCACAGTAAGAAATCCAAAAAGTATGAGATGAGGCTTTCTATTGACTACATGTGGAGACTTTTGAATTGCCCTCTATATCAACGCTTCCCAACCTTATTTTAAGGTTCTTGCAACTAGGCCTAGCAATATTCATTAGCTATTCAAAGACCTGGGTGGAACGTTATAGGCTCCCATCGAATAGTAACCAGGAGACAATGGACAGAGTGACCAGACCAGGAGACAGATTTACTAATTAAAATGTGCACCAAAAACTGGGTGTACATTCTTTGTACCACATTTACTAACCAGCTTTAGACACTTGTCTACTGTTTTTATGACTTGTCCAACAAGAGGATATGGTTTATTGAAAAGGGGTGTGGCTTTATGGGATAAAGGAATGCAACATAAACGTGATACAGTGTGCCAAAAAGCATACCAGTGTGATAAATCTGGCACAGTTTAAGGCTACTTTCACACTTGCGGCAGAGTGATCTGTCAAGCAGTTCCGTCGCCGGAACTGCCTGCCGGATACGGCAATCTGCATGCAAGTGGACAGAATTTGTAGACGGGTCCGGATGCGGATCCGTCTAACAAATGCATTGCAAGAACGGATCCGTCTCTCCGTTTGTCATACGGACAAACGGATCCATTTCTATTTTTGTACGGCCTACACCTTATAATTTATAATGCTTACTGTTAGGTACTTTTATACCTGGGTGTATAAAACGGCGAATCTCCAAGCATTATTTTGACCTATTTGCATAACCACGCCCCCTGACCGACAGGACGCGAGAAGTGTGATGACGTACGCGGCGTCGGCTCCACCGTAGTTGGGTCAGGTGGCCTTAGCACACGCCTGTGACACAGACACCGACGCCCTGCTGCCCTGGGGCGGCGGGGACCTGCTCTTCCCCCTGTGGAAGGTAACGTGTGGCCAAGGCTTTCGTTTTTGCAGCCTGTAGCGCTGTGAGTCCCAGAATGCATCAGGAGGCAGAGACTGCAAAGTATCCTGGGACTTATAGTTCTTTCACGGCTGTGGTCTGTGTATACGTGTATGGGGTGGACACCGAGGCTGGAATTTGAGCAGTTTTAATTGTGTTTCCAACTACTGCAGAGTACCCAGTCATCCAGCATTGGGGGTCGCTGAGCTGCCAGACTAGTGGAAGTGGGCAAATACAGATCACCACCAGGAGCCTCACAGTACCAGGCCATATGCAGGATTACTGGCATTTCTTAACACTTTGCAGTAAGTGGTTAATGCTGTGCACCAAGCAGATACCGTGCACCAGTATCAAATACAATGGGGCATATTCACCAATACTGATAACCGCCGCGGCACGTTACCGTGCAGATAAGTGGCCATGTTTTCTACTAAAGGAGTGGGACGGCTTATAGCTATAAAGATATAATTCCTTCTTCACCTCCAAAAATGATGATGTTGCGGTTGATTAATATATTCAGTTTGAATCCCGTTATTTTCAGTGAAACTACACCAGAAGAGCTGCACTCACTATTCTGCTGCTGGAGTCACTGTGTACATACATTACTTATCCTGTACTGATCCTGAGTTCCATCCTGCATTACACTCCAGAGCTGCACTCACTATTCTGCTGGTGGAGTCACTATGTACATACAGTACAGACCAAAAGTTTGGACACACCTTCTCATTCAAAGAGTTTTCTTTATTTTCATGACTATGAAAATTGTAGATTCACACTGAAGGCATCAAAACTATGAATTAACACATGTGGAATTATATACATAACAAACAAGTGTGAAACAACTGAAAATATGTCATATTCTAGGTTCTTCAAAGTAGCCACCTTTTGCTTTAAATACTGCTTTGCACACTCTTGGCATTCTCTTGATGAGTTTCAAGAGGTAGTCCCCTGGAATTGTTTTCACTTCACAGGTGTGCCCTGTCAGGTTTAATAAGTGGGATTTCTTGCCTTTTAAATGGGGTTGGGACCATCAGTGGCGTTGAGAAGTCAGGTGGATACACAGCTGATAGTCCTACTGAATAGACTGTTCGAATTTGTATTATGGCAAGAAAAAAGCAGCTAAGTAAAGAAAAACGAGTGGCCATCATTACTTTAAGAAATGAAGGTCAGTCAGTCAGCCGAAAAATTGGGAAAACTTTGAAAGTAAGGACTATTTGACCATGAAGGAGAGTGATGGAGTGCTGCGCCAGATGACCTGGCCTCCACAGTCACCGGACCTGAACCCAATCGAGATGTTTTGGGGTGAGCTGGACCGCAGAGTGAAGGCAAAAGGGCCAACAAGTGCTAAGCATCTCTGGGAACTCCTTCAAGACTGTTGGAAGACCATTTCAGGGGACTACCTCTTGAAGCTCATCAAGAGAATGCCAAGAGTGTGCAAAGCAGTAATCAAAGCAAAAGGTGGCTACTTTGAAGAACCTAGAATATGACATATTTTTAGTTGTTTCACACTTGTTTGTTATGTATATAATTCCACATGTGTTAATTCATAGTTTTGATGCCTTCATAGTCATGAAAATAAAGAAAACTCTTTGAATGAGAAGGTGTGTCCAAACTTTTGTTCTGTACTGTACATTACATATCCTGTACTGATCCTGAATTACACCCTGTATTATACTCCAGATCTGTGCTCACTTTTTTGCTGGTGGAGTCACTGTGTACATACATTACATTACTTATCCTGTACTGATCCTGAGTTACATCCTGTATTATACTCCAGAGCTGCACTCACTATTCTGCTGGTGCAGTCACTGTGTACATACATTACATTACTTATCCTGTACTGATCCTGAGTATTATACTCCAGAGCTGTGCTCACTATTTTGCTGGTGGAGTCACTCTTTACAGACAGAATGTAAGTCACCAGACCAGTTTCTGTGCAGAAGCTGAACAAGTAGCAGGACCCGAAGAGCCCTTTTAATAATGGATGTTCATTACTTTGATTCTACCTTTTTGTAATTCCTCTGCAGCGTCCCACTACGTGTGTGTGGGCACTGCTCAAAAGCACTTTTTACCTTATTAAAAGCACTAGGTTGTAATGTATAACTTTGCATTTATGTATCTGCAAAATCCCTGTTAACAGGCCTATTAGGTGTAATTTATACATCCCGCCACTAGATGGGGATAAAGTTCAGGTCTTATATATATACCTAGGTCAGGCCTAGTGAGGCAGATCAGAGTGAGGTAGAACAGAGAGAGATAGGAAAATGTAGTTCAGAAGAGAGCAGGTCTGAGGGAGTCAGATCAGATTAGTGGGAGGAAAGATAGAGTGAAGACTCCATGACACATATTAGTGAGTGGAGCCAACTTCGCTAGTAGGTGATACTAAGATGTGAGGCGCAGAAGAGCGTTTTCCTTCTGTGGCCGGACTATAGACTTGCATCCCTGACCAGAAGGAGAAGAGTTTGCCTCCCTTGAATATAAACAAGCTTCCTAAGGAATCATTGGTGGTAAGAACCATTATTGAGGGCCACAGACACCTTTGCGCATGGTGGAGGATTTATAGCTTCTGGCAGCCACACCATACTTCTGAGAGACAGTTGAGTTTTCCTGTCCAAATGTTCAGCTTGTAGGGAAAGAACAAGGAATAGGACCCAGCACATCAATAGGAACAAGGTACACCTAACCCACAGCTCCAAGTCAAACCTGAAAAGCCTAGAAACAGTGGATTTGCAGACCTACTCTGTTAACATCAAGAGACTGCATTTTTTTACTGCTGCAACCAAAGTCATCACCAGTAAAAGTTGTGAGTTGCATCTTACCACTGTCTACCTCATTATTACCACTATTGGTTGTACCACCATTAACGGTACTGGCGTCACGACAAAAACCATGAAGGGACTCAGCCGCAACAAGCACCCTAAGCACCCCTAACATCAAGGGCACCTCAACCACCATCTTGGCTGATGCTTCCCTACCACAGAGCGTGCCCCGGAGGATTTCGTGCTGTCCACCTCAACACTGTGCTGCCAGCCCAGGGAGGCTTTCTGCTAACCGTGAGTAAACTGATAAACTGTGTGTTATATTTTGGCCCCTCATCGGTCCACCGTGCACCTCACGTGTTGCCCCTGCGCTACTGGCTGGCTGCACATCTACTTATATTTCTTTCTTAATTTTTAGTGTTCTCTGCTCCATGAAAAATGAGCGGCTCCAAGCCGGACATCCTGTGGGCCCTCCACCACGTGGACAGTTTTGTGGTGTCACAGAGAGCAGGTCGGGGCAGCACAGGCCCGCACAGTGTGCTGTATGACGTGACGTCACACGTCATCAGCGCTGCTGCGTGAGTGGCACATCCGACGGCGCGTACCTGACAGGTGGGAGCGTCTGCAGAGCACGGTTGCCATTCTGTTCAATGCTCACTGGCACTGCCTGCCATCTACGATTCCATGCTGCTGGTCCAGGCCGTCCAGTGTTTGAAGAGCCAGCAGAATCATCACTGAGCCCACTAGGCACAAGGTTAGCCAGATCCCACTGCCCCAGGTACTTACAGGAGGACTATATATCTGAATATAAATTAAATATGTACTAAGTTGGAATAACCTAGGCATCATCTGGATATCATTATAAATGTACAGCTAACAGCTGGTATAAATTATAAATCTTTAATGGACCATGCTGGTATAAATTTGGTACCTCCTGTATAAGATGAAAAAACGAACATAGTCAGCAGCACTACCGTACATACCCTCCCATGGGGCAGACATCCAGTTCTCTCGGTACCAAAATCAATAGTCCAAAGGTGGTGCTTGGGGATTGGGGTCCAGTAGTTTAAAGAGATCCACAGCACTCTTCCATAATCAAAAAATCCTGTTCTTTATTTGTCCAGCAGCATACAATGACAGCGACGTTTCGACTTAAACAAGTCTTTATCAAGCAATATAAAAGTGAACAATATCATCCTTAAATAACCACAGGTGTAGTGTGATAGGTGCCTCCCCCAATCGGGGGTGTGCATCCATAATGAATCCAAAGTTAAAAACACCCTTGCTCCACATAAATCATAATCATAATGTACTCACATCAGGTGGCCATCCGTGTGATCTCCAGGTATCCCCATCCTAGGCTGAAAGTCCACAATACATGGTGCATTTCCAGTATGGCTGTGCCGACATCCTTACTCGGCGTCCCTCTAGTGTAACTGCGCATGCGTCACCCATCGCATGACTAGATCCGGGCCATATGACCGGAACAGCTGATCGTTATGCGACTCGAACGTCATCACTAGAAGGCGGCTGCATCATCGAGTCACGTGACCGAAGTGATCAACCACCTCGTGACCAAAACAGAGTCACCTGACCCGAATGGTGCGTAATTACGCATGTGCCAGTTATCAAGTCACATTATCGGAACTTCTTTTGCCAGGGATCGGTGCATATACATACATAGCAGCCTATACTCAAACCAATCTAGCTAGGACTCAATGGGGAGGTAACCCAATCGAAGGGCCCAACCCCCAAACTGCCTCAACAAAAGTACTTCGGGTCATATAAACGCCTTTTTCTTCTCAGAAGGACATTAGCCCTCTCAGATGTATCTATAGGCAATTGACCCTTACATTTAACACCAACTCTGACCATCCCTCCTCGTCAAGAAATCAACAAACTCACCCCATACTGGCTATATAGCCACGGGAATCTCCATCTAGAGGTACAAAATCAAGAAGTAAGCCTATTGTCCTGAGGATCACCAGTGAGTCCACACAGCCAAACTGGAACCCCCAAGAGGAAAACAAGGTGAGTCCTGAGGATCCCGGTGTCTACACAGAGTGCCATCTGTGAAAACATATATGTAAAAAGGGGTGAGATAAGTGAAAATATATAAAAAGGCCATAAAAGAAACACAACTAATATAGTTGGGCATATTACTTATGTAGTTACAAATTATACAGAAGAGGACAGAGTCATGCACATTGGTCAATACACCTATAGAAAGATGTTCAACCCAAAATCTCTGTTCAAACCCCTAGGTTCTAGAGTGTCCAGTTTGTAAATCCATTGCAATTCAAGTTTTTTCAACATTACCTTACGATTCCCACCAAGCCGGGGTTGCTGAACTTAATCTATAATTAAAATTTTCAATTGGGAAATATTATGTTTGTATTTAACAAAATGTTCAGAAACTGGTAGTTCCAGAACAGACTTGCGTATTTTGGACTTATGTTGCGTTATTCTCCTTTTAGTTTCTTGTGTTGTCTCCACTACATAAAGCAGGCCACAGGGGCACTGGAGGACATATATATCACATATGAGGAAATGCAAGTATAATGTTCCCCAATGCGGTACCTAACCCCTGTCAGGGGATGTACAAAAGAGTTTCCCCTGATCATACTGTTGCAATGGCAACAATTCAGACAGGGGAAGCATCCGGTCTTCTGAGTTTTGTACTGTACATTGATCTGCATGGACTAATTTATCTTTAAAATTCGCAGTTCTATATGAAAGAAGGGTGGGGGGGTCTGAAATTCAGGAACGTCCGGAAACGCCTGAGTCAGAATCCCCCAGTTCTTTCTCACAACAGATGCTATCCTCGTACTCATAGACGAATAGCTAGTGACAAGGGGAATTCTACTGTTACCTTTCTTAGGTCCCTTTTTAGTTAGTACTTCTTGTCTCGTAGTTTCCCTACTCCGTTCAAGATGTTTCTTAATTAGATTGGATGGATAACCCCTTTTCTATGAATTTATGGCCCATGTCCTCCAATCTTATCTGTACTTTATTCTCCTTTATTCTCTTTATATATCTAATGATATATGTACAGTTGGTATAACCTGGGTATCTCCTGTATTTAATTATATATGTACAGCTGGTATAAGTTATACCTCTTCTTGTATACAGTGATACTGATATGGAGCATGCAGGTATAACTTGTGCATCTCCTGTATATAATTATATATGTAGAGCCGGTATAAGTTATACACTGTATACAAGAAGATGTATAACTTATACGAGCTCTACATATATAATTATATACAGGAGATGCCCAGGTTATACCAGCATGCTCCATATCACTATATACAAGAAGATGTATAACTTATACCAGCTGTACATATATAATTATATCATGGTGATACCCAGGTTACACCAGCATGGTCCATTGAAGATTTATAACCTTTACATCTACTTGTATATAGTGATATGGACGCATGGCCGTTTCTACAGGCGGGCGAGGAGTGCGACTGCCGTCAGCAGGGCCCAGCGCCAGAGGGGGGCCGTTTCTGTCTGGACTGGAGGCAGCAGGAGTGGAGATGAGCGCTTCCATTGTGGAAGCGCTCATCTCCATATTCATCTGTATCGCTGTCCTCAGGACAGCGATACAGATGAATGGTGCAGAGGAGCAAGGGAGAGGCGTCTCCCTTGCCCCTTCCTCTGATAGGCTATAGGCCTAGTGCCTGTAGCCTATCAGAGGCCGCCTGAGCCGTACAGAGCGGGACACAGGCCGGAAGAGGCCTGCATCGCATCACTGACAGCAGCATAAGGTAAGTATATGTGTTTATTGTTTTTATTATTTACAGTATACTGTTGCAAGAAGGGGGGTGGGGGCCGTATATACTGGCACAATATGGAGGGACAATATGGAGGGGCACTATGGAGAAGGGGGGGAGCACTATGGAGAAGAGGGGAAGCACTATGGGGGCTCTATATACTGCCAAAATATGGAGGGGCACTATGGAGAAGGGGGGGGGAAGCACTCTGGGGGCCACTATGGAGAAGAGGGGAAGCACTATGGGGGCCCTATATACTGACACAATATGGAGGGGCACTATGGAGAAGGGAGGGGGGAGCACTCTGGGGGCCACTATGTAGAAGAGGGGAAGCACTATGGGGGCCCTATATACTGACACAATCTGGAGGGGCACTATGGAGAAGGGAGGGGGGAGCACTCTGGGGGCCACTATGTAGAAGAGGGGAAGCACTATGGGGGCCACTATGGAGAAGAGGGGAAGCACTATGGGGGCCCTATATACTGGCACAATATAGACGGGCACTATGGAGAAGGGGGGAGCACTATGGGGGCCACAATGGAGAAAAGTGGAAGCACTATGGGGGCCACAATGGAGAAAAGTGGAAGCACTATGGGGGCCACTATGGAGAAGAGGGGAAGCACTATGGGGGCCCTATATACAGGCACAATATGGGGGGGCACTATGGAGAAGAGGGGAAGCACTATGGGGGCCCTATATACTGCCAAAATATGGGGGGCACTATGGAAAAGAGGGGAAGCATTATGGGCGCCCTATATACTGCCAAAATATGGGGGGCACTATGGAGAAGAGGGGGAAGCACTATGGGGGCTACTATGAAGAAGAGGGGAAGCACTATGGGGGCTCTATATACTGGTACAATATGGGGGGCACTATGGAGAAGAGGGGAAGCACTATGGGTGCCCTATATATTGGCACATTATGGGGGCCCTATATACTGGCACATTATGGGGAGCACTATGGAGAAGTGGGGGGAAAGGAGCACTATGGAGGCATTTACTGGGGGCCCTATTTACTGGCACGCATTATGGGGGGGCACTATGGGGAAGGGGGAGAGAAGCATTATGGGGGCATCTATGTGGGGCAGTCTATAGGGGCATTTTATACTGGCATATTATGGAGGACACTATGGGGACGGGGGAGGAGCACTATGGGGCATCTTCTGGGGGCACTATATAGGAGTATTTTATACTGTCACAAATTATAGGGGCACTATGGGCACCTAAGCTCAACTGGGGGCACTAAGTTTTTTTCTAGTGGCACACAGTACGGGTCATTGGAACACATGAGGGCATTCTGGGGACATTGGCTCTACTGGGGGCACTAAGAGATGGTTTTTTTTTCCTTCTGACACAACGGGGCATTTTTTGCACTGGCGCACACTATAAATAGAATTATTACTACCAGGGGCATTATAGTGGGCTTTATTACAACTGGGGGACTATGGGAGCATTATTACCGTACTTCTGGGACACAATTACTGTTGGGGGCACTGTAGGAGCACTATTACTACTAAGTGCACTCTGGCACAGAATTATCACTATTGTTGGGATTTTTGGGAGCACTATTACTGTGGGGGCACCCTGGCACAGTATCAGCTTAGCACAGTTATTTTTGGGGGACATTATGGTTACACTATTAGTGTCAGGGGCACTATTTGCTGGGTGCAGTTATTTTTTAGAGCATTGTGTTCCAATAATTATTGAAGGGGGCGCTATCTGTGTGTAACTAGTATTTTCAGGGTGTTTATCTGTTTCTGCAGTATAGTTTTAGGGGTGCATAATGGGATGTTGAGAAGGTGGGGGGATGATGGAAAAGTAGGAAACTAAGATGTCTGTCAAACTCTGCAGAGAGAAGAGATGGCTGAAAGAAATCATCATGGTGGTCTGGTCTGAATGGAGAAGATAAAGAAAGAGAACATCTACATCAAAGGATGTGAGGTATGTGGGGCTGTATTAGGATACTTTCACAACTGCGTTAGTGATTCCGGCAGGCGGTTCCAGCAGAGAACAGCCTGCTGGAATTCACTGGATCCGGCACTGCTGGATGCAGACTGAATGCCCGCCGCTCCCATCAACTACAATGGGGTACGGCAGAGATCCAGCCACAATGGGGGGGGGGGTCGCTTTTTGATGTTCGCCCTGTTAGTAAATTTTCCCTAGAAACTGCCCTGTATGGACCATGCTGGTATAACCTGGGTATCTCCTGTATATAATTATACACTGCTCAAAAAAATAAAGGGAACACTTAAACAACACAATGTAACTCCAAGTCAATCACACTTCTGTGAAATCAAAGGTCCACTTAGGAAGCAACACTGAGTGACAATCAATTTCACATGCTGTTGTACAAATGGGATAGACAACAGGTGGAAATTATAGGCAATTAGCAAGACACCCCCAATAAAGGAGTGGTTCTGCAGGTGGTGACCTGACCACTTCTCAGTTCCTATGCTTCCTGGCTGATGTTTTGGTCACTTTTGAATGCTGCCGGTGCTTTCACTCTAGTGGTAGCATGAGACAGAGTCTACAACCCACACAAGTGGCTCAGGTAGTGCAGCTTATCCAGGATGGCACATCAATGCGAGCTGTGGCAAGAAGGTTTGCTGTGTCTGTCAGCGTAGTGTCCAGAGCATGGAGGCGCTACCAGGAGACAGGCCAGTACATCAGGAGACGTGGAGGAGGCCGTAGGAGGGCAACAACCCAGCAGCAGGACCACTACCTCCGCCTTTGTGCAAGGGAGGAACAGGAGGAGCACTGCCAGAGCCCTGCAAAATGACCTCCAGCAGGCCACAAATGTGCATGTGTCTGCTCAAACGGTCAGAAACAGACTCCATGAGGATGATATGAGGGCCCGACGTCCACAGGTGGGGGTTGTGCTTACAGCCCAACACCGTGCAGGACGTTTGGCATTTGCCAGAGAACACCAAGATTGGCAAATTCGCCACTGGCGCCCTGTGCTCTTCACAGATGAAAGCAGGTTCACACTGAGCACATGTGACAGACGTGACAGAGTCTGGAGACATCGTGGAGAATGTTCTGCTGCCTGCAACATCCTCCAGCATGACCGGTTTGGCATTGGGTCAGTAATGGTGTGGGGTGGCATTTCTTTTGAGGGTCGCACAGCCCTCCATGTGCTCGACCAGAGGTAGCCTGACTGCTATTAGGTACCGAGATGAGATCCTCAGACTCCTTGTGAGACCATATGCTGGTGCGGTTGGCCCTGGGTTCCTCCTAATGCAAGACAATGCTAAACCTCATGTGGCTGGAGTGTGTCAGCAGTTCCTGCAAGACGAAGGCATTGATGCTATGGACTGGCCCGCCCGTTCCCCAGACCTGATTCCAATTGAGCACATCTGGGACATCATGTCTCGCTCTATCCACCAACGTCACGTTGCACCACAGACTGGCCAGGAGTTGGCAGATGCTTTAGTCCAGATCTGGGAGGAGATCCCTCAGGAGACCGTCCGCCACCTCATCAGGAGCATGCACAGGCGTTGTAGGGAGGTCATACAGACACGTGGAGGCCACACACACTACTGAGCCTCATTTTGACTTGTTTTAAGGACATTACATCAAAGTTGGATCAGCCTGTAGTGTGTTTTTCCACTTTAATTTTGAGGGTGACTCCAAATCCAGACCTCTATGGGTTAAAAAATTTGATTTCCATTTTTTTATTTTTGTGTGATTTTGTTGTCAGCACATTCAACTATGTAAAGAACAAAGTATTTCAGAAGAATATTAAATTAATTCAGATCTAGGATGTAATATTTTTGGTGTTCCCTTTATTTTTTTGAGCAGTGTATATGTACAGATGATGAAAGTTATACATCTTCTTGTATATAGTGATATGGAGGTGCTTCAGCAGCTACAACTACTCCCTTGGGCCTGGCGCAAGCAGGGCGCAGGCTGAAGAGACTGTTACAGTGCCAATCCGTGTGGACGTGTGGATGGTGTGGTGCAAGCTGCAGCCACCTGTACCCCCAGAAAGCAGAGGCAGGCTCAGGCTGGGAAGCCACTGCCAGTAAAGTAGTGTGGAGGGGAAAAAATAACCCATAACAGGGTAAGTGGGTGATAGTACTATCATAAAAATTAAAGGGGTACTACAGTGATTCTTTTATATTTACAGTCCACTCAGGGTGGGGGTGGGGTTTAATAAAAAAAACAAAAAACAATTTGTAAATGATTGTAAATAGAAATTAATTCCCAGATAACCCCTTTTAAAGGGGTTATCAAGTTATTAAAAACGTATTCTCTTTCCACAGGATAGGGCATAAGTATTTGATCACAGGGGGTCCACATCCAGAATGGGGCCCAACTCACCCTGCTGAGCACCCTGGCCCCTATCTTCCAAGTTGTATTTGTCTTGGCAGTGACAGGCGCTCAGCCAATCGCCGGCTATAGCGGGACAGCGCTGAGGTGGTCCACCACTGTCTGCCAAGACAAATACGGGCCCCATTCTAGAGATCGCTGGGGGAGTCCCATCCTGTGGATAGGGAATACATTTTTAATTACTGGATAACCCCTTTAAAGGATAACTGTCGTGTTTTTTTTTTTTTATAGTATTAGATTGTGGTGATTAATATCACCTTGGTGGCCCTATTTCAACTTTTCACTGTGTATTCAATTACCCCTTAATTCCACATTTTTGTTCCCTGTACTGCCTACTTTTACCTGTGCTTAAAATAGGGTTGCTAGGCATGGTCCGTCTATCTGTTGAAGGACGGAGCACACAGCGTGCAGGGTCACATTACTGACAGCCAGGGACTGTAAGTAAATGATTCTGGAATATCATGTGATTAGTAACTACATATATGAAAATTGAAATTAGGGTCTAAATGTGACAGTTATCCTTTAAAGTCATACAAGTCTGTCATATTACAATACTACATTTATTAAAATTCCCCTCCTCTGTGTCCCTATATAGTACAGCCCCCCATGTGCCCCCATATAGTACAGCCCCCCTTTGCCCCCATATAGTAAGACCCCCCTCTGTTCCCCCAGATGGTACAGTCTCCCCCTTTGTGCCCCCATATAGTACAGACCCCCCCCCTCTCCTATTGTGGGGCAAAGTTCATATTCGTGTTTACACACGTGTTTTAAAATGAATGCTTTCTCCTATTATAAACAAGTAAATAATGACGCAATGCTGTGGGGCTGGTATGCAACTTTTTCCAGGGCTGGTTTTTATCCCCAGTCCGGCCCTGGTGGAGGCACAGAGTAAAGGGCCACGGATGGACTACGGACAGCTTCCGTGGCATTTCGATCTGTGCCTCCACACTACAAAAAAAAGAAAAAATAGAACATGCTCAATTTTTTTTGAGGTGCAGATGGATCATGGACCCATTCAAGTTAAATGGGTCTGCATCTGTCAGCACAGGCCACACGGACGGTGCGCGTGCATTTGGGACTGCAATTTGCTATGTGAATTAACATGTGAAAAAATGGGAGATGACTTGTATGCTTATTCTGTAGAATCTGCGTCACAAACAATGCCAAATAAACTCAGATGTACTAATACTAAAGATGGCATAAGTTTAGACAGGCTGTCCAGACCCGCACCAGTATGTTCACTGTGGGTCAGCCTGGATGATAAATCTGGAGCAGGGATAGACACTTTTCTCTGGCTCTGTACCAACTATCAGTTGACTTAGGCCTCATGCACACGACCGTTGTTTGGGTCCGCATCCGAGCCGCAGTTTTGGCGGCTCGGATGCGGACCCATTCACTTCAATGGGGCCGCAAAAGATGTGGACAGCACTCCGTGTGCTGTCCGCATCCGTGGCTCCGTTCCGCGGCCCCGCAAAAAAAATATAACATGTCCTATTCTTGTCCGCGCTTTGCGGACAAGAATAGGTATTTATATTGCCGGCGCCCATTCCGTTCCGCAAATTACGGAAGGCAACACGTGCGGCTTCCGTTTTTTGCGGATCGGCGGACTGCAAAAAACGGCACGGTCGTGTGCATTAGGCCTTACTCTGAGACACATATTTAGGCCAGAATTGTGGTGCCATTGTGGTGTAATATGGTGCATCCTAGGCTACCCCCCTTATTGAGCATTGTAAATTAAACATGGTCTATTAAAAATATCAAATATAAAAAATCTAAATAAAGAAATGTCATCAATAATAAAAATATAGAAATGGCAATGGCAGGCATTCAGAGAACCTAATGGGGCAAGCCAGTGTATGACTTCCAGTGTGTCCCACTATATCCTGAATTGGAATATATCACCATACCTACTCCTGACTAAAAAAAAGCCATACAAAAATGTAATAGAGAGAGAAATGGAATGTAAAGAGGTAAATACCGACCAGTGGAGTCCCGACACACATTTCGCATACCAATCAGAGATGCCAAGCAGGATGTCCCAATTTCTTTATCTTTATTATTGGCGAAATTTCTGCAATTATAAAGTATTTATATTTTTAATAGACGGTTTCCCTGTGTATATTTTTGGATAGGTATTTGCTAGTTTTGTGTATACACAGGGGCGGTGTATCTATTTTGGAGCCCCTTTGTCTGTGACAGGTGATATGTCAGAAAATGAGTGTAGAAACCCTAGATACCGTTATAGCGCCAATTTTTACCATTTTTTAGACAGATTTTTGGCACAGAAACATTATTAAATCTGGCCATCTGCGTGAACTCACTCCATACTCCATATTAATGGCCTCGAGACACTATAAAGATCTATGTACAATTCTGTAGGTCCATTGGGGTTCAGCTATAAGGTCCATAGTATGGATTGGTAAACAGGAGTGCAATATGCTGGTCTGTGACCTATGCAATAGTCTTTGTGCAGGGAGAAGGACAAGGTGATCTATGACCATACTTATTGTGAATGTTGTAATCTTGTGTTATCCATATATAGATGTTACCCTCATTGTAATCCTATATGTGATAATAATATGACTACTAAAGATTAGAACAAAAAAAGTCTAGTAGATAAAGCATTGATTCCCCATTATGATATTGTTTTTTATTGCGCATTGTACCCCCTTCCCCACCCATTAGCCCACTTAAGACCCCATCGGGGGAAATGCATAGGGACAGCGTAGGAGATATTTCAGGGTGCATTAGAGAGGTTTCTGTCAGGGGTGGGTGCTCTGATTTGCTTCTAGGGTGTATATAGGGACAGCATCCCACTTCCCTAGCCCCCTGACCCCCCATTTCAAGCTTCTTAAGTTATCAATTTTGTGTTTGCCACTGATCTGTAAGCTCTGATTGGGTTATGTTTGTCTGGCCCCTGTTTTTGCCTACCATATGTGGTCTTTATATGTATTTGGATATTTTATCCTGCTTCAATTAAAAGTTACATTTTATTCCCATGTGTTCAGTGATAGGGTAATCTCTAGAGAACATAAAAGGTAGCTCAGTGGTCACTTTGAAAACGGCAATATTTTGGGATATACACTCACCTAAAGAATTATTAGGAACACCTGTTCTATTTCTCATTAATGCAATTATCTAGTCAACCAATCACATGGCAGTTGCTTCAATGCATTTAGGGGTGTGGTCCTGGTCAAGACAATCTCCTGAACTCCAAACTGAATGTCAGAATGGGAAAGAAAGGTGATTTAAGCCATTTTGAGCGTGGCATGGTTGTTGGTGCCAGACGGGCCGGTCTGAGTATTTCACAATCTGCTCAGTTACTGGGATTTTCACGCACAACCATTTCTAGGGTTTACAAAGAATGGTGTGAAAAGGGAAAAACATCTAGTATGCGGCAGTCCTGTGGGCAAAAATGCCTTGTGGATGCTAGAGGTCAGAGGAGAATGGGCCGACTGATTCAAGCTGATAGAAGAGCAACGTTGACTGAAATAACCACTCGTTACAACCGAGGTATGCAGCAAAGCATTTGTGAAGCCACAACAAGCACAACCTTGACGCGGATGGGCTACAACAGCACCCCACCGGGTACCACTCATCTCCACTTCAAATAGGAAAAAGAGGCTACAATTTGCACGAGCTCACCAAAATTAGACTGTTGAAGACTGGAAAAATGTTGCCTGGTCTGATGAGTCTCGATTTCTGTTGAGACATTCAAATGGTAGAGTCCGAATTTGGCGTAAACAGAATGAGAACATGTATCCATCCTCTGATGGCTACTTCCAGCAGGATAATGCACCATGTCACAAAGCTCGAATCATTTCAAATTGGTTTCTTGAACATGACAATGAGTTCACTGTACTAAAATGGCCCCCACAGTCACCAGATCTCAACTCAATAGAGCATCTTTGGGATGTGGTGGAACGGGAACTTCGTGCCCTGGATGTGCATCCCTCAAATCTCCATCAACTGCAAGATGCTATCCTATCAATATGGGCCAACATTTCTAAAGAATGCTATCAGCACCTTGTTGAATCGATGCCACATAGAATTAAGGCAGTTCTGAAGGCAAAAGGGGGTCCAACACCGTATTAGTATGGTGTTCCTAATAATTCTTTAGGTGAGTGTATATATATTTTTTATATATATAAATGGTGACATGTACAAGTAAAATGAATTACAATATAAACTAAATCAATTTAACATAAGAACTTTATTATATAGAACTATAGCCCATTTTCTGACCATACATTCCCTTTAAGTCGAGCTCCAATCTGCAAAAAGACAATTACTGAAAGCTTATTGGATGACAGTGCTAGCAATGTCATAGCGCTGTCTGACCACTGGGTAGCACCAGGGATTATAGCCTATATATGACATGTAGCACATCTACATGACCCTAGCCACAATGAGTATTGTGAACTAACTAAATCGCACACCAGTGTTGTAATTTGCCTGTTGCCTGGATTCTTAGATGTAGCTGATCGGCTGGCATGTGTGTACCCAGCATAAGCAAAATGTTTCCAAGCCCCCAGGCCACATAGATTTCTGTAGATAGCTCTCATTTCCCTTTGATGCTATCTGTATTTACCACCAGAGATCTCCTATATGTGCCCACAGATCTTCTTCATTTCAAAGATATTAGAGATGGTGGATAACATTATCATGGGTAGAATTTATCTAATTACATAGCCTTACCCTTTTGGTGAAGTTGGATTGTTCTTTTTGTCCTCCTCCATGCAATATTAAGTGACAGGGCCAGTTTTAGGAGGTGGCAAGTAGAACAGTTTCCTAGGGCTCCCTGCCCAAAAAATTGGCTCCCAGGCCAACCTGGAAATGGAGCATTTAAACCTTCATTTCTCTAGACCAGTAGGTAATTTACCATTGTAATGAAAATGTAGGGTATTATCTATTTAGCAATTGCACTTCAAAAGCCTGGCTGTTCACTAGCCACTCTGGTTGGCAGAATCTTTAGAACTTCTTCCTTTTATCCCTACAGTGATCTGTTGGGAGGTTGCATCTGCAGAGTATGCTGACTGGTGAAGCAAACAAGTGTTTGGAGTAAACAGACAAAGAAAAGACACATCAACAATCAAGAACACCAGAATGAACCCTATGATGATGGATGCCCCTGTATGGTGTCTGTCTGAGGCATCCATTTAAAGTATTTTTCATGTGTATACATTAAATGTGGCACAAAAACAGCCTAAATTATGTATTTACTATATATACACAAATAACACATCCTAGATCTAAATTAATTAAATATTCTTCTGAAATACTTTGTTCTTTACATAGTTGAATGTGCTGACAACAAAATCACACCAAAAAAAAAAATGGAAATCAAATTTTTTAACCCATGGAGGTCTGGATTTGGAGTCCCCCTCAAAATTAAAGTGGAAAAACACACTACAGGCTGATCCAACTTTGATGTAATGTCCTTAAAACAAGTCAAAATGAGGCTCAGTAGTGTGTGTGGCCTCCACGTGCCTGTATGCCCTCCCTACAACGCCTGTGCATGCTCCTGATAAGGTGGCGGGCGGTCTCCTGAGGGATCTCCTGCCAGACCTGGACTAAAGCATCTGCCAACTCCTGGACAGTCTGTGGTGCAACGTGACATTGGTGGATAGAGCGAGACATGATGTCCCAGATGTGCTCAATTGGATTCAGGTCTGGGGAACGGACGGGCCAGTCCATAGCATCAATGCCTTCGTCTTGCAGGAACTGCTGACACACTTCAGCCACATGAGGTCTAGCATTGTCTTGCATTAGGAGGAACCTAGGGCCAACCGCACCAGCATATGGTCTCACAAGGGGTCTGAGGATCTCATCTCGGTACCTAATGGCAGTCAGGCTACCTCTGGCGAGCACATGAAGGGCTGTGCGACCCTCCAAAGAAATGCCACCCCACACCATTACTGACCCAATGCCAAACCGGTTATGCTGGAGGATGTTGCAGGCAGCAGAACGTTCTCCACGGCGTCTCCAGACTCTGTCACGTCTGTCACATGTGCTCAGTGTGAACCTGCTTTAATCTGTGAAGAGCACAGGGTGCCAGTGGCAAATTTGTCAATCTTGGTGTTTTCTGGCAAATGCCAAACGTCCTGCACGGTGTTGGGCTGTAAGCTCAAACCCCACCTGTGGACGTCGGGCCCTCATATCACCCTCATGGAGTCTGTTTCTGACCGTTTGAGCAGACACATGCACATTTGTGGCCTGCTGGAGGTCATTTTGCAGTGCTCTGGCAGTGCTCCTCCTGTTCCTCCTTGCACAAAGGCGGAGGTAGTGTAATGACCGACGACACGCACAGGGAGGAAAACAGGGAAAGCCCTGCCCAAGGGAGAGGGAAAGGTGGTGACCCCTAACTCACCTTGCGGCTGGCACCTGACTGCCCTGACGTCCCTAGACGGGTTCCTCACCCGTGCGGCGATCGCGTGCCTAAACCCTGGCTTTCCCTAATATGAGCCCTGGATAGTGAACAGGCCGGTGGGATCGCTAGTCCACACCACTATCACTAAGAGGGAAACACCAGGGAGAGGATAGACAAAACATACAAACACATACACCCAGGTGGGCGACCACAATAAACCAAAAAGGTCCAACAGGGATCTGGAGGGTAGCGTACTGGACCAACTACCAGCGAACGCAGCAACACAGCTCCAGAAGGTCAGAATAGATGTCCAGGCAGGAAGCTCTATCTCTGGCAACCAGAGAAGTGTGAGAGAGAAATATAAGGAGGTCTGGGAGTGCTGGACAAGGAACAGCTGAGGAGAAGGAGCTACGGATCCCTGAGTGAGCCAAAAGGGTTTGCTAAGCAAACCCAGAAAGCTACCATAAGGAAAACAGCCCTATCTTAAATAGAGCGTGCAGCCAACCGCTGCGACTTCCTGACCCCGGGTATAACGGAGTCAGGCGTGGTCCTCGACACCCTCGTGACAGTACCCCCCTCTCTACGAGGGGCCTCCGGACACTCAGGACCAGGTCTCCCAGGATGAGAGGCATGAAAAACCCGAACTAACCTGTCGGCGTTTACCTCAGACGCAGGAACCCACATTCTTTCCTCGGGACCGTAACCTCTCCAATGCACCAGATATTGAAGAGAGCGGCGGACCCGACGAGAATTAACAATTTTGGATATCTGAAATTCTAGGTTACCATCCACGACAACAGGAGGGGGTGGCAGCGGTGATGGTTCTAGAGGTGGAACATATTTTTTGAGTAACGACTTATGAAAAACATTATGAATTTTAAAAGTCTGAGGTAACTCCAGGCGAAAAGCCACGGGGTTGATGATGGCTACAATTTTGTAAGGGCCAATAAACCTAGGACCCAGTTTCCAAGAGGGAACCTTCAATTTAATATTCCTAGTAGACAACCACACATAGTCATTCACTCCTAGGTCCGGACCTGGCGACCGTCTCTTATCAGCCATGCATTTGTATTTACCTCCCATATTTTTCAAGTTAGCTTGCACCTTCTGCTATACCGATGAAAGAGATGACGAAAACCGTTCCTCTTCGGGAACCCCAGAAGACCCCCCCTCTTTGAAAGTACAGAATTGGGGATGAAAACCATATGCACCAAGAAATGGTGACTTGCCAGTGGATTCCTGACGACGATTATTTATGGCAAACTCAGCTAACGGTAAATATGATGACCACAACTCTTGGTTTTCAGACACAAAACATCTTAGATATGTCTCAAGGTTTTGGTTGGTACGCTCAGTCTGTCCATTCGACTGAGGATGGAAAGCAGAGGAAAAGGACAAGTGTACCCCCAAACGAGAACAAAAAGCTTTCCAAAATTTAGAAATAAACTGGGTACCCCGATCCGAAACAACATCGGAGGGGACCCCGTGAAGCTTCACGATTTCACTGACGAATACCTGAGCAAGAGTCTTAGCATTAGGTAGTGCGGGTAACGCAATGAAGTGTACCATTTTGCTAAACCTGTCCACTACTACCAAAATAACTGTTTTACCCGCAGACAAAGGTAAGTCAGTGATAAAATCCATTGACAGATGTGTCCACGGTCTATTGGGAATGACGAGTGGTAATAGAGACCCTGCAGGACGTGTATGTGAAACTTTTGCGCGCGCACAGGTAGAACAAGAAGACACAAAATCCAATACATCCTGACGCAACCTTGGCCACCAAAAACGACGAGACAATAGTTCCAAGGTTGCTTTACTACCCGGGTGCCCAGCAAGTGCCGAATTATGATGTTCCTTTAATAATTTGAAACGTAAGTTCAACGGTACAAACAATTTCTCTGAGGGGCAAGAGACCGGGGCGTCCCCCTGGGCCTCTAACACCTTCCCCTCCAGAACAGAGTGTACCGCAGAGACAACCACTCCTCTTTGAAGAATGGGTACCGGATCACTCACATTACTCCCTCCAGGGAAACAACGAGATAGTGCATCAGCCTTGGTGTTCTTTGCCCCAGGACGATAGGTAATCACAAAGTTAAACCTGGTAAAAAATAGCGACCACCTAGCCTGTCTAGGGGTGAGACGCTTAGCTGATTCGAGGTACAGAAGATTTTTGTGGTCCGTAATCACAGTGACGGGGTGGACTGCCCCCTCTAAGAAATGACGCCACTCCTCAAACGCAAGTTTAATAGCTAATAGTTCCCTATTGCCAATATCGTAGTTCTTTTCTGCTGCAGATAGTTTTTTAGAAAAGAAAGCACAAGGACGCCATTTGCCAGGAGACGGACCCTGAGACAGCACCGCCCCCACTCCCACCTCTGACGCATCGACTTCAACAATAAAAGGCTGAGAGACATCAGGTTGGACCAGTACAGGTGCTGAGGTAAACCTCTCTTTTAGAGAGGAAAAAGCAACTTTAGCGGCGTCAGACCATTTAGAAAAATCAGTCCCCTTCCTAGTCATGTCAGTAAGCGGTTTTACAATAAGTGAATAATTTTTAATGAATTTCCTATAGAAATTCGCGAAGCCCAAGAACCGTTGTAGTGCTTTGAGGTTCTCAGGAAGATCCCAATCTAAAATTGCCTGGACCTTCCTAGGATCCATACGGAAACCTGACGCAGATAAAAAATAACCCAGGAATTGTATCTCCTGAACGGCGAAGACACATTTTTCAATTTTAGCATATAATTCATTCGTCCGTAGGACCTGCAGTACTTGTCTGACATGCACCTCATGTGTTTTCAGATCGGACGAATAAATTAAAATATCATCTAGGTATATTACCACAAACCTGCCGATTAGATGACTAAAAATGTCATTAACGAAATGTTGAAAGACGGCAGGAGCATTGGTCAGACCGAAAGGCATAACTAGATTTTCATAATGCCCCTCAGGGGTGTTAAACGCTGTCTTCCACTCATCCCCCTCCTTAATACGAATCAGATTGTAGGCACCCCTAAGATCAAGTTTGGAGAACCACCTAGCACCCGCAATCTGATTAAACAGGTCAGGAATGAGAGGAAGAGGGTATGGGTCTCGGATGGTTATCTGATTTAATTCGCGAAAATCTAAGCAAGGACGCAGGCCCCCATCTTTCTTTTTTAACGAAGAAAAACCCTGCAGCCACGGGTGAAGAAGAGGGTCTGATGTGTCCCTTAGCCAAGCTCTCGGAGATATAATCTTTCATGGCTTGTCTCTCTGGACCCGAAAGATTATATAACCTGGTCTTGGGTAATTTTGCGCCGGGAAAAAGGTTAACCGGGCAATCATAAGGACGATGAGGTGGTAACTTCTGACAACCCTTTTCAGAAAAAACATCCTCAAAGTCCGAAATAAATGTAGGTAGGGTAGTTATGGAGGCGACTAAGCAATTGCTATTTAAGCAATTTTCTCTGCACTGCTCACTCCACTCCAATATCTCCCTGGCCTGCCAATCCACCACTGGATTGTGCGTTACCAACCAGGGAAGACCCAGCACTACCGGAGTGGGAAGCCCCTCCAGAACATAACCTGAAAGCATCTCGTTATGGTGGTCCCCTACCCGAAGGTGTAAATTATGAACCATGTGCGTGAGGTTTCTCTGAGACAGGGGAGCAGAATCAATAGCGAATATGGGAATGGGTCTCTGTAAAGTACAGAGAGACAAACCCAAAGTGCGGGCAAAATGGGCATCTATCAAATTTACCCCTGCTCCACTGTCTAGAAAGAAAGAAATAGTCTCCGTCTTATCACCAAAATAATAACCGCTGGCAACACAAATTGCGATGTACGTATGGAGGAAACGTATACCCCCCGGCTGACATCCTCCACACAGCCTGGGGTTAGTAGTTTTTCCGACGGTCTTTTGTTTCTGAGGAAAGAAGGACAGACATTAATGAAATGACCCCTCTCCCACAAAAAAAACAAACCCCACGCCTACGGCGAGCCTCAGGAGGACGGACCTGACGAGTAGTTCCTCCTAGCTGCATAGGCTCATCTAAGTCCGTACAGACTAACTGCTGCTTGGGAGGGGTTACCTCCCAAGCAGCAGACCCTCAGGCGTCTATCTATTCGGATAGAAAGGGACATAACCGCATCAAGGGAAAAGGGGGTCTCATATAATGCAAGCGCATCCTTAACCCTTTCGGATAACCCAGAGCAGAACTGACTCCTGAGAGCCGGGTCGTTCCATTGGGTATCCGTAGCCCACCTACGGAATTCAGAGCAATACTCCTCTACCGGCCGCTCTGTAAAGAGAACGCCCAGGACTGCAGATCCCCCTGCAGCAGGGAAATAACAACCCCCACCCGCTGATCTTCATTACCAGAGGAGTAAGGGCGCAGTTTAAAATATAACTTACAGGCCTCACGGAATGTCAAAAACTTGTCCCTTCCCCCAGAAAATCTGTCAGGGAGAGGGACCTTGGGTTCCGCAACAACCTGGTTACCAGTAGCAACCGCTGGGCTTGCAGTCAGTTGTAATTGCTGCTGTTGCTGGAGGACCGACGCCTTCAATCCTACCACCTCCAAAGACAGGCCATGAAATTGTTTGGACAGAGCAGCAATTTGATCCATACTGGATTCTAAGTAGGTAAAAAATTTTTTTTTTTTTTTTTTTTACCTACACAAAATAATGGCCAGAGATAATGTAATGACCGACGACACGCACAGGGAGGAAAACAGGGAAAGCCCTGCCCAAGGGAGAGGGAAAGGTGGTGACCCCTAACTCACCTTGCGGCTGGCACCTGACTGCCCTGACGTCCCTAGACGGGTTCCTCACCCGTGCGGCGATCGCGTGCCTAAACCCTGGCTTTCCCTAATATGAGCCCTGGATAGTGAACAGGCCGGTGGGATCGCTAGTCCACACCACTATCACTAAGAGGGAAACACCAGGGAGAGGATAGACAAAACATACAAACACATACACCCAGGTGGGCGACCACAATAAACCAAAAAGGTCCAACAGGGATCTGGAGGGTAGCGTACTGGACCAACTACCAGCGAACGCAGCAACACAGCTCCAGAAGGTCAGAATAGATGTCCAGGCAGGAAGCTCTATCTCTGGCAACCAGAGAAGTGTGAGAGAGAAATATAAGGAGGTCTGGGAGTGCTGGACAAGGAACAGCTGATGAGAAGGAGCTACGGATCCCTGAGTGAGCCAAAAGGGTTTGCTAAGCAAACCCAGAAAGCTACCATAAGGAAAACAGCCCTATCTTAAATAGAGCGTGCAGCCAACCGCTGCGACTTCCTGACCCCGGGTATAACGGAGTCAGGCGTGGTCCTCGACACCCTCGTGACAGGTAGCAGTCCTGCTGCTGGCTTGTTGCCCTCCTACGGGCTCCTCCACGTCTCCTGATGTACTGGCCTGTCTCCTGGTAGCGCCTCCATGCTCTGGACACTACGCTGACAGAGACAGCAAACCTTCTTGCCACAGCTCGCATTGATGTGCCATCCTAGATAAGCTGCACTACCTGAGCCACTTGTGTGGGTTGTAGACTCCATCTCACGCTACCACTAGAGTGAAAGCACCGCCAGCATTCAAAAGTGACCAAAACATCAGCCAGGAAGCATAGGAACTGAGTAGTAGTCAGGTCACCACCTGCAGAACCAGTCCTTTATTGGGGGTGTCTTGCTAATTGCCTATAATTTCCACCTGTTGTCTATCCCATTTGCACAACAGCATGTGAAATTGATTGTCACTCAGTGTTGCTTCCTAAGTGGACAGTTTGATTTCACAGAAGTGTGATTGACTTGGAGTTACATTGTGTTGTTTAAGTGTTCCCTTTATTTTTTTGAGCAGTGGTATATGTAGATTCACTGGGACCCATATTGTTTAATATCTTTATCAGCGAAATTGCAGAAGGCCTTGTGACGGTAGTAGAAAATATCCTCGTCAAGCATTCCCTTCTTCCCATAAAAGAAAATCACCCAATATTCCACGAGTAGGAATATCCCTGGAATCGCCGAATAATCCACACATGAGTCAACTTAATGCTGGAACAAGACTGATTTACTGGTACACAGAACTCACAATTTATGCAGCAAAAACTCCTCCTCTGGGCCAGACTAGATAATTGAGTTTTAAGAATAGACACAGCTCAATTATCCTAAAACTCCTCCTCTGGGCCAGGCTAGACAATTGAGTTTTACCAATACACACAGCTCAATTATCTGCTGGCCAGAACATTTACAATTCTTAACAATTTCACACAAGTACTTTCTATCCCACATACAAACATAATCTCAACATCATTGTCCGGTACACGAATACATTCATTCTTGACAATTGGAGCCGAACAATATAGTCCTCAAAATAGCAGGGAGAGAATCAAACTGAAGCATATAGGCAATTGCATAAAAGTCCTTCACAATGGCCCCCCTTTTTCTCCCTGCTCCGGCAACTCGGTTGGACCTTTCCTGGTCCAGTAGGGTTGACGGGTTCAGAGCTTTTAGTCCGAGGTTAAATCCGTTTGGCGTGACAATCCATCGGCATTCCCGTTTTGCTTGCCTGGGCGATAATGAATCGTAAAGTCATAGGGCTGTAAGGCCAAGCTCCAGCGTAGCAAACGGGCGTTGTCCCCTGAAACCCGGTTAAGCCACACCAAGGGGTTGTGATCGGTGATGAGAGTGAACGCCCGGCCATAAAGGTAAGGTGTGAGCTTTTTGAGTGCCCATACCAAGGCCAAACACTCTTTTTCAATGGTGGCATAACTGACCTCCCTTGGCAACAGCTTCCGACTCAGGTATGCCACCGGGTGCTCTCCTCCATCCTCCCCGATCTGGCTTAGTACTGCCCCCAGTCCAAACATTGAAGCGTCTGTATGGACAATAAATCTTTTGTTAGGATCTGGGGTAACCAACACCGGAGCATTAACCAGAGCAGTCTTTAGTGCTTGGAAAGCCACCTCGCATTCCGGGGACCACAGGACTTGTCGGGGTAGCTTCTTTTTGGTCAAGTCGGTCAGGGGTTTGGCCAGGGCACTATAGTCGGGTACAAAGCGTCTGTAATAGCCGGCTGTGCCTAAGAAAGCCATGACTTGTGTCTTGGTGTGGGGAGTGGGCCAATTGGCAACGGCCTCGATCTTAGCCGGCTCCGGCCGTTGCTTACCACATCCTACTCGGTGGCCCAAATATTGTACCTCGCCCATACCCAAGTGACATTTGTCGGGTTTCAGGGTCAGCCCGGCCCCCCTGATCCTATCTAATACTACCCCTACGTGCTCTAGGTGCGCTTCCCAGGTATCGCTGTGGATGGCGATGTCATCCAGGTAAGCGCATGCAAAGCTCTGGAGACCCCTAAGTAACTGATCCACCATCCGTTGGAAGGTGGCCGGGGCGTTCTTCATCCCGAACGGCATAACCCGGAATTGGTATAGGCCGAACGGGGTGATGAAGGCCGACTTGGGTATGGCATCTTCTGCTAGGGGAATCTGCCAATATCCCTTGCATAGGTCTATTGTGGTCAGATACTTCCCTGCAGAGATACGGTCAAGCAGCTCGTCCATCCGTGGCATCGGATAGGCGTCCGTAACTGTCTTGTCATTGAGGCGCCGGTAATCTACACAGAAGCGGGTTGTCCCATCCTTCTTTGGCACTAAGACTACCGGCGAGGCCCAAGGACTTTCTGAGGGTTCGATTACGCCTAGCCGAAGCATCTCATCTATCTCCTTCCGCATCCCTTCCCGGACTGCTTCGGGGATACGGTAGGGAGGCTGTCTCAGGGGTGCCTGTCCTGGAGTCTCTACCTTGTGTATGGCTAGGAGTGTGTATCCAGGCTCCTGAGAGAATGTGGCCTGTTTTGTTTCTAGTAAGCGGACAGCTTGATCCCGCTCTTGCGGCTCCAGCTCTTCACCTAGCTGGACTTTCTTTATCTGGGTCATCCCTTCGTTACTGCCCAATAGGTCGGGAAGGGGTAGGGTCTCTGTGTCTTCTCCTGCTGGTGCACAGATAGCGGCTACCTCCTCTGCCCGTTCCTGATAGGCCTTGAGCATGTTGATGTGAAAGGTTCGTTTCACATCTTCATCCTCGCAGCTGGCTATCGTGTAGGTAGTGTCGCATATCTGTCCTATAACTTTATAGGGGCCCTGCCAGGCGGCCTGGAGCTTGTCTGTTCGGACCGGCCTTAATACCATGACCTTTTGGCCTATCTGAAAGCTCCGGTGCCTAGCCCGTCGGTCATACCATACCCTCTGGCGCTGTTGGGCCGCCCGGAGGTTCTCTCGCACTGTCTGGGCTAATTCCTCCATGCGGTCCCTCAGCTCCAGGACATAAGGTACAACCGGGGTCCCCTCAATCTCTGTCTGCCCCTCCCAGTGATCCTTGATGAGATCTAAGGGCCCCCTCACCCGCCTCCCATAGAGAAGTTCGAAGGGTGAGAATCCGGTCGATTCCTGCGGCACCTCTCGGTAGGCAAAGAGAAGGTGTGGCAGGAATCGCTCCCAATCCTTGTATGCCCCCGTGAACGACTTCAACATTTGCTTTAGCGTTCCGTTGAAGCGCTCGCACAGGCCGTTAGTCTGGGGATGGTATGGGGAGCTAGTCAGGGATTTAACTCCACAGGTTTTCCATATCTGCTGGGTTACCTCGGCCGTGAATTGGGTACCTTGGTCGGACAGAACCTCCTTGGGAAAGCCTACTCGGGAAAATACTTTAACTAGGGCCTCTGCTACGGTCTCAGCCTGTATGTTAGAGAGAGCTACCGCTTCGGGGTAACGGGTGGCGTAGTCTACTATGGTGAGTATATACCGCTTGCCGGAACGGCTAGGTTGGGCCAGGGGCCCTATAATGTCCACGGCTACCCTTGTGAACGGTTCTTCAATAATGGGCATGGAAACTAGTTTAGCCTTTGGGTGGTCTCCCCTTTTACCTATACGTTGGCATACCTCGCACGTTTGACAATACGCCCTGACGTCGTCGGACACCCCAGGCCAGAAGAAGTTCTGGGTTATCCGATACCCTGTCTTGCGTATTCCCAAATGGCCTGCCAAGGGTACGTCGTGCCCAATCCTCAATAACTCCTGGCGGTATTTCCGGGGAACTACCAGCTGGCGTTTTTGCTTAGGCCCTGGTGTATTACCCCGGGTCTCGGTGAGCCTGTACAAGCGGCCTTCCTCCCAGATAAATTGCTCCTTCTCTAACCCCCCTTGGCCCCTCCTGGCTTTCTCTCGATACTTTCTGAGGGAAGGGTCTCCGGTCACCTCCCGCCCAAAATCCTCTGGGGTGTCCCAGGGTAGGGGTTCTACAGTCAAGGGTAGGTTGGGTTGGCTTACCTGGGTCTCAGTAGGAAGCGGATGGCTCTCGGCAGCGCGACTTTGTGCTCTGGTGGTTACTGCGTGGGCCTCCTGAGCGGGGGTAGAGGCGAACGCCGAAGTCAGGGGGCCAATGTCGTTGCCCAGGATGACTTCAGAAGGTAAGTCTTTCATGACGCCCACATGAACATTGCCAGCTCCCGCACCCCAGTCTAGGTGTACCTGTGCAGTAGGAATACGGTATACTGCTCCCCCTGCCACTCTCACAGCAATTGATTTCCCCGGTTTCTCTGATGCCTTAATAAGGTGTCTTTGTACCAACGTGATGGTTGCCCCACTGTCTCTTAATCCCCGGGCGGTTTTTCCGTTAACCATGACCAGCTGACAATGGTGTTTCCTGTTGTCCGTAATAACAGATTGTACCATGAGGGCTTCGTAAAGGGTGCCCAATGGTTCTTCCTGACCCAGTTCCTGGGGATCCCAAGCCGAGTCTACACAATGGGCTGCTGCTGGTGGGCGGTACCCAGGTCGAGACCAATTTGACCTGGTGTTGTTGTCCATGGGGCAATTCTGCTTGTAGTGACCCAGCTGTTTGCACCGGAAGCAGCGTTGTTCATTGTCCTCCTGGCGTGGATAGCGAGGGCTAGATGTCACCGGTCTGTTAGGAGGTTGGTATCTAGCGGCTGGTGGGTGTGAGGGCACCGTTGGTCGTGGAGGTTGTACCCGTGGTGTGACCAGGTTCGTCTTGCGAGTATCCGCATATTCATCCGCCAACTTAGCGGCCTCTGGTAGAGTCATGGGCCTGCGATCTCTCACCCAGTCTTTGACATCCGTCTGGATGTGATTGTAAAATTGTTCCAGGAGCATTAGTTGTAAAATGTCCTCTGCGGAGGTGGCCTGGCTGCTGTTGACCCAGTTAGAGGCCGACAGGGATAACTGGCATGCCCATTCCACGTAAGAGTCTTTCGTGGTTTTGCGTGAGTCCCTGAACTTTTGTCGGTAGGACTCTGGGGTTACTGCATAACGAGCCAGGAGCACTTCTTTAACCCTGGCGTAGCTATGGATCTCCTGCTCTGGCACGGTCCGGAAAGCATCAGAAGCTTTGCCTGACAGTTTGCCTGACAATATTGCGACCCACTCTCCTCTATCTATTCGGTGCAGGTTACATTGTCGCTCAAAATCTGCCAGGTAATTATCAATGTCACAGTCTTTTTCATCAAAAGCTTTAAAAGCGCTAAACGGAATCTTCCTTGTGTCTGCTGTACTGTACTCACTGTTTGGAGAATGTGCGGCTGCTTGTTGGACTGCTGCCAGTTTTAACTGTAGCTCTGCGTCTCTTATTTGTTTAGCCTCCTCCGCTAACAGGTTCATCACTTTCAGCACCACATCCGCCGTTGGGTTCGGACCGAACCATGCTAGCTTCTCTCTCATTGCCTTGTTGGCTGGTGATTCCTCCTCCTGAATCACTGGTGTCCCCATCTCTTGTACTGCTGGCGTTGCTGCAACCAAGTTCTCCTGGTCTAGCTCCATTAATTCTGCTATAATGACCCGCTTGGTTTTGTTGCTAGCAATCCTTCCACGGACTTCCAGTAGTTCTTTCAGTGTTTTTCTTTTAAGCGGGGTGTACCAGCCTTCCATTCACTGTTCCCAGTGTCTGCTTGGAATCCTGGTGTAAAGGAAAGTAGAAGGGAAAATCCCGCTGCTGCCAACCAATTGTGACGGTAGTAGAAAATATCCTCGTCAAGCATTCCCTTCTTCCCATAAAAGAAAATCACCCAATATTCCACGAGTAGGAATATCCCTGGAATCGCCGAATAATCCACACATGAGTCAACTTAATGCTGGAACAAGACTGATTTACTGGTACACAGAACTCACAATTTATGCAGCAAAAACTCCTCCTCTGGGCCAGACTAGATAATTGAGTTTTAAGAATAGACACAGCTCAATTATCCTAAAACTCCTCCTCTGGGCCAGGCTAGACAATTGAGTTTTACCAATACACACAGCTCAATTATCTGCTGGCCAGAACATTTACAATTCTTAACAATTTCACACAAGTACTTTCTATCCCACATACAAACATAATCTCAACATCATTGTCCGGTACACGAATACATTCATTCTTGACAATTGGAGCCGAACAATATAGTCCTCAAAATAGCAGGGAGAGAATCAAACTGAAGCATATAGGCAATTGCATAAAAGTCCTTCACAGGCCTCGATGGTAAGGTGTGTCTTTTTGCTGATGACACAAAGATTTGTAACAAGGTTGATATTCCTGGAGGGATACACCAAATGCAAAAGGATTTAGGAAAACTAGAGGAATGGTCAAAAATCTGGCAACTAAAATTTAATGTTGATAAGTGCAAGATAATGCACCTCAGGCGTAAAAACCCAAGAGCAGAATATAAAATCAGTGATAGATTCCTAACCTCAGTATCTGAGGAAAGGGATTTAGGGGTCATTATTTCAGAAGACTTAAAGGTAGGCAGACAATGTCATAGAGCAGCAGGAAATGCTAGCAGAATGCTTGGGTGTATAGCAAGAGGAATTACCAGTAGAAAGAGGGAGGTGCTCATGCCGCTCTACAGAGCACTAGTGAGACCTCATTTGGAGAATGCTCAGTACTGGAGACCATATCTCCAGAAGGATATTGATACTTTGGAGAGAGTTCAGAGAAGAGCTACTAAACTGGTACATGGATTGCAGGATAAACTTACCAGGAAAGATTAAAGGACCTTAACATGTATAGCTTGGAAGAAAGACGAGACAGATGGGATATGATAGAAACTATTAAATACATAAAGGGAATCAACAAGGTAAAAGAGGAGAGAATATTTAAAAGAAGAAAAACTGCTACAAGAGGACATAGTTTTAAATTAGAGGGGCAAAGGTTTAAAAGTAATATCAGGAAGTAATACTTTACTGAGAGAGTAGTGGATGCATGGAATAGCCTTCCTGCAGAAGTGGTAGCTGCAAATACAGTGAAGGAGTTTAAGCATGCATGGGATAGGCATAAGGCCATCCTTCATATAAGATAGGGCCAGGGGCTATCCATAGTATTCAGTATATTGGGCGGACTAGATGGGCCAAATGGTTCTTAGGCTACTTTCACACTTGCGGCAGGACGGATCCGACATGCTGTTCACCATGTCGGATCCGTCCTGCGGCTATTTCGCCGTGCCGCCAGACCGCTGCTCCGTCCCCATTGACTATAATGGGGACGGGGGCGGAGCTCCGGAGCAGCACGGCGGTGCACGGCGAAAGGCCGCCGGACTAAAATTACTGCATGTCAGGCTTTTTAGTCCGGCGGCTTTCGCCGTGCACCGCCATGCTGCGCAGGAGCTCCGCCCCGTCCCCATTATAGTCAATGGGGACGGAGCGGCGGTCCGGCGGCACGGCAAAATAGCCGCAGGACGGATCCGACATGCTGTTCACCATGTCGGATCCGTCCTGCCGCAAGTGTGAAAGTACCCTTATCTGCCGACACATTCTATGTTTCAATAGGTAGCAATGTTGATTTGCATTTCTTTTAAGTATAAAACCTAAAAATGCCTGGGATATACAGGGGTGTAGCTTCCATGGAAGCAGGGGATACGGCTGCTATGGGGCACAAACTCAGGAAGGGGCCCAGGAGGAGAACAAATGGATTTATTTTCAGGGCCCAGTAAATGGTGAGTATGGTGCTCCTAGTTCTAGCACTGGTATTACTTACCGCTCCCTGGTCTTCTTCTCCGGGCGACTGCACAGCTTCAAGACAGGACATAGTGTGTGTAGGAGCGCACTATGACCTGATGCTGTACGATGCAATTCTGCACGAAAAGTGAAGTCGCCTATATGAGGAGAAGGGAGTTGAGTTCTTTTTTTGGTCTGGTGCGAGGTCTGCATTAAGGGGACCGAGGGGGAGCCACGTTGAAAAATTTTCTGTGGGGCCCATTCTGTTCTAGTTATGCCACTGCTAGTATATTAATATTATGTAATATATATATTAACATATAGAATCTTTTTCAGCCAACATAATTGTTTCAGCCTATTTTAGGCTACTTTCACATCTGCGTTTTTGCTGTCTGGTTTTGAGATCCAGCATGGGATCTCAAAACCACAGCAAAACGCTTCTGTTATAATAATGCAACTGTCAGCATCCATTCAGAATAGATCCAGTTGTATTATACTGAAAATTAAGAAACTATTGTAAGTCAATGGGCGCCGGATCAGTTTTTTTGTGTCTATTGACCTACATGATTTTTGGTGCCAGATCTGGCTTCTTCCTTTTCTCATGCCACACACAAAAATGCTGCTTGCAGCGATTTTTTTGCATGGGATGGGAATGCAATAAACTGGAACGGAATGCATTTGGGTCCACTCCATTCTGGTTTGTTCAGTTTTGTCCCCATTGACAATGAATAGGGACAAAACAGAAGCGTTGTGCTGCAGTTTTGAGAGCCTGTGTCGGATCTCAAAACCGGACAGCACTAGGGTTGTAGCGGGTATCGAATTATCGATACCCAAACGATACTTATGTCCCGGTATCGAATTGCAGCCTAGTATCAGAGAATATGGCGCACGCTGCTCTCAGCACGCACCATTTTCCCTCAGCAGCACAGGGGAGAAGGAGTCTCTTCCTCCCCCTGTGCCTCTGCTGCCGCCAATGGGAGGGGAGGGACTGTGGCCACTGCGCCACCAATGATGATAACTCACCCATTAATACAAATATAGGCGGCGGGTGACGGCGGCAGAATCACATAGCCGGCACCCGACCTCTATGACAGGATGCTGCGATCCGCGGCAGTTAACCCCTCAGATGAGGTCCTGTATTTGTATTAAAAGGTTACTTATCTTCATTGGTGGCGCAGTGGGCCCCCCTTCTTCAGTACTAAAAACATTGATGGTGCAGTGCACCCCCCCAACCCCCCTGGTATTAACCCCTTTAGGACCCTGGCATTTTCAATTTTTGCGTTTTCGTTTTTCACTCTCCGCCTTCCCATAGTCCTAACTTTTTTATTTTTCAATTCCCATAGCCTTATAAGGGCTTATTTTTTGCGGGACAAGTTGTACTTTCTAATGGCACCATTTACGGTTGCCTACCATGTAGTAGGAAGCGGAAAAAAATTACCACTATGTGGTAAAATTGACCTGTTACCTTCATTCTCCTGGTCAGTACGGTTACAATGATACCACACTTATATAATTTTTCTTGCGTTTTAATACTGACATTTTTTTTTAAACCTTTGAGGGAAAAAAAAATGTATAACTATATTCTGACCCTTATAACTTTTTTGTAGTTATGTGTACAGGGCTGGGAGAGGGCTCTTTTTTTTTGCGGGACGATCGGTTCTTTTCAGTGATATCAATTTGAAGTGTGTGCGACTTTTTGATCACTTTTTATAAAAAAATGATTGGGTAGTTGAAGTAACAAAAAATGGCAAATTGCCTGCTTTTATTTTTTTCCCCGTTACGCCATTTGCAGTCAGGGCCGGTTCTAGGTGAAATGGGGCCCTGGGTCGGAAAACAATAAGGGGGGCCCCCCCCCACATGACACTTGCTGACTCTAACATCACTTGGCAGCAGCACATCTCTCCTTCCCTCCCCCCCAAATGCACATTTCTCCAGTCCAAACAGAACCAGGGCGGGCTAGTACACTGCTGGCACTGGGACGGGTGAGATGGTACCTGGGATGGATTCGATCCAGTTTAATCAAGCAACCTATCAGACTGGGATGGATTCCGATCCAGTTTAATCAACCAACCAGTTACTGGTAGGTTGGTTGATTAAACTGGATCGGATCCATCCCAGGCACCATCTCACCCGTCCCAGTGCCAGTATACTAGCCCGCCCTGGTTCTGTTTGGACAGTTGGACTGGAGAAATGTGCATTTGGAGGGGGGGAGGGGGCCAGTTACTGCCTTACTGGTAGTACCAGTAACTGCTTCCCCCCCCCCCCCCAAAAAAAATGCACATTTCTCCAGTCCAACTGACTCCAAACACAAACAGAACCAGGGCCGCAGGCCGGGCTAGTAGTACACTGGGACGGCCCGGACGGGTGAGATGGTGCCTGGGACTAAGTAAGTGAGTGGGAAACTGGGAATGGATGGATCATGGATCCGATCCAGTTTAATTAACAACAATATAACCCACCTACCAGACAGTAACTGTAACTGGTCTGTGATTACTGACTTCTGTAGACTGGACTTGGATTCTTGGAAGTTGGAACTTCAGTGGAAGTTTGGAACTTGGCTGGGTGCTGGCTGCCTTCTGACTGCGGGCCGCGGGCCTTCCCTGGCGCTGGCAGAGTCAGACTGGGCTGTGGCTGGCTGGCTGCCAATGGCGCTTGCTTTGCTTGCTCCTTCTTCAATCTAAGTTCTCTGCTCTGGGCTCGGGGGGGGGGGGGGGGGGGGCGGAGCCTGTGGCAACGTCAGCCAGACGCTAGACGTGCCTGCCTGTGCCGTGCATGCCGCTGCTCCAGTCTCGAATCTCTTAAAAAGACAAGCAGCGCAGGCACAGCGGCGCCCCGGCGGGGGGCCCCTCCACTCCAGACTCCAATCCAGTTTTAATTACATTACGGCGGCGCGGCGCTGTCTCTAGACCGGACCGACGGGGCCACCCGGCGCCACAGGCACACAATAGAATTATATATATAGTAGTAGTTGCGGCCAGGCCGGCGCTGGGGGCCCCTAAGGAGTCGGGGGCCTTGCCTCTATGGTAGCGCCGGCCCTGTTTGCAGTATGCTATTAATATTGTTATACACGGTGGGCCATTTATATGGATACACCTTAATAAAATGGGAATGGTTGGTGATATTAACTTCCTGTTTGTGGCACATTAGTATATGTGAGGGGGGAAACTTTTCAAGATGGGTGGTGACCATGGCGGCCATTTTGAAGTCGGCCATTTTGAATCTAACTTTTGTTTTTTCAATAGGAAGAGGGTCATGTGACACATCAAACTTATTGGGAATTTCACACGAAAAACAATGGTGTGCTTGGTTTTAACGTAACTTTATTCTTTCATGAGTTATTCACAAGTTTCTCTTTGTTTACAGCCATTGACATGTCGCCGAGGTTAACACGTGAGGAGCGGATAGAAATTGTGTTGATGTCTGGTGAACGCAGTAAACGGGTCATTGCAGCAGATTTCAATGCAAGACACCCTACGAGACCACCCATCTCCCATGCTACAGTTAGAAAACTGCTTGCTACATTTCGTGAAACTGGTTCAGTGTTGGATTTGCCAAACTGTGGACGCATGAAATCTTTCTCTAATGAAGAAACATCAGTGGCTGTCCTAGCTTCATTCAGCAAGAGCCCACAGCGTAGCACTCGCCGCATGTCACTGGAGAGTGGCATTAGTCGAACATACCTTCGGCGGATATTAGCTACTCACAAATGGCACCCTTACAAACTCCAGCTACTGCAGCATCTCAACGAGGATGACCCAGATCGGCGCACTGAATTTGCAGAATGGGCAAAACAAAAAATGGAACAGGACCCTCAGTTTACGCAGAAGATTTTGTTCAGTGATGAGGCAAACTTTTATGTGAATGGTGAAGTTAACAAACAAAACCACCGCTATTGGTCTGACACTAACCCACATTGGATAGATCCCTCCAAGACTATTGGAACAAAAAAATTTATGGTTTGGTGTGGTATATGGGGTACAAATAAAGTGGGGCCATTCTTCATCAATGGAAACCTCAAGGCCACTGGATATGCGAAATTGCTACATGATTATGTGTTTCTCTCTTTATGCACTGAAGCTGGCATGTTCCCTGAGTTTTTCCAGCAAGATGGTGCACCACCACATTATGGGTGTCAGGTCCGAGCATTCCTAGATGAACAGTTTCCTGGAAAGTGGATTGGTCGTCGTGGGCCAGTTGAATGGCCCCCAAGGTCTCCCGATCTGACCCCCTTAGACTTTTATCTTTGGGGTCATCTGAATTGTCTATGCTGTGAAGATACGAAATGTGCAGCACCTGAAACTACGGATACTGGAAGCCTGTGCTAGCATTTCTCCTGCGGTGTTGCTATCAGTGTGTGAAGAGTGGGAGAAGAGGGTTGCATTGACAATCCAACACAATGGGCAGCACATTGAACACATTTTATAAATGGTCAGAAACTTGTAAATAACTAATGAAAGAATAAAGTTACATTAAAATCAAGCACACCATTGTTTTTCTTGTGAAATTCCCAATAAGTTTGATGTGTCACATGACCCTCTTCCTATTGAAAAAACTAAAGTTGGATTAAAAATGGCCGACTTCAAAATGGCCACCATGGTCACCACCCATCTTGAAAAGTTTCCCCCCTCACATATACTAATGTGCCAAAAACAGGAAGTTAATATCACCAACCATTCCCATTTTATTAAGGTGTATCCATATAAATGGCCCACCCTGTATTTTAATTGTATGGGCATTTTTGCACAAGGCGATGCCCATGATGTTTATTTTTATTTTTTTATTAAGTATTTTTATTTTAAGGAAGGGGAGTGATTTGAACTTTTTTTTTTATAATAGTAAAAACTTTTTTTTACTTTTTTTTTTACTTTTTTAAGTCACCTTAGGTGACAATAACTGGCAATCATTGGATTGCCCATTGTGTTCATTGATGGCTAAATAGCCATCATTGCACATTTCCTTTGGAATATAACAATACAATGCTGCCACCTAGTGGCCTTTATTGGTATATTCCTGAAATAGGCACCGAAGCCTCAAGCAGGCTTTGGGCTATTTCAGCAATGTAACAGGTTCCCCGATCTCAGTCGGGGAATGCTGTTACCGGAGCGGAAGCGTACAAATTCCACTTCCGGTGTGAACAGATGCCGTGGTCACATTTGACCACGGCATCCGAAGGGTATGCGATCAGTCTTATGGATGATTGCATACATGTGCCGCCGGTCTCTGCTATTTAAAATAACAGAAACCCCGCGGCTTTGGCGCCCGCCATGTATAGGGAAGGGACTGATCGGAGCCCTAGCGGTGTAATCTTGGGGCTCCGATCGGTTACCATGGCAGCCAGGATGCTACTGAAGCCCTGGCTGCCATGGCAATCTCCCTGCCGCGGTGTGTACTATGCACAGGGCAGCAGGGAGAGTGTGAAGTTCTATTCACCCTAATAGAGCTCTATTAGGGTGAATAGGACAAGCGATGAAAAGATCCCGGGTTCTAGCCCCTAAGGGGGCTAATAGTTATTAAATAAAAAGTTAAAAAAAATGTTTAAAAAAAACAGTCACCCCCTTTCCCAATTTTACATATAAAATATATCAACAGTAAATAAATAAACATAATACATATTGCCACGCCCAAAAAACTATTAAAATATAAAAGAATATCTCCTATACGGTAAACGCCGTAACAGAAAATAAATAAATAAAAAACTTTCGATTTGCCATTTTTTTGTCACCTTGTCCCCTCAAAAAATAGCATCAGACTGTTTGATTATGGGCCGGGCGTTCCATAAAATGTGGAATGCACGCGGCTTTTTGGTGTTTTATTATTTTCACGTGGTATTGAATGGTATCGAGTATCGCAATACTTTTTTATGGTATCGAAATCAAATCAAAATTTTGGTATCGCAACAACCCTAGACAGCACAACGCAGATGTGAAAGTATCCTTACTCTCATCCTAGTTACACTATAAGGTGTACAGGTATGTATGTGTATATATATAATATATATATATATATATATATACAGTTGCAAGAAAAAGTATGTGAACCCTTTGGAATGATATGGATTTCTGCACAAATTGGTCATAAAATGTGATCTGATCTTCATCTCAGTCACAACAATAGACAATCACAGTCTGCTTAAACACCATGTAAACATTCACAGTGCAGGTGGAAAAAGTATGTGAACCCTTGGATTTAATAACTGGTTGAACCTCCTTTGTCAGCAATAACTTCAACCAAACGTTTCCTGTAGTTTCAGATCAGACGTGCACAACGGTCAGGAGTAATTCTTGACCATTCCTCTTTACAGAACTGTTTCAGTTCAGCAATATTCTTGGGATGTCTGGTGTGAATCGCTTTCTTGAGGTCATGCCACAGCATCTCAATCGGGTTGAGGTCAGGACTCTGACTGGGCCACTCCAGAAGGCGTATTTTCTTCTGTTTAAGCCATTCTGTTGTTGATTTACTTCTATGCTTTGGGTCGTTTTCCTGTTGCAACACCCATCTTCTGTTGAGCTTCAGCTGGTGGATAGATGGCCTTAAGTTCTCCTGCAAAATGTCTTGATAAACTTGGGAATTCATTTTTCCTTCGATGATAGCAATCTGTCCAGGCCCTGACGCAGCAAAGCAGCCCCAAACCATGATGGCCCCACCACCATACTTCACAGTTGGGATGAGGTTTTGATGTTGGTGTGCTGTGCCTCTTTTTCTTCACACATAGTGTTGTGTGTTTCTTCCAAACAACTCAACTTTGGTTTCATATGTCCACAGAATATTTAGCCAGTACTGCTGTGGAACATCTAGGTGCTCTTGTGCAAACTGTAAATGTGCAGCAATGTTTTTTTGGACAGCAGTGGCTTCCTCTGTGGTATCCTCCCATGAAATCCATTATTGTTTAGTGTTTTATATATCGTAGATTCACTAACAGGGATGTTAGCATATGCCAGAGACTTTTGTAAGTCTTTAGCTGACACTCTAGGATTCTTCTTCACCTCATTGAGCAGTTTGTGCTGTGCTTTTGCAGTCATCTTTACAGGACGGCCACTCCTAGGGAGAGTAGCAGCAGTGCTGAACTTTCTCCATTTATAGACAATTTGTCTTACCGTGGACTGATGAACAGCAAGGCTTTTGGAGATACTTTTATAACCCTTTCCAGCTTTATGCAAGTCAAAAATTCTTAATCGTTGGTCTTCTGAGAGCTCTTTTGTGCGAGGCATCATTTACATCAGGCAATGCTTCTTGTGAAAAGCAAACACAGAACTGGTGTGTGTTTTTTATAGGGCAGGGCAGCTGTAACCAACACCTCCAATCTCATCTCATTGATTGGACTCCAGTTGGCTGACACTTCACTCCAATTAGCTCTTGGAGATGTCATTAGTCTAGGGGTTCCCATACTTTTTCCACCTGCACTGTGAATGTTTACATGGTGTGTTCAATAAAAACATGGTAACATTTAATTCTATGTGTGTTATTAGTTTAAGCAGGCTGTGATTGTCTATTGTTGTGACTTAGATGAAGATCAGATTACATTTGTGCAGAAATCCATATCATTCCAAAGGGTTCACATACTTTTTCTTGCAACTGTGTATATATATATATATATATATATATATGCACTTTATCATATGCACTATGATTATGGAATGTTTGTATTCAATATCACAGCTACAATGATATAGCTTATATGACTGAGTTCTATGCAGTCTCTACTCACTTGGATATGTGGTGTTAATTTATAAATTGGTAACATCCCCATAAAGGGGAGTGTATGTTTTTTGCATTGGTTGATTAATCAATTGATAACAGGCTTACTATGTATTTATACTGGCACTCATGCACTTTATGTTTCACCTGACTTGTGAAAGGTTCTGTGAGAGAACCGAAACGTTGTCACTTGATATGTGTGAATAAAGAGCACATTTTATTTTTAAGGAGTGCTGCGGATCTTCATTATTTATCTACCGTCCTGAATCGAGGGATTACCGCGGGCATCCTGCACGTCTAAAAGAATCAGAAGGGAGTGCTGCCAGACTTTTTTTCTATATATATTTATTATTTATATATATATATATATATATATATATATATATATATATATATAATTTATTATATTGCTTATCCAAATTTGTAGTGAGTTTAACAAACCTCATGTTACATAAAATACCCAAGTTCTGGAATAGTAATAACGGAATTGCCTGAGCAGGCAAGATTCACATGACTAGGGCAATGTTCCAGTGGAGAGAACAGCTGACAAGTTATACATTAAAGAAACACTGTTAGCAGAAGCTGGGAATGCTATAGTCTGCTTAAATAAATAACTGCTTTCAATTTTAGACTTTATATCCCTTGAACACAAGGTCTAGACCTGAAACTCGTAAGCATGAAAGGCATTTATGTATCCTTATGAAGCTGAGATTCATGAGTGCGACATGGTAGGGTGCTGATGCTAAAGTTAAAGCACTCTGATTCTAATCCGACTTTGTGCTAATAGCATAATCTCAACAAATTGGGGACCCCCACTGTTATCTTTCATGACATAGGAGCCAATCCATTAGCAAGCAGTCATATGGTCTCAATCCATACAGACAGTCAGTATTTAGGTGTCCCAAGGGTTAAGACTTTGGAATACCCTGTAAAATAGTAGGAATGTATCCCAGATCACATGAAGGGCTGAGTCAAGGAACCAGGAAGCCAAAATCACAAGATCTCTGACCGCAAAGTCCATTCCTTTAAACCATGGAAATGTCTTTTTGCAAAGCACCAGTGTTCTGACCATATGTAGAGCAAAGTCCCAGTAGAGTAATACTTACATCCTTGCTTTGTTTATAGAAATTGTTGCCTTAACTCTTTTTTTTACGGCTGAAGGTGCCTGCGTCTGATTGATATTCAGCTCACTCAGGGTCACTTCCAAGGGAAAAAGTTTCTATTTCATGCCAAGGTATTTTAAGTACATTATATAATGAAGAATAATACTGTGCTATCTCTCTAAATAGGTGCTTTAAGACCTTGCAAATAACCATCAAAATAAGAGAAATTACATTTAATGGCTTAGGGTCACCGAGGTTCCATGCTGCAGATAGCAGAAAAATTCTGCATTCATAATAATCCAGAGCAGGCCAAAGATAGACCGATCACTTGGCTGAAATAAAGGGCACAGAGCAGCTGTAAATTATTAATATATATCTGTTCTATCAGCAGGCGTGTTGGTAAATTTATCTAGACAGATGGCCTCCATCCTTATGGTTCTAGCATATAATGATATTTAGCCAAGAGTCTTCAATGGAATGGAAAGCAAGTCCTGTACTGCAATGATTATTTGGTGGCAGCAATACAATTTTACATTGGAAAATAGTTCTAATTTAATATAACATATGTTCATATTTGCTGTTTAATGAGTAGAACAAAGAAACATATATGTTCATCCAAAGAGTTAGATGGCTGTTCCCATTATAGACATTTATGGGCCTGAGATGTTTGTCGTGAATGGTGGTCCCCTGATTTCCATCTCACCTATGGTTGTAAAGAAAACAGACAAGCAAAGATATGGCCACCGCTTAATTTATTCATTCCCTCGCTGGATGCAGTGATTGGGGTCAGTGAACCCCACTCTGCAGGTAGGTGGGCCCAAAAGAATAACACTGAGTTACACCAGAGATTAAGGAGTCTGTCTTTATGGCACTTTTACTTTGAGATGGCCATAATGCAGGCACATTTTAGTGTAATAATCGTCTCTCGTGTTGTGCAGTCTTTCAACTTAGGTCACCATAAAACCATAATGATCTAAATTTGGTTCAGTAGAATTGCAGGAGATCTGGGTATTGTGGCCTTCTGAACGAGGACAAATATTCCAGCAACCACCATTTGCAAAACACAGGCTGCTGGGCAAATATATTTTCCTATATATTATTTTAGAAGAGGCAAAATATATTCTATAATAGGATTTATTGTTTTTATAGCCATTGAAATACGATTTCACGAATTCTAGAGCTTTAAAGTATAACTGTTATTTATTTTTAATAATGTATAGGGACAGGGATGCATGGGTGTAACTACCAGGGTAGCAGGCATATCAGCTGCTATGGGTACCAGTAGCTAACTGTACAGTTAGTGATATACAGTCAGGTCCATAAATATTGGGACACCGACACAATTCTAACATTTTTGGCTCTATACACCACCACAATGAATTTGAAATGAAACGAACAAGATGTGCTTTAACTGCACACTGTCAGCTTTAATTTGAGGGTATTTACATCCAAATCAGGTGAACGGTGTAGGAATTACAACAGTTTGCATATGTGCCTCCCACTTGTTAAGGAACCAAAAGTAATGGGACAATTGGCTTCTCAGCTGTTCCATGGCCAGGTGTGTGTTATTCCCTCATTATCCCAATTACAATGAGCAGATAAAATGTCCAGAGTTCATTTCAAGTGTGCTATTTGCGTTTGGAATCTGTTTCTGTCAACTCTCAAGATGAGATCCAAAGAGCTGTCACTATCAGTGAAGCAAGCCATCATTAGGCTGAAAAAACACAACAAACCCATCAGAGAGATAGCAAAAACATTAGGCGTGGCCAAAACAACAGTTTGAAATATTCTTAAAAAGAAGGAAAGCACCGGTGAGCTCAGCAACACCAAAAGATGCGGAAGACCACGGAAAACAACTGTGGTGGATGACCAAAGAATTCTTTCCCTGGTGAAGAAAACACCCTTCACAACAGTTGGCCAGATCAAGAACACTCTCCAGGAGGTAGGTGTATGTGTGTCAAAGTCAACAATCAAGAGAAGACTTCACCAGAGTGAATACAGAGGGTTCACCGGAAGATGTAAACTATTGGTGAGCCTCAAAAACAGAAAGGCCAGATTAGAGTTTGCCAAACGACATCTAAAAAAGCCTTCACAGTTCTGGAACAACATCCTATGGACAGATTAGACCAAGATCAACTTGTACCAGAGTGATGGGAAGAGAAGAGTATGGAGAAGGAAAAGAACTGCTCATGATCCTAAGCATACCACCTCATCAGTAAAGCATGGTGGTGGTAGTGTCATGGCATGGGCATGTATGGCTGCCAATGGAACTGGTTCTCTTGTATTTATTGATGATGTGACTGTTGAAAAAAGTAGCAGGATGAATTCTGAGGTGTTTCGGGCAATATTATCTGCTCATATTCAGCCAAATGCTTCAGAACTCTTTGGACGGCGCTTCACAGTGCAGATGGACAATGACCCAAAGCATACTTCAAAAGCAACCAAAAAGTTTTTTAAGGGAAAGAAGTGGAATGTTATGCAATGGCCAAGTCAATCACCTGACCTGAATTTGATTGAGCATGCATTTCACTTGCTGAAGAAAAAACTGAAGGGAAAATGCCCCAAGAACAAGCAGGAACTGAAGACCGTTGCAGTAGAGGCCTGGCAGAGCATCACCAGGGATGAAACCCAGCGTCTGGTGATCTCTATGCGTTCCAGACTTCAGGCTGTAATCGACTGCAAAGGATTTGCAACCAAGAATTAAAAAGTGAAAGTTTGATTTATGATTATTATTCTGTCCCATTACTTTTGGTTGTTTAACAAGTGGGAGGCACATATGCAAACTGTTGTAATTCCTACACCGTTCACCTGATTTGGATGTAAATACCCTCAAATTAAATCTGACAGCCTGCAGTTAAAGCAAATCTTGTTCGTTTCATTTCAAATCCATTGTGGTGGTTTATAGAGCCAAAAATGTTAGAATTGTGTCGATGTCCCAATATTTATGGACCTGGCTGTATATGGACAATGGAAGAGTAAGTTTCTTTTTTTGCCTTATTTCTGTGCTGTAACATCATATAACCATGTGTTTTATCATATTACTAGCAGAAGGACCCGGCTTTGCACGGGTATATTTAATCTATTTCATTTAATGTTTGTGTATGTCATTAAAAGATATTGACAGTATCCCCCTTAACAGTGACCTCTACAGCACCACGCCCCTTAACGCTGACCTCCACAGTGCCCGCCCCCTTTATCAGTGACCTCCACAGCATCCCACCCCTTTGACAGTGACCTCAACAGCATCCCGCCCCCTTAACAGAGACCTCCACAGCAGCCTGCCCCTTTAACAGTGACCTCCACAGCGGCCGCCCCTTAATTAGGGACCTCCACAGTACCCCATCTCCTTAACAGTGATTTTCACAACACCCCGTCCCCTTAACAGTGGCCTCTACAGCAATCTGCCCCTTAACACTGACCTCCATAGCAGACCGTTCCCTTAACTGTGACCTCCCCAGCAGCCTGCCCCTAGGGTGGCCACAGGTCCGGTTTTAGGTCGGACAGTCCAGCTTTCATACTCCCTGTCCTCCGCCCGGCGCAGGGCCTGGACGGACACAGGAATGTTCTTTTGAACAGCTCGCTCTCAGGCAGCAGCACTGTGCTGTCTGAGCATGAGCTGCAGGGAGAAAGTCACCCTCCCTCGATTCCCTGCAGCTGACAGAAGTTGATTTTTATCTTATTTTTTCAATCTCCGTCGGCTGCGAATTGGGAGAGGGCATGGATTAGCGAACCTGGGGGTGGGGTTTTTAAGTCTGTCTTTTGAGGGTGGTCTGAATAGCCACCCTACCTGCCCCTGAGCTGTGACCTCCACAGCACTCCGCTCCCTTAACCGTGTCATCCACAGCGCCTTTCCCCTTTAAAGCTGACCTACAGCAGTGAAGAAAAATGGCTGGGTTGTTATGGAAACCTGGTATAAAACTGTGTGTATGTGGAGACTAAGGGCCTGCGAGTTTCTATTGGCTGATATGGGTCATGTGACCAGGCTTCTATTGGCTAATGCATTTTTTTGGAATATCTCACACAGGGATGTCCTTTTGAACAGCTCACTCTCAGACAGCAGCACTGTGCTGTCTAAGTGTGAGCTTCAGGGACAAAGTCACCATCCCTCCCACCCCTGCAGCTGACAGAAGTTGATTTTTAAGTTCTTTTTATCAATCCCTGTCGGCTGCGGAGTGGGAGGGGGCGTGTCCTAACCAGATTAGGAGCGTGGCTTAGTGGGACCTGTGGACGGGGCTTTTAAAGGATAACTGTCACATTTAGACCCCAATTTCAATTTTCATATATGTAGTTACTAATAACATGATATTCCAGAATCAGTTACTATTAGACTGACTTACCCTATATTTAAAAAGATTCAGCCCTTAGCAACCAGTCTGCATAAAACTATAATTTCACTATTCAGTTAAGATGGCCGCCACTGCCCTCACACTGAGGCCAATCCCGCTGGCCTCACTAGCCAGTAACAATAGCCCCCCAAAAGTGTCAGTAACCAGAGCCCTCCCCCCTAAAGTGTTAATCTCCTGCAGCACAAAGGGGTCCTCTTACCACATGTTGCTTTCATTTATACACTGAGCAGATGGCAGATCTCCCTTCCCTGGTCTGCGCTGCTCCAACTCTGGATTCTCCAGCTCTGCTGAGTGAGGGAGCATCTGCCAAGCGCAGGGACAGGGAGAAGTGCACACAGCCCAGGCACTGTTATCAGCTGCTGGGGATGACCTGGCTTTAATCATTTACTTACAGTCCCTGGCTGTCAGTAATGTGACCCTGCACGCTGTGTGCTCCGTCCTTCAACAGATAGACGGACCATGCCTAGCAACCCTATTTTAAGCACAGGTAAAAGTAGGCAGTACAGGGAACAAAAAAGTGGAATTAAGAGGTAATTGAATACACAGTGAAAAGTTGAAATAGGGCAACCAAGGAGATATTAATCACCACAATCCAATACTCCAAAAAAAAATATACGACAGTTATACTTTAAGTCCGTCTTTTGAGGGTGGCCCGAATGACCACCCTACCTGCCACCTGAACTGTCACCTCCACAGCACTCCGCTCCCTTAACAGTGTTATCCACAGCTCCCAGCCCCTTTAAACCTGACTGGCAGCAGTGAACAAAAATGGCTGGGTTGTTATGGAAACCTGGTGTAAAACTGTGTGTATGTGGAGACTAAGGACCTGTGAGCTTCTATTGGCTGATGAGGGACATGTGACCATGTGTATGGCAGTTGGGATATGAAGAGAAAGACCTGCAGGCTTCTATTGGCTAATGTAGGTCATGTGATGTGCCATATTTGCATTTTTGGGGAATATCTCAGGAACGGTACATGCTAGAGAGCTGTGACCCCCACAAGATTTCTTTCCAGGTAGCAAGGGATGTGTATACCAAGTTTCATTGAAATCTATGGTTGCGTTTTTGAGTGATCGCGGAACATACATATATGCATACATACATACATATATACGTCCTTCTTTTTATATATATATATATATATATATACACTAGCAGAAGGACCTGGCTTTGCACGGGTATATTTAATCTATTTTATTTTATGTTTCTGTGTGTCTTAAAAAAGATATCAACAGTTTCCCCATAAACAGTGACCTCTAAAGTACCCACCCCTTTAAAAATAGAGACAGACCCGCTATGGCTGTTTGAACTTCCAAGTTGGTTATCGGTGCATTAAGTCCATTAAAATCTTCTATAGATATCTGTGGGATGCCCATATTTTCGGGCCAAGTCTCTTCTGAGCCAATCTGAGACTCGTCTCTCACGTAAAGGGAGGCATAATAATCTTTTAATATATTGCTAACAACTATCAGGTCGTGTTGTATTATAGTTGTACAAGAGTAATAGTGGCTCTCCCAGATTACTCCCTGTGGTGGTGCTCTTGTCTGGAGTGGTTCACCTAACCACTGATAGGTATAGAGATGATAGAAGTAAAGAAGTCGACAGGCACTCTATATCTGGTTTTTATAGGATATTTATTATTGGTTATTTTACAAAAAAAGTTTTTTTTAAAAAATTATTTATATAATACAATTTTTTTATAAAAAATCTATTAGTTGGTTGTTTTCTTGTTGATTTGAATTGAGTGATAGGGTGTTGTGGTGAGATTATGCTGGGATTTTCACCCGGATGGTGTAGGGGGGAGTGAGGGGGTAGTGAGGTATAAGCGAGTGTCTAGTCGATATTTAAATCGATGGGAGTGGGTATTCGATAATTAATCGATGGGAAAAAATAATCGATGGGAAAAATTAATCAATGAGAAAATATATATATTATAGTCGATAAAAAGTATATTAATCGATAAGAAAAATAGATATAATCGATAAAATAAATAAATATATTCGATGAGCATCAATGTTCAATGAAAATCACACAGGATATAGTGATGAAAGATAATCGATAGTAATAATAGTCGATAATATTAGTCGAAAAAATGGTCGATAATATATGTCAATAGAGGTCTTGAAGGTGTAAAAATATGAAAAAATATAAAAAAATATATGGAATTAAAATTAAAAATTGTCCAAGATGTCCAAGAATTACAACGATGATTGTCCAAGATAAAAAATGAAGGTATAGATCAATATATGTGGTAAAAATGTAATATAAAGGCTGTATATATAAAAGTAGTATATATAAAGGTAAAAGGATTTTAAGTTAGTCCAATATCGTTAGACGGTGTTTTCAGGTACCGGATTTGTTCGTAAATACAGGTGATGTTGTCTGCCGTCAAAGGGTATTTTGTACAATATTCACTTTGTGATATTTATTGCTGGTGGCGTCCCACACAGCAATTATTGTACTCACCCTGCGGTCCAAGTTGTTCCTGTATTGATGAAGCAGTAGCCGGTGTGATCCTCCTGGCGGTTTGCTCGTCCACGCTGTGTGTTGCGCGCTCTTTCCTGCCGAATTGGCGTCTCACGTGATCTAGCACGTGGTTAGTTGCCATTCAGCTTGTACCTTTTTCTTTGTATCCTTTTTTTTCGTAAAGAAATTCGTATAAGATTTCGTATAGATTGTCGTATAGAATTTCGTATATTGTTGAGATGATCCGAAGTCCTTTTAGCAAAAGCGTGGGTATTGTTGGTAGAAGGTTTTATTGGTTGTGTTTCTTCATCTTTGATTTTTTAATATTGTACAAAATACCCTTTGACGGCAGACAACATCACCTGTATTTACGAACAAATACGGTACCTGAAAACACCGCCTAACGATATTGGACTAACTTAAAATCCTTTTACCTTTTATATATACTACTTTTATATATACAGCCTTTATATTAAATTTTTACCACATATATTTATCTATACCTTCATTTTTTATCTTGGACAATCATCGTTGTATTTCTTGGACATCTTGGACTATTTTTAATTTTAATTCCATATATTTTTTTATATTTTTTCATATTTGTACACCTTCAAGACCTCTATTGACTTATATTATCGACCATTTTTTCGACTAATATTATCGACTATTATTACTATCGATTATCTTTCATCACTAGATCCTGTGTGATTTTCATTGAACATTGATGCTCATCGAATATATTTATTTATTTTATCGATTATATCTATTTTTCTTATCGATTAAAATACTTTTTATCGACTATAATATATATATTTTCTCATCGATTAATTTTTCCCATCGATTAATTATCGAATACCCACTCCCATCGATTTAAATATCGACTAGACACTCGCTTATACCTCACTACCCCCTCACTCCCCCCTACACCATCCGGGTGAAAATCCCAGCATAATCTCACCACAACACCCTATCACTCAATTCAAATCAACAAGAAAACAACCAACTAATAGATTTTTAATTGAAAAAAAATTATTATATAAATAATAAAAAAAACCACATTTTTTTGTAAAATAACCAATAATAAATATCCTATAAAAACCAGATATAGAGTGCCTGTCGACTTCTTTACTTCGTGTTGTATTATACCCTTAGTATCTCGCAGGGCTAAGATGGGGGACCCTGGCTTGAAGCCTCTCGCTAGACTTGCTAGAAGTTTACCAGCCTTGTTGCCATGCTTATAAAAGTGCGCATCTGACCGTGAACGAAACAGTTGGTCTTTTTTTTGTGCCCATTGTTCATAGTTTTGTTTAGCTGTCTTCCACGCCGTTTCAGAAATTTTTGTGGGATTATCTTTAAAGGTCTTGTATGGTAGTCTCAGCATTGTGCTGAATTTGTCAAGCTGTTCTTGAGTCTTCCTTTTTAGGCCCGCTATATAGGAAATCAAGTTGCCCCTTATTGTCGCCTTCCCTGCACTCCACGTTAGTTGGGCATTTTCTGGCATGTTGTTTAAGCTTACATATTCGTCCCACCACCCTCTCAGTAAGTCACAAAATTCCTCATACAAGTTCGACGGGAATCGCCATAGATAATCCGACCGGTGAGGAGCCATGTCACTTAACGTTAGTGCTATCGGTGAATGATCCGATATGACCAAGTCCTCAATGGCAATATCTCGGCATCTGTTGAAAATGGAGCAAGTAATCAACAAGTAATCTATGCGAGACCAGGACTTATGGGGTTGGGAATAAAAAGTAAACTCCCATCCTTCCGGATTACACATTCTCCATATATCGACTAACTGAGTTGCCGCCATAAAGTCACCAAGGACAGTGGTGGATCGTTTTGTGGAACATGAGTGTTTGTCATCTGGTTTACGATCTTCTGCCTCATCTACGACCGTATTCATGTCACCCCCAACTATTTTATTTAGTTTTATTTGAAGAAGCGATCATTTGTCTCGTTTGGGCCATATAGATTGTATATGCTCAGTCGTTTCCCTTGATGTTGAAGTATCAGGTGTACCATTCTCCCCTCATCGTCTTTAGAGCAAGAGACCACGGAATAGGATATGTTTCTCTTTAACAGGATTAACACTCCCGCCTTATGACCTAGCGATGGGGAACCATGGATTTCTCCTACCCAAAACTTTCTCATTCTGGGGAAATCCTTCTCCTCCAAGTGTGTTTCCTGGAGGAGCGCTATATTGGCATGTAACTTAGCAAGGTGGCGTAGTATCATTGACCGTTTCTGGGGGGGATCTAAGCCCCTTGACGTTCCATGATATTACTCGTACCATTTAAAATGTCCTAATGGGGATATATATAAGTCAGTCCTATGTAGAGTATCCTGTGCATTTAGACATCTACGGGGTAAGACACCACTGAGGATTAACCCTGTAGCAGCGTTTTGTCGGACATGTGCTTCAACTTCAAAACTCCAACCAATGAACATAATTGAACATAGGGCCAACCTCGGCCAACTTAAGTCATAATTCCGTGCTTCACTTCTTCCCAACATAACATCAGAACACGTAGGCATTGACAAGATAATTGAGTTAAGTCCCAAAGCTATCACACTGTAACGTCCCTACATATAATAATCAGAGATATAACAGGCTATAATATGCAAAAAAATAAAAAGAAAGAAAAAGGAAAAGAGAAAAGATAAAAAAGTGAAACTTGTGCCCGCACATTGCATATTATGGACCCTGTTTGTTTGCAGTTGTCTACATTCGGGTGTGTATCGACACGGGCCAGTAAAGCATATTTAAACGGCAAACATATTACTTGCCCTCCGGTTGATGTGAAGCTATAAAGTGTCCTTTCGTGAACGCGAAAGTCCTCTTTGTCCTCTGTGTTGGTTTCTGTCTTCGCGCCCATCTGCTTGCAGTGCTGGAGACGATGGACGTTTCCTATCTCGATCAGGTATTACGCTGTGTTCTCCATCCGCCATTGCTCGAGAGGCCTCTGCTTCTGCTGGATCTGTGAAGGTGTTGAAGGACCCATCTGGGCGGAATATTTTCAGCGTGGCAGGGTACATCAGGATGAATTTTACATTTTGATTATGCAATGATGTACATAAGGGGGCAAAAGCCTTCCGGCGTCTGGCCACCTCCGCTGAAAAGTCACTGAACAGGAGAAGTTTCTGGTGACGTACTTCTAAGGCTGTAGATTTAGTTTTATAGTGACGCATTATGTCCGCCTTATCAGCGTAGTCGAGATATTTCACAATAACCTGCCTGGGCCTGGGTTGCATCTGCTGCCCTGATTCAGGGTTTCGTGCAGAGTTGAGCTGTTTCAACGGGCCCACCCTGTGAGCACACTCGACCTTACAGGCTTGGGGGAGACCCAATGCTTTTGGAATCTCCCGCTCACATATCATGTGCAAATCTTTGGCCGGTATGCTTTCGGACAGACCCACGATTCGCATATTACTGCGTCTTGAGCGATTTTCCAAATCGTCCACTTTGTCCCAGAGCCGTTTATTTTCAGTCATGAGATCTTTTAGTTGCCCTTGGGCATTGGAAATGTCAATCTCCACGGTTTGTATTTTGTTATCGCATCTGTCCATGCGCTCAGACATTTGGGCCACTCCTTGTAGGGCAGTGAAGGAGGCCGACACTGTGGTCGTCAGAGACTCCTGCGGGTCCGATATGATGTGGTTTGCTACCTCCAGTGCCAGCTTAACATAATCAATGTGCGGAGGAGTCTCACCAGACGCAGAGCTGGGACAGTCTGGAGCGGTCTGCGTGAGTGTGTTTTCCTCTAGTGGCATGCTCTCTCCCTCCTCCATCTTTGAATTCTGTGCATCCACTTTTCCACCTTTCATCTGTGCTTTAGCCTTTGATCTGCTCCATATAGTGCTGACAAAACGATCCATAGGACCTTGTATGATTATCGCGGGTATAATTGCCCAGCTAGTAGTCGATTCAGCAGGGATTTGCCGAGAATATAGGTGAGGGTAGCCGGAGCTCAGCTCACTTGCGGCTTCTCATTTCGGCGCCAGAATCGGAAGCCCCCCATCCCTACTTTTACTATAGGGCACCATGGGTGCAACACTGTAGGGAAATTAAACAGTTCTCTAATATAGTTTGTGACGGGCTAAATAGTCACTGGGCCTGCTGGAGAAGCCTGAGGGCTAGCCTCCTTCCTACGGACTATGGACCCAGAACTATGGAGACCCCCTCAGACCTTTTGGGGTTACAAGGAACTATGAACCCTGATTTATGTGTGGAATTTATATGCCACATATTTCCTATTGCCCATTTAAAGGTGCAGGGTGTGAATCCAGCAACACAAAAATGGTTGACTCTGCACTGAGACTCCCACTGATTGTGTTAGTGATGGGATTAAGATAGCTAACTCTAGGAGTAGCCGACTCCTAGATGAGTAGATCACCCTATGATACACTCAGGAGATAATCCCATCACATGTGTTTCCTCTCTCCCTATTCATTCATTATGAAGGGGGGGGGGGGGGGGGGAGATGTCTGTTTGCATGTTGTTCATGGTTGATTGATTTATGTTGTTAGACTTCTTGAACTGTATATATATATTGAGTTGGTCTTCTATAAAGTGAGTTCCTGTTTTACCCTCAACATAGAGTGTTATCTCATGTGTGGGGGAACAGCTATATCTCATGTGTGGGGGATTGCTATCAGTATTATACTCCCCTGGGATTACAACACTGTTCTACCCACTGGAAGTTGGATCCTGGTCTTGGGCCCAGGGTGGAAGGAAGACGGCGAGACCTCAACCAAGCTGCGGCGGTTCGTGGGGTCAACAGTGATTATGGTGTCAAGTGGAGTGCTTGGAGCCCTCGGGAAGCACTAGGAGCATCCATCAACGGAGGTACCCAGTTGGGGTGCCAGGAGATCCGTTACATAGTTCATTAGGGAAAGATGTTTTTTTTTCTTCTAGAAAACAAGGTGTAAAGAGCTCTAACAGTGTTGCTAAGGAGAGTATGTCTGCAGTCTTCAGCATTCTTCTGAGCACTGAAGATGCCTTTGTGTAACATATAGAGGCTTCCAGAGGTCTCGTGTCTTTATCCCAGTCCCTGACTACAGTATGTTCATGTGCCCTGAATTTCATATCCCAAGACCCTACCTATCTGATATGTTACACACGGATGTCTTCAGCCCTCAGTAGAACTGAAGAGTGAAGACAGATTCTTATAAGCAATGCTCAGTTATACCTTTGCAAGGAAGTGGTCACTGAGGAAGGGAGAGTGAATCTACCCGTAACGCGTATGGTGAAACAAGTGATGTACCTGCATTGAAAAGCCTCCGATAATACTGTATGGCCATACAGAAGAAAATTTCTACAGTAAAGGATTAACTATTCTTATCGTCGAAAGCTGCACCAAAGGAAATTGTGGAACAGAGTGGCAACTCCCGCGATCTTTGGAACTCCCGCGAAATTTAAACCAGCTTGCTGTATGGAGCGACTGAATAAGCCGGCAAATATTTAAAGCTCCATTGAAGCAATAGGGAGACAGCAGATGCTAGACGGTAAGCCAAATATCGATTTAAAGTTTTCTTCAATTCAAAGCTCATATCGACCTTAAAAGGATATGCTATAAGAGACTTTTCACATTATCAGGATTCCTGTGGATACTTTATGAACATATTGCGCTCCCAGTGAATACACCTACAACATTTTCAGTGACATTCAGTTTCCCAAATTGGGATAGTGTGCTAGAAGATAATACCCCCTCTTTCCCAAATAACAGCATATACTTAAAGTTTTTTGGTGTGATATATATTATTGAATTTATCGACACTATTGAGTGGTATCGAATATTCTATCGAATATTTCAACATTGAATTTTCTACCATTCAATTTATCGAATATTTCTATCGAATATATTTTTATTGAATATAGTATCGATCATATCTACAACAATATATGTGACTGTAATGTTGTATATTATTGCTACATTGTTCTTATAAATTTTATTGCTTGTATTTTATGGGGATTTAATAAATACTTTCTGCACATGTCAATCTGGTTGCCAAGTGTATGAGTGCTCGCTTATTTTCCTATTCGTATATTGATACAGTGGCTCAGGCGTGATGAAGGCAGTTTTCTCTTTGGAAGCCTCCGTTAAGGGCACCTGCCAGTACCCTTTCATGAGGTCCGAAACAGAAAAAACATGAGCTTGTTCTAACCTCTCGATTAGTTTATCCACCTGGGGCATGGGATGCTCATCGAATTTGGAAACCTCATTAAGTTTTCGAATGTCGTTACAAAACCGCAACGTCCCATCCGGTTTGGGTACAATACTATAGGACTGGCCCACTCACTTTTTGATTCCTCAATGACGTCTAGCTGCAACATTAGCTGCACCTCCTTCAATATGGCTTGTCGCAAAGCCTCGGGTACCCAGTATGTTTTTTTTATTTTTTTTTATTTGCTTTATTTGCATCACCAGTAAGCAAGAAAAGTACAGACTTTTGAGACACAGTTCAGATACAGTCGGTGATACATAATTTCCAGTTTTCATAACAACAAAACATTCCCATAAAAAAAAACCATCCCCCCCCCCCCGAATCATCATGACGATAATCACCATTACCATAGTCAAATTCGCACATATAATTGGAAGTTACTCTATATTGTGTCATGTACCTTTCACCCTACACAGTTAATTCCTCAAGAGATAGTATCCCTAGCGTGCCCTTGAGTGCCTCCAAACTATACCATTCTGTAAATTTGAACGTTTGCATTATGTTTTTTATTTCGTCCTGGGTAAAACTGTTTGTAATAAAGATCCTCCACCTCTTAAAAAACCATTTGGTCTTTTTATCTTTGTTTAGCTCTGCCTCAGTTTTATCTAGGTACATATAACGCGTCATCTGTGACATGACCTCATGTATCTGGGGCACCTCTGCCTTCAACCAATTTTGCAATAAACAACGCAATGATACCAGTAGGGCCGTATCTACTGCCGCCTGAGGGGGAGGGGTAGTATCTCCATAGACATGAAAGAGAAGGATCTCAGGTTTCTGAATCAAGTTGCATCCCAGTTTAGACTTGATCCAGCATCTGACACACTCCCAAAATTGTTGAACCTGTGGGCATACCCAAACACAATGGACCAGATCTGCCTTATCTAACCCACATTTCGGACAAGCAGTCAGAAAAGCCGTATTATTGATTCTTTTGGGAAAGGCAAATGCATAAATGGCCGCGTGTATTAACCGAAGATGTGTTTCCCTCCATACTTCACATGGCACTGCCTTGCAAACCCTAATCCATCCATGTAAGATCTGTTCAGCATCAACTGTGACATGAAGCTCCCTTTCCCACCTCTTAAAAAGGGCTTGCGCAGAGGCTTTATTATTTGAATCGCGTAACACTTGGTAAATGTGAGAGATGGAGAGTCTGGAGTTTCCGCCTCCCAGCGAAAAGACCAATGAATTCCCCAAACACTCCTCGGTGACATTACATAATCTCTCCCTGCAAAACAGGTAGACTTGTTGGAAGGGAAGAGCGTGTGAACCTCCCAAACCATATTTCTGACTGAACTCTTTAAAGGTTAGGTATCTTTTATCAGGGATATGAAGGAGATCAAGCAAAGTCCTGATACCCTTAGCCCTCCAGACCTTGAACATCTTATTTGTACTCCCCTGTGGGAATTCTGGATGTTGCCATAGCCCCAGGACCTAGACGCCAGGAATGGCTTTTTTGCCAGCTTACGTATCTCCTTCCATGCCACAGTCGTATCACGTATAATAGCAGAGTGTTTCAAACTTGGTGTTAGGAATTGTCTTCTCGTATGAAGCAGGTTAACCAATGGCCATGGATGGGACAAATGGGTTTCTAGGTCAAAATTGGAGAAGTGGCTAGTCCCCTGTATCCAATCTAGGCAGTGTCTGAAAAGGCACGCTAGGTTATACATTCTAATATTTGGTATATTTAGACCACCTTTATCTCTTGGTAGCATCAGCTTTGCCAGTGCAATGCAAGGTTTTTTACCTGACCATAAAAATCTAGTAAAGACCGAGTGAAGGCCCCTGATGTCCGCATGCTTCAGGAGTAATGGAATCGTCTGCAGGGGGTATAACAATTTGGGTAAACATAGCATTTTCAGAATGTGACTTCTACCCATTAAGGACAGTGGGAGATTCTGCCACCTATTAAGGTCGGCAGCAATAGCTTTAAATAGGGGCGGGTAATTTAGATTATAAAGGGATGATGAGGATTTTCCTATCTTTATTCCCAAGTAAGTAATATAAGAATTACTCACCATTATGTTGTTACATGACCCCGGGAGCAATTCTTTCAACTTCAGGGATGTTAATGGCAATATCACGGATTTATCCAGGTTTATTTTAAAACCCGAGACTGGACCAAAGGAGTCTAGGAGTTGTAAGACTTTCTCAAAGTCTTCAACTGGGTCTGCCATGAACAGTAGGATGTCATCCGCGAATAAAGAAGTATAGATTTCTTTATGTCCCACTTTTATTCCCCTGAAGACGTCTCAAGCATGCGGGCCAATGGTTCAAGTGATAGGTTAAATAGCAGCGGGGAAAGCGGACACCCCTGACGTGTCCCCCTGCAAAGTGGGAAAGGGGCTGATAAAAAACCTGGAATGGCTATGCGGGCACTGGGGGCAGTGTACAAAGCTGTTATAAAAGTTCTAATTGGGCCACTAAAGTGCATTCTACTCAATACCTCAACTAGCCAATCCCAGCGAACGTTATCAAACGCCTTCTCCGCGTCAATTGCCATCAGAGACGGCCGCGGAGAAGAGCTGAGATTTCCCTGCACTGCATCCAACACTGCCAGTACTTTCCTAATGTTAGAGACTGCTGACCTGCCTTTGATGAACCCTGACTGAGGCCGTGAGACTAGGACTGGCATAACAAGTGAGAGTCTGTCAGCCATGATCTTCGCCCCTAACTTAAGGTCAACATTGATCAGCGATATTGGGAGATACGAGGCGGGGTTAAGACTATCTTTCCCCGGCTTGGGAATTAGTTTAATGTGAGCTAGGTTGTCTGTTGTGGATAACGGGTTGCCCGCCAGAATGCCATTAAAAACCGACGCCAGAGGGGTTTTAAGGTCCTCACTTAACATCTTAAAAAATTCTCCTGTGTACCCATCCGGGCCAGGGGCTTTATGTAGGTGTAAACCTTTAATCGCTGAAAGTATCTCATCCTCAGATATCGGGGAGTTCAGTGAATCCAGCTGGGTAACAGAAAGGGATGGCAGCGCCACACATTTAGACATAAAGGACGACAGGGATTGCCGCCTGGAGCTTTTGACTAGGTTGGCCAGCATTCTTCCTGATTTATTACCCCCTCTAAAGAACTTATTATCAATTCCAGACATATCGCATCTCATCTTCCTCTCGTACCACAATTCATAGTTCCCTTTAGCCAGTTGCCAGGTCTTCTTGGTATTTTCATTAGGGGAGGCCTGGTAAGCGGTAAAAGCCGTACGAAGGGAGAAGATGAGATCTTGCAATTGTAGTGTGATCTTCTTTTTGAGACCCCTCACATAAGCCATTATCCTCCCTCTAAGGACAGCCTTGGCAGTATCCCAAAACAGCGAGGGATTAGATATACTAGATATATTGTCTCCTCTGTACTCTAAATACCAGCCTCGAACAATATCTCTAAAATTGTCGTCATTATATAGATAAGAAGGGAACCTCCAAAGAATATCCTGACCTTTAGGCTGTTGCTCTAGAAAAACTACAGAGATTGGAGTATGATCCGAGATCACCATGTCATGCATTTATGGCTCCACTACCCCAGGCTTCAAGGTTTCCGACACTAGAAAATAATCTATCCTGGACCATGAGTCATGTGGGGGGGAATAAAAGGTAAAATCTCTGCCATCTGGATTCGCATATCATGTAGAAAGGGCTCTAACATCTTATCACGCGCTAGTATAGTCTCAGCACGGGTGTTTGACTTTTTCCTCTCCTCCACAGTGTTGACTACAGTGTTTAGGTCCCCCCCAACAATTCGCTTCGGGGTAGGGTCCCTGTTAATTTTAATGGCCAGATCAGCAAAGAATTGCTTATTATCTCCATTGGGTCCATAAACGTTGTAAATCATTATTTCCTCCGACCCAATTTTGATGTGCAAAACACAACAAAGGCCCTGATGGTCAGATTCAGTCCCCAGTACATCACAAGCCAGATTCCTGTGAAGGAGAAACAATACTCCAGCTTTGCGATCCACTGCGGAGGAACCCACCACCTCCACCCATTGCTTCTTCATTCTGCAGAAGTCGCTTTCCTGCAAGTGTGTTTCTTGCAACATTGCTATGTCAGCCTCTAAATTTTTTAACCGTCTCAATATCTTATCGCGTTTTTGGGGTGAACGCAACCCTTTAACATTCCATGACACTATTTTCATATTGTATAAAATAGGTGTTACAGGTTTCCATGGCAATTATCGACACATGATTCAATATTACTTCCCTTCCCCCCTCCTCCCCCCTCCCCCCCCAGAAACTGTCATAAACAACAATAACCAAGAACATTTGTGGAGCAAAGGGAGGCAAAGATCTAGAGAATGCTCCCTTCTCAGCTCCTTTGGACTTCACTTTTTCCCCCCTGTGGCGTCAGACGCTAAGAGCTCTCTTGCCACTCACTGCTAGCTAGAACTACCTTGCAGTCGAGACAGTGAAACCCATTAAAAAGAGAAATAACAGGCACGCTTGAAAATAACAAAAGAGAGATAGATTTCAATCAGTCACCCCCAAAGTCCTGTACCGGTGTCAGCCAGAACTACCAGAAAAGTTCTCCAGGATATCAGGAATATCCTTCAACGATCTCCGACATGTAACCTCTCTTGCCCGGCATCTGGAGGGGGTCCATCCGGCACCTTCCTAGAAGCGTAGCGCCATTCCCGCGTGGCTGGATCTAATTTTCCATCTAAGGCCATTTCCGCCTCTTCCGGCAAGGTGAAAGTTGAGCTGGAACCATCTAGTCGGAAAACTTTCAAAGTAGCTGGGAACAGGAGAGCGAACTTTACCCCACCCCGATAAAGTTGGGAGCCTAGGGGGGAGAAGGCTTTGCGCTTTTTTGCAACTTCAACGGAGTAGTCTCCAAATAAAAGGATTTTCATTCCCCGTATCAAAACAGGTTCTTTGCTGGCTTGGAACGCCCTGAGAATCGAGTCCTTGTCTGTGTAGTCTAAGTATCGCATGACTACTTGTCTCGGGCGAGTATTTCTGCAATCTTTATCAGAATAAGGAGGACCTACTCGATGTGCACGTTCAATCTTGCACAGCCGTGATATGCCCAGGGCCTGAGGCAACTCAGTTTCGCAGATCTTAATCAGGTCTCCAGGCGGAATGGCTTCCTGAAGACCCACAAGTCGCAGGTTATTACGCCTGGATCTATTCTCTAAATCTTCCATTTTATCCCATAGGCGCTTGATGTCGACTAGAGCCGATTGCAGCTTTTGTAAAAATCGACTCTGTGGTGTCTTCCATAACTTGTATGCGCCCTTCCGCCTCGTCTAGTCTGCCCTCATGTTGCTGGACTGTTTCTTGTAACTGGCGCATCACATTGGTCACAGACGCTGCCAGTGTCTCCCTCAAATCCGGGGCCAACAGCGCTGCCACTTCCAGTGCCAGTTCTTTGTAGTCGATCCGGTGGGATTGCGCTGCGGAGTCCTTTACCTCCACACCTCCCTTGTTTGCTATCGGCGATTTAGCAGGTAACTCCGTTTCAAGCACGTTGGGCGCCATCTCTGGGGGGGCTGGGATCTCCGATCTCACGGGAGAAGTCGGTCTACCTCTGATTTTCTTGCCCATGCTAGTCAGGAAATGATCCATACGTTTAGTAGAACACTTGGTTTACTTTTTGTGTTCCGTCTCCAACTTCACACAGGCAATATGAGCGATTTTCATCTCGTATACTACGGAGCTCACGCGCTCGACTCCCTCACATGGCGGTGCCGGAACCGGAAGTCCCCCGGTATGGTTTTAATCAGACTTTTGCCTGAGGCTCAGTGACAATGTCATGCTAGATTATGGAAGTGCATCCAGGGAGGTCCGAGAACACATCCGTGTTCCGACTAACAAACTCCCTGGCCTCCTGAGTCTGTTTAGAGGAGAGGCTGTCAGCAATTTTTACTGTGGCAGCCGCCTCTCTTGCATCAGACAGATGGGCCGGTACCTCTTCTCCTAGTAAACCCGGCCGCGAGCTGTCTTCTGTACAGGTTTACCTATTATTCCACGGTTTGAGTAAATTCACATGGTAAACCTGCTCTGGCTTTCGCCGCCCTGGCTGGTGTACCTTTTAGTTTATATCTCCAATTTCCACGAGCACCTCGTAGGGCCCCTGCTACCTAGCCAGGAACTTACTGTTCATGGTCGGCACCAGAACCAAAACCCGATCACCTGGGTTAAAGATCTGGACCTGAGCCTGCTGATTATAGACCGTACTCTGGGCTCGCTGAGTTGCCTCCATGTGCTAACTAACAAGAGGCAACATTGTCTCTATCTGATCTTGCATCTGGCTAACGTACTCAATGACACTTTTATGTGGAGTGAGTTGTTGTTCCCACGCCTCTTTGGCCACGTCCAAGAGACCATGAAGGTGTCTGCCATATAGCAGTTCGAAGGGCAAGAACCCAGTAGCGGCCTGGGGCACCTCTCGTACTGCGAACATGAGATAGGGCAGAAGGAGGTCCCAGTCCTTCCCATCTTTAGACACTACCTTTTTCAACATATTTTTTAATGTTTGGTTAAACCTTTCTACCAGACCGTCCGTTTGCGGATGGTAAACGGACGTCCGTAGTTGTTTTATGTGCAGCAACTTACAGAGTTCCCTCATCACCTTGGACATAAAAGGGGTCCCTTGGTCAGTCAGAATCTCTTTAGGTAGTCCTACTTCGGGAAAACATCTCCATTAATTCCTTAGCTATGAGTTTGGCCGAGGTATGTCGCAGTGGCACCGCCTCCGGGTACCAAGTGACATAGTCTTGTCACGGCCACGGTTTTGGCCGTGACTCCTTGGGAGCCGCATACAGTTGCCTGCGGTTTGGGTTGTTGTTTCAACCGCAGCTTGAGTCTTGATGTTGTATGCCTCAAGTGCGGTTGCCGCGGACAACAGGTATGTGTGCGGTCCCTTTGGAGTTTGTGTGTGTGTATGTATGCACTGTTGTTAGTCTGTGTGCACTCTGTGTATTGTGTGGTGTGCACGGACACCTTTCCTGCATTGTGGTTGCCCGTGGCAACGTTTGTCGTGGTGTACATGTGGTGGCAGTGTCCCAGCCTTGGGCTGACTTCCAGGACACGGTTGCCACCCATGTCGTTGCCTGCGGCAACAACCACAGTGTGTTTGTTGTGTTGGACACTGTTCCTTTAGTTGGTGTTTTCCTTTTCCTGTGGTGCTGGAAGGGTTAACTCCCTTCCCAGTGTGTGTGATGTCACTGGGTGTGTCTGACCGTTGGGTGTGGCCTCTTAGGCCTTTAAAGCCTCTCACTTTGGCATGGCTCAGTAGGTTGCTTCAGTCATGCTTTGCTGTAGCAGCCTCCTGTGATTTCCATCTTCTTGTAAGGGCCACCCTTCCGGTCATAAGTTCTAATACCGTGATGTGTTGTTGATGTCTTGTGTCTTTGGTTTTTGTGCAGCTATGGATGTCCTGGTCCCTGTGTGTCTTCATGTGTGTGCTGTTTACCTTTGTCTGTGTGGACAACCTTTCCTATGCACGGGTTCCAGTCAGCAAGGCTGAGACAGGTTTGTGTGGAACTGTTTGGTTCACCTGTCTTATCCATAGTCCTGTTTATGTACCCCCTTCTTCATGCTGCTTTGCCAGTGAGACTCCTGCTCCTCCGTGCATAGGAGGAGTGGGTTGTCTTACCCTGCTCCTTAGCCCAGGGACCGGTCGGAGGGTAAGTCAGGGATCCGAGGTTCCTGCGCATGGGTCCTCCTACCATCAAGGTCGGCCCATGCAGGTAGGAGACAGGGTCAGTGTTAGGGACGCAACAGGAGGGGACCTGCGCCCTGATTCTGTGTTCCTGGCGAGTAGCGACTGGACATCTTCCATCACCGCACGGCTGAGGATTTCCCCCATCCTCAGCCGTGACAAGTCTAGAATGACTAAGATGTGTTGATGCCCAGGTTGTTGTGGTTCACCATCTACTATTAACACATTTTCCCAGGCGTGGGATAGGGTTGGGTCCCGACTTTGGGCGGTACCAAAATGATCCAAGGAGATAAGTTTGTAGTGTAAATTTGGGGTAACTACCACTTCGTGAGTCCATCTACCAGCCCCTGTGGTTAGAGACACCAGGGCGGTGGAATAGTCTTAAGTCTCTATGGATGCACATGACCCCGCCTTTCCGGCCACTATACTCCGCTGACCGTATTAGGGGAGCCCTTTCTCGAGACACCAGACTCCCTGAGTCCAGCAGAGCCTCCGCTGGAGTGTCTCCTACCTCCACCTGGCACAGGTGGTTTAGAGTTTTTGGGGTACCTGCTGCACACAGCTTCCTGGCATATAGCGACTGACAGTAGCCATAGTTAGCATCCATGGGTTCCACCTGATGCCACTTTTGAAAGAGGTGGAGTAAGTCATAATACTGGGTCCTCGCAGGCCCAGCCGGCTTAAACACCCACTGATGTACCCGCTGGGCCCGGACCAACATATTCACCCCCAGTCTTACCAAAATCTCACCCTTTACTTTTTGGTAGTCAGCCGACTGATCGTCCGACAAGTCGAAATATACCCACTGGGAATCGGATGCCAGAAATAGAGCGACGACCTCAGCCCACTGGTCACAGGGTAGTTTTTCCCTGATTGCCACTTTCTCGTACATCGCCAAGTTGGTTTCGATGTCGTCTGCAGGGGTTATCTTAGGAATCGCGACACGGACTGCTTTCCGGGCATCGCGGACGCTCAGGGTTGCTACTGCAAAGCTATCACGTGTTGTAGCAGCAACTGGTTAGTCTCCTGCTGCTGCTTATTAGCCTCGCGTTGCTGCAGGTTTATCTCTCGCTGCTGCAGATTAGCCTCCATGAGGGCCTCCACAGCAGCCTCCATTTTGTTGTGGGGCACTGGTTGAAATAAAGCTGGTTTAATGTACGATATACAACCGTACCTGAAAAATACAGAAACCAAAAATATCAGCATTCACTCCAGCCTCACTGCTCTTGCCCGCATCCTTCACCAATTGTGGTGGATAGAGGGATAGATTGGTTCAACGCGGATACCCGCCAGAGCAATTGGATATAGCTTTGGAAAGGGCAAGCGTTCATACGCAGCGATCATTGATGATTGTATAAAAAGAACTATATAAAAAAATTGGGAGATTTTGAAGGCAGAAGGAGATCTTGGTGAATTTTTAGACCAGAAACCTATACTAGCTTTTAGAAGATGTCGCACATTCAGGGACATTTTGGTGCGAAGCCGCTACAGCGAGCGGAAACCGCGCGATTGGTTGTCACTCGGTAAGCCGGTTGGCAACTATCGATGCGGTGACTGCTCCCTGTGCGGCTATATGTTTCAGGGCCGCCATTTCTTTCTTGGAGGTTTTGAGCATTGTGTGCACCAATTTATCAATTGTAGAACAACATATGTAGTTTATGCATTGATCTGAGTGTGTGGATCCTTTTATATAGGAAAAACCAAAAGATCCTTAATGGAGCGGATACGAGAACACCGTAACTCAATAAAAACAGGCAAGAGACGTACTTGCCTAATTGAGCATATACGGTGCCAACATGGAGGAAATGCAAGTGCCCTGCGATTTGCGGGTTTGAAGCATGTTCCCCCATTGCCCCAGGGAGGCGACAGACACCGTATTCTGCTCCAGAAGGAAGCCCGGTTTATTATCAAAACAGATGCTACTGGGTGTTTAGGGCTTAATGAACGCAATGATTTGTCAGTATTCATTGAATAGGATGCGTTATTTATGCGTCTTTGTTCATATGTATTACTGACTATAGGGTTATAGCAGCCATGTACATATATATATATATATATATATACACTGCTCAAAAAAATAAAGGGAACACTTAAACAACACAATGTAACTCCAAGTCAATCAAACTTCTGTGAAATCAAACTGTCCACTTAGGAAGCCACACTGAGTGACAATCAATTTCACATGCTATTGTGCAAATGGGATAGACAACAGGTGGAAATTATAGGCAATTAGCAAGACACCCCCAATAAAGGAGTGGTTCTGCAGGTGGTGACCACAGACACTTCTCAGTTCCTATGCTTCCTGGCTGATGTTTTGGTCACTTTTGAATGCTGGCGGTGCTTTCACTCTAGTGGTAGCATGAGACAGAGTCTACAACCCACACAAGTGGCTCAGGTAGTGCAGCTTATCCAGGATGGCACATCAATGCAAGAAGATTTGCTGTGTCTGTCAGCGTAGTGTCCAGAGCATGGAGGCGCTACCAGGAGACAGGCCAGTACATCAGGAGACGTGGAGGAGGCCAACAACCCAGCAGCAGGACCGCTACCTCCGCCTTTGTGCAAGGAGGAACAGGAGGAGCACTGCCAGAGCCCTGCAAAATGACCTCCAGCAGGCCACAAATGTGCATGTGTCTGCTCAAACGGTCAGAAACAGACTCCATGAGGGTGATATGAGGGCCCGACGTCCACAGGTGGGGGTTGTGCTTGCAGCCCAACACCGTGCAGGACGTTTGGCATTTGCCAGAGAACACCAAGATTGGCAAATTCGCCACTGGTGCCCTGTGCTCTTCACAGATGAAAGCAGGTTCACACTGAGCACATGTGACAGACATGACAGAGTCTTGAGACGCCGTGGAGAACGTTCTGCTGCCTGCAACATCCTCCAGCATGACCGGTTTGGCATTGGGTCAGTAATGGTGTGGAGTGGCATTTCTTTGGAGGGCTGCACAGCCCTCCATGTGCTCGCCAGAGGTAGCCTGACTGCCATTAGGTACCGAGATGAGATCCTCAGACCCCTTGTGAGACCATATGCTGGTGCGGTTGGCCCTGGGTTCCTCCTAATGCAAGACAATGCTAGACCTCATGTGGCTGGAGTTCCTGCAAGACGAAGGCATTGATGCTATGGACTGGCCCGACCGTTCCCCAGACCTGAATCCAATTGAGCACATCTGGGACATCATGTCTCGCTCTATCCACCAACGTCACGTTGCACCACAGACTGTCCAGGAGTTGGCAGATGCTTTAGTCCAGGTCTGGGAGGAGATCCCTCAGGAGACCGTCCGCCACCTCATCAGGAGCATGCACAGGCGTTGTAGGGAGGTCATACAGGCATGTGGAGGCCACACACACTACTGAGCCTCATTTTGACTTGTTTTAAGGACATTACATCAAAGTTGGATCAGCCTGTAGTGTGTTTTTCCACTTTAATTTTGAGTGTGACTCCAAATCCAGACCTCCATGGGTTGAAAAATTTGATTTTCATTTTTAATTTTTGTGTGATTTTGTTGTCAGCACATTCAACTATGTAAAGATTAAAGTATTTTAGAAGAATATTTAATTAACTCAGATCTAGGATGTGTTATTTTTTTGTTCCCTTTATTTTTTTGAGCAGTGTATATACATATCCTTTTTGTATTTTTGTATCTTTATATTTTGGTATTTTTCTACTCAGCTCACCTCCAGAGGGCTAAATTGTCACTTCTGCTATTCATATTAACTTTGTGTCACCTTTTGTAACTCTCTGCAATTGTTGTAACTTGTGTTTAACCTTTGTTACTTTTGTTTTTAAATTTGCACTAATGTATCGATGCACCTGTGTCTCAGGTGTGCGCTGCTGGTGTGACGTCAGGGGTTTTGAGTGATGGGTCGGTTGAACCCTCCCCCTTATGCCGCTATAGGTCAGCGCACACACGATTCACAGAGTGGATCAAACAGCTGGAGGAAGCGGTCACTGTTAACTAATACTCCATGTGTCTGCCCCTGAATGTAACTCTGCAATTACCAATAAAGAAGCGTGAACATGAATATGGATAATGAGTGCGATGCATCTTTTTGATCTTGCTTTCAATTCACCAATTGTGGGGTTTCGCTCTGGTAAATAGGGTAAGCGGGCGCAGTACAGATGCAAAATACAAGTTCTTAACGCAAAACGTCAGTGTTTATTCACACTTGAGGCAATTGCACAAAACAGCACGTAACTTTGCAGTCTTGGTGTTAATTCACACACAATGGAAAGTTTATATAACACAAGTCACCATACTGGCAGTTCTGCCTCCAGTAGTCCACAGCAGGCTTTAGGGGGCCTGTTTCCCCAGCGTGCGGCTCTCAGCCCTCCAGTATGGCACAAAGCCTCAGATCCCAAAAACAGAGACATCTCTGCTGAGCCCAGCTGCCTATTTAAGGACATCCAGGTGCTGCCAAAACCCAGACTGGCACTTAAACTCCGGTATTTGACCTCACCTGGCTGGAAACCATCCCAGCCGCACATGGAGTAAAAAATGCCTGCCTTGCCAGACACAACCGCTCACTTTGTCACTAACTAACTAACTATATATATATATATATATATATATATATATATATATATAAAATCTATTATACAGTATAGTGGACATAGGTATGTAGTATATACAGCAGTGTAGCACCCTTCATATTGTGCCTAGGTGGTAACACAGGTTACATCAGGTACAAGGTATAATAGATGCAATGTGTAAAGGTATATAGTATATACAGCAGTGTACTGATATGTGAGTTACGAAGTATATTAGATGCACTGTGCACAGATAGTATAGTGTTTACAGCAATTTTCAGGATATGTAAGGTACAAGATATAATAGATGCAGTGTGTACAAATATATAATATATCCAGCAGTGTACTCATATGTGAGGTACGAGGTTTAATAAATGCAGTGTGTACAGATATATAGTATATACAGCAGTTTACTGATATGTGAGGTACAAGCTGTAATTTATACCTCACATATCAGTACACTGCTGTATATACTGGCCAGGAATGGGGAGTGGGAGGGGCTATGAATGGGGCATTAGGGCCTAATTTAGATTATTGCTATGGGCAGGGCCGGCGCCACCTGTAAGGCGACCTAGGCAGCCGCCTAGGGCGCAATTTAGCAGGGGGCGCCGGAACCGTGCGGTTTAAAAAAACAAAACATTGGTTAACTTAAGTGGCCGGCGGCGCCCCTCATGCTGCGCCGCCGCTCTAGTAAGTAGGGCCGGCGCTTCCATAGAGTCCTTAGGGGCGTCGGCCCGCAACTAACTATAGGCAGGAGACACGTGTCACCCGGAGATGAGCGCTTCCATTGTGGAAGCGCTCATCTCCAGTCATCTGTATCGCCGTCCTCAGGACAGCGATACAGATGGCTGTGCAGCAGGGCAGGGCAGGGAGAGATGTGTCCCTTCCCCTTCCTCTGATAGGCTGCAGGCACTAGGCCAGCAGCCTATCAGAGGCGCGGGACACAGGCCGGAAAAGGCCTGCATTGCATCGCTGACATGGAGGTAAGTATAAGTGTTTTATTTTTTTCAATACTGGTGGCTACTGGGCTGGCACATGATGGGGGGCTCTGGCTACTGGCACATGATCGGGGGGCCTATGGCTGCCTACTAGGACATGATAGGGGGGCCCTATGGCTACTGGCACATGATATAAGGGGCTCTCGCTACTGGCACATGATATGGGGGGCTCTTGTTACTGACATGATGGTGGGGGGTCTCTTATTACTGGCACATGATTGGGGGGCATCTATGAGGGCACATTTTACTGGCACATTTTACTGGCACATTATTGGGGGGACATCTATGGGGGCACTTATTACTGGCACATTGGGGGCACTTATTACTGGCACATTATTGGTGGGCACTATAGGGGCATCTACTGAGGCCACAAAGAACGGCTGTTTTATATGGGGGCTCTGTATAGGGGCATTTTATACTGGGACACATTATGGTGGGTACTATGGGGAAGGTGGGAGAGGAGTACTATGGGGTCATCTACGGGGGCACTAAGAAGGGGTATTTTATACTTACAAATTATGGGGGACACTGAGGGCATCTACTGGGGCACTATATATGGGGCATTTTATACTGGTACATTATGGGGGGCACTAGGTGGGAGAGGAGCACTATGGGGGCATTTACTGGGGGCACTATATAGGGGTATTTTATACTGGCACATTATGGGGGCACTATGGGGACATTAGCTCAAATGGGGGCATTACAAGGGGGTATTTTTTTGCACTGTCACATTATAAGGAGAATTATTTCTACTGGGGGGGGGGGGCATTATGGTGGGCTTTATTACTCCCCCATGGTATGACCCCCTAGTAGCAGCACCAGCCTCTCCCTGCTCTGCTACCCCTCTGCCCATTCTCCAAATCCTTATTATGAAATCTTTCTCATTAGGATAAAACACATCAGCTCCGCCGAGCCCCCGGCCAAAGTGTGGAAGTGGCGTCCGAGATCCCCAAGGGTCAAGCCAAGTAACTGTAAGTTTTCATATGAAATATGTTTGTTATACACATATAGCCTACACTGTGCCACACAATATACAGTTTCTTCTGTAAAAGTCATCAAGTGTCATGATGGGGGGGGACCCTTATTGTTTTTCGCCCCAGGTTTGTTTCTTTAGCTATGACTTAAGTTATGGTAGTTATTCTCCACCATTCTTAATAGGGGGCTTTATTGCAACATATAACTCTCTTTTAATTTAAATGCTGAGAAATGGGTGGAACATATGTGATGTCATGATATGGGCAGATCATCTGATATCACAATATGAAGGGTGCTACAGCTGCTGGATGTGCTGATGATGGTGAACCCCTTCAGCTGGATCAATGGTACAGAATGTGCAGAAGAAAATAATAATCCAGTGTGGTGCGCCCCCAATCTCACAAGTAGCTTGTATCCATGGGTAGTACTGATGTATATATACCTGGATGTGTGTGTGACTCAGATGTTTTGATTTCTGACCTGATAAGGGTGTTCATACCCCAAAATGCATTGTCTTAGAGACTTTTTAAGATGTAACTTTATGTTTGTCAATGAAAGGCACACTTGAGTGCACCACACTGGCAGGGTTGCCAACCAGAAGTTTTCTTTTTTCTGGACAACATATCCCAAAATCATGGACAACCAACATTTTTACGGACAAACTGGGAAATTATAATGAATGATAAAGATAATACAGTTCTATAAACTCAATACAGTGGTCCCTGAAGTTACAATATTAATTGGTTCCAGGACGACCATTGTATGTTGAAACCATTGTAACTTGAATAATTGGTTCCAAAGCCCCAAAATGTCAACCAAGATAAAAGAAAATGAAGATTTAAGAAAAATAAGCAGATAACTAAGACAGATAAAACAAGTCCTTACATATAACAGTCAGGAATAGCTGCTAACTAGCAACTAATACAGCTATTTTACCAGAAAAGTGGCCTTGATTGGTTGGATCTGAGACATTGTATGTTAATTTCAACTTACGATAGGTCTGAAAACACCATTATATGTTGAAAATATTGTATCCCGAGTCCATTGTATCTTGAGGGATCACTGTATACTGTTAAGAACTCAGTATCAGCATTACTGTGAACTGTAAAATTATGATAATTTCCACCAAAATAATCTAGTCAAGTACCACCAGCCTCAAAGAAATCACAGATACATCTATTTTCTTTTTTCAAAGAAACAAGAAAAGTCACCTATTTTGATGGACTGTCCAGTAATTTCTGGACGGTTGGCAACCCTGCACAATGGATTATATTATTTCCAGCACACTCTCTATTCTTGTGGAAATTGGCAAGGAGGTGACTTGGGTATCAGAATAATGCCTGTCTACAAAGAACTTCACTTGTGGGGCCTAAGGCTGAATACCAATACTCCCTTTACACAGATGTTGCCAACGTGATTTTTTTCTGCACAACTTTTGCAAACATCACAGATAACAAGCACTTTTAATGGTCAAACTGGAATACGCAAATGAATGATAAAGATGAGAAATGTTATTATAGGTCTGTGTTTCAGAATAATGATATGAACACATTAGCAGCATTTACTGTGAATTGCAAAATGATGAAAATTACAATCTCAATAACATGCACAAGCTCCATAAAATCCAGAGTGTCTATTTTATTTATTTATTTTTGCAGACACTTGAAAAAAAGAATTTATGGAGGGGAGATGTAGTGTCCTGGACTTTTGGACATTTGTGGACATTTGCCTATTTCCCCCATGCAAAGTGAAAACTTCTTACATTATTTCTCTTGAAAAGGTTAACTTATACTGCTTATTACTGTGCCACTGCATTTTATATGTATGTTGTTATATATATCCTGTTCATTTGCACTGTATTTGCAAGGCACAGTGGAAAGGGTTCATGAACACTAAGAGACTGTTAGGACTTTGAATGAGAAGCTAGTAATTTTCCACTGCTGTCATAGAGTTTAACCACTTCCCGACTAGCTCTGTAATAGTACAGCACTGCGGGAAGTGACTTTCCGAACAGCACTGTAATACTACGGCGGGCTAATCAGGCGGGTGCAGGAGCTGCACCCGCCCAATCAGCTGCAGGGGACCAATCAAACCAATATCTCATTCCGCAAAAAATGAGACCCTACCTAAGACAATCGTCCCAAAAATATGGCTCTCAAAAACAAGATTTAATTCTGTTCAAAAATGCATTTACTGAGTAAAACTTAACAAAAATAAAAATAATAGACATATTGGGTATAGCCACGTCTGTAACAAACTGCTCTATAAAAACATCACATTATATATGCCCCCCTCAGGTAAATACTGTAAAAAAAATAATTTTTAAACGATGGCAAAACAGCCTTTTTTTTTTTCACCTTGCCTCACAAAAAGTGTAATACCAAGCGATCAAAAATGGTACCAATGAAAAGGTCACCTCATCCCACAAAAAATGAGCCCCCATATAAGACAATCACTCAAAAAATAATAACCAATGACACCCATAAACCAATCCATCAAAATCTGCGCTGCAAAAGCCATATGGCGCTCCTTCCATTCTGAGTCCTGCCATGTGCTCCCACAGCAGTTTACCACCATATATGGGGTGTTGCCGTATTCAGGAGAAAATGGGTAACAAATTATGGGGTGCTTTTTCTCCTGTTACCCCTTGTAAAAATAATAAATTTGGGGTAAAGCAACATTTTATTGGAAGAAATGAAAGTTTTCATTTTCACAGCCAAGTGTTTTCAAATTCCTTAAAACACTTAGGGGTCAAAGTGCTCAGTACCCCCCTTAATATATTCTTTGAAGGGTGTAGTTTCCAAAATGGGGTCACTTTTTGAGGGTTTCCACTGTAGGGGTACGTCAGGGTCTCTTCAAATACAAAATGGTGCCCAAAAACCATTCTAGCAAAATCTGACCCCAAAATCCATTTGGTGCTCCTTTCCTTCTGACCACTGCCACGTGCCCATAGAGCAGTTTACCACAACATATGGGGTATTTCTGTAAACTGCAGAATCAGAGTAATGCATATTGAGGTTTAGTTTGCTGTTAATCCTTGCTGTGCTGCAAGAAAAAATTGATTAACATGAAAAATCTGCATAAAAAAAGAAATTTTCCTTTAATTCTCGTGGAACACCTAAAGGGTTAACAAAGTTTGTAACATCAGTTTTGAATAATTTGAGGGGTGTAGTTTCTAAAATGGGGTTATTTATGGTTGGTTTCCATTATGTAAGCCCCTCAAAATCACTTTATAACTGAATTGGTGCTTTAAAAATGGTTTTGGAAATTTTGTTGAAAATTTGAAAAATGGCTTCTAAACGTCTAAGTCTTCTAACATCCTAAAAAAAAAAAATTACATTTGCAAAATGATGCCAAAATAAAGCAGAAATATGGGGAATAATGACTGATAACTATTTTATGAGACATTACTATCTGTCTTAAAAGTATAGAAATTCAAATATAGAAAATTGTGAATTTTTCAAAATTTTTGGTAAATATGAGATTTTTTTTTTATAAATAGAGTTGAGCGGACACCTGGATGTTCGGGTTCGGCAGGTTCGGCCGAACTTGAAAAAAAAGTTCGGGTTCAGGACCCGAACTTGACCCGAACCCCATTGAAGTCAATGGGGACCCGAACTTTTGGCCACTAAAATGGCTCTAAAATAGCCCTGGAAAGAGCTAGAGGGCTGCAAAAGGCAGCAAAATGCGCTTAAGAGCATGGCAAATGCTCTGAAAACAAATGTGGATAGGGAAATGAATTTAAAAAACATAAAAGACCTTAAAAAAAGAAAAATTAGGAATGATGTAGGAGGAAGAGGTTGAGGAGACGGTGAATGGGTGGATGTGGCCGTGTAGGCTCACGTGGCGATCTAGGTGGGGTGAAGGAGGAATAGGTAGCCAACACAGATGTGTGTTATTTTGCATTTTTACATAGGGGTATAAAAAAATAAAAAAAGGAATAAGTGCACTTGAGTACAAGGATGGATGGTTGAGGCTGTTAGAACTGTCTATTCTGCACAAGGTACAGACAAGTCTTGTGGGATCCAGGCCTGGTTCATTTTAATGAACGTGAGCTTGTCCACGTTGGCTGTGGACAGGCGGCTGCGTCTGTCTGTAATGATGCCTCCTGCCGTGCTAAATACACGTTCAGAGAGTACACTGGCTGCAGGGCAGGCCAGCACCTCCAAGGCATAAAGCGCAAGCTCTGGCCATGTGGACAATTTGGAGACCCAGAAGTTGAATGGGGCAGAACCATCAGTCAGTACATGTAGTCGTGTGCACAGGTACTGTTCCACCATGTTGTTCAAATGCTGCCTCCTGCTAACACGCTCCATATCAGCAGTTGGGGCCGGTTGTTGCTGCGAGGTGACAAAGCTTTTCCACATGTCGGCCATGCTAACCCTGCCTTCTGAGGTGCTGGCGCTGACACAGCTGCGTTGGCGACCTTTTCCTCCTCCCCTGCCTTCGCCTTGTGCTTCCACTTGTCCCCCGGCGTCAGTCGGGAATGCTCTCAGGAGCACGTCTACCAGCGTGCGCCTGTAGTCGCGTATCTTCCGATCACGCTCCAGTGAGGGAATTAAGGACGGCACATTGTCTTTGTAACTGGGATCCAGCAGGGTGGCCACCCAGTAGTCAGCACACGTTAAAATGTGGGCAACTCTGCTGTCGTTGCGCAGGCACTGCAGCATGTAGTCGCTCATGTGTGCCAGGCTGCCCAGAGGTAAGGACAAGCTGTCCTCTGTGGGAGGCGTATCGTCTGCGTCCTCTGTATCCCTCCAGTCACGCACCAGTGATGGGCCCGAGCTGCGCTGGGTGCCACCCCGCTGTGAACATGCTTCATCCCCATCCTCCTCCTACTCCTCCAGTAGTGGGCCCTGGCTGGCCAAATTTGTACCTGGCTTCTGCTGTTGCAAAAATCCTCTTTCTGAGCCACTTCTAAAAGACTAGCCTGAAAGTGTTAGAGATGACCCCTCTTCCTCGGCCACATCCTCTTCCATCATCGCCCTAAGTGTTTTCTCAATGAGACATAGAAGTGTTATTGTAACGCTGATAACAGCGTCATCGCCACTGGCCATGTTGGTGGAGTACTTGAAACAGCGCAACAGGGCACACAAGTCTCGCATGGAGGCCCAGTCATTGGTGGTGAAGTGGTGCTGTTCCGCAGTGCGACTCACCCGTGTGTGCTGCAGCTGAAACTCCACTATGGCTAGCTGCTGCTCGCACAGTCTCTCCAGCATGTGCAAGGTGGAGTTCCACCTGGTGGGCACGTCGCATATGAGGCGGTGAGCGGGAAGGCCGAAGTTACGCTGTAGAGCAGACAGCCGAGCGGCGGCAGGATGAGAACGCCAGAAGCACACACAGACGGCCCGCACTTTATGCAGCAGCTCTGACATGTCGGGGTAGTTGTGAATGAATTTCTGCACCACCAAATTCAGCACATGCGCCAGGCAAGGGATGTGCGTCAAACCGGCTAGTCCCAGAGCTGCAACGAGATTTTGCCCATTATCGCACACCACCAGGCCAGGCTTGAGGCTCACTGGCAGCAACCACTCGTCGGTCTGTTGTTCTATACCTCGCCACAACTCCTGCGCGGCATGGGGCCTGTCCCCCAAACACATCAGTTTCAGAACGGCCCGCTGACGTTTACCCCTGGCTGTGCTGAAGTCGCTGACCAGATGAGGAGGTGGTAGAAGAGGAGGAGGAAGCCGAGTAGGAAGAGGAGGAGGAAGCCGAGTAGGAAGAGGAGGCAACAGGAGGCAAAGAATGATGCCCTGCGATCCTTGACGGCGGAAGGACGTGCGCCAAACAGCTCTCCGACTGGGGCCCAGCCGCCACTACATTTACCCAGTGTGCAGTTAAGGAGAAATAGCGTCCCTGGCCGTGCTTACTGGTCCACGTATCTGTGGTTAGGTAGATCTTGCCACAGATGGCGTTGCGCAGTGCACACTTGATTTTATCCAATACTTGGTTGTGAAGGGAGGGCACAGCTCTCCTGGAGAAGTAGTGGCGGCTGGGAACGACGTACTGTGGGTCAGCAAGCGACATGAGCTGTTTGAAGCTGTCCGTCTCCACCAGCCTGAATGACAGCATTGCAAAGGCCAGTAGTTTAGAAATGCTGGCATTCAGGGCCAGGGATCGAGGGTGGCTAGGTGGGAATTTACGTTTTCTCTCAAAGGTTTGTGAGATGGAGAGCTGAACGCTTCCGTGTGACATGGTGGAGATGCTTGGTGACGGAGGTGGTGTTGTTGGTGGCACATCCTCTGTTTGCTGGGCGGCAGGTTCCAACGTTCCTCCAGAGGCGGAGGAAAAAGCCGAGGCAGCAGCAGAAGAGGGAGCAGGAGGGGCCTGAGCCCTTTCTTGGTTTTGAAGGTGCTTACTCCACTGCAGCCTGTGTCTCGCATGTAGATGCCTGGTCATGCAGGTTGTGCTAAGGTTCAGAACGTTAATGCCTCGCTTCAGGCTCTTATGGCACAGCGTGCAAACCACTCGGGTCTTGTCGTCAGCACATTGTGTGAAGAAGCACATGCGCCAGGCAAGAGATGTGTGTCAAACCGGCTAGTCCCAGAGCTCCAACGAGATTTTGCCCATTATCGCACACCACCAGGCCAGGCTTGAGGCTCACTGGCAGCAACCACTCGTCGGTCTGTTGTTCTATACCTCGCCACAACTCCTGCGCGGCATGGGGCCTGTCCCCCAAACACATCAGTTTCAGAACGGCCCACTGACGTTTACCCCTGGCTGTGCTGAAGTCGCTGACCAGATGAGGAGGTGGTAGAAGAGGAGGAGGAAGCCGAGTAGGAAGAGGAGGAGGAAGCCGAGTAGGAAGAGGAGGCAACAGGAGGCAAAGAATGATGCCCTGCGATCCTTGACGGCGGAAGGACGTGCGCCAAACAGCTCTCCGACTGGGGCCCAGCCGCCACTACATTTACCCAGTGTGCAGTTAGGGAGAAATAGAGTCCCTGGCCGTGCTTACTGGTCCACGTATCTGTGGTTAGGTGGATCTTGCCACAGATGGCGTTGCGCAGTGCACACTTGATTTTATCCGATACTTGGTTGTGAAGGGAGGGCACAGCTCTCCTGGAGAAGTAGTGGCGGCTGGGAACGACGTACTGTGGGTCAGCAAGCGACATGAGCTGTTTGAAGCTGTCCGTCTCCACCAGCCTGAATGACAGCATTGCAAAGGCCAGTAGTTTAGAAATGCTGGCATTCAGGGCCAGGGATCGAGGGTGGCTAGGTGGGAATTTACGTTTTCTCTCAAAGGTTTGTGAGATGGAGAGCTGAACGCTTCCGTGTGACATGGTGGAGATGCTTGGTGACGGAGGTGGTGTTGTTGGTGGCACATCCTCTGTTTGCTGGGCGGCAGGTTCCAACGTTCCTCCAGAGGCGGAGGAAGAGGCCGAGGCAGCAGCAGAAGAGGGAGCAGGAGGGGCCTGAGCCCTTTCTTGGTTTTGAAGGTGCTTACTCCACTGCAGCCTGTGTCTCGCATGTAGATGCCTGGTCATGCAGGTTGTGCTAAGGTTCAGAACGTTAATGCCTCGCTTCAGGCTTATGGCACAGCGTGCAAACCACTCGGGTCTTGTCGTCAGCACATTGTGTGAAGAAGTGCCATGCCAGGGAACTCCTTGAAGCTGCCTTTGGTGTGCTCGGTCCCTGGTGACGGTGGCCAGTAGCAGGCGAACTGTTTTGGCGACGGCTGCTCTGCTTTTGCATCCTGCTCCCTCTTTTGCTACACTGTTGGCTCGGTCTCACCACTGCCTCTTCCTTCGAACTCTGAAAGTCAGTGGCACGACCTTCATTCCATGTGGAGTCTAGGACCTCATCGTCCACCCAGTCTTCCTCCCTGACCTCCTTTTCGGTCTGCAAACTGCAGAAAGACGCAGCAATTGGCACCTGTGTTTCGTCATCATCAGAGACGTGCTGAGATGGTATTCCCATGTCCTCATCAGGAAACATAAGTGGTTGTGCGTCAGTGCATTCTATGTCTTCCACCCCTGGGGAAGGGCTAGGTGGATGCCCTTGGGAAACCCTGCCAGCAGAGTCTTCAAACAGCACAAGAGACTGCTGCATGACTTGAGGCTCAGACAGGTTCCCTGATATGCACGGGGGTGATGTGACAGACTGATGGGCATGGGTTTCAGGCGCCACCTGTGTGCTTTCTGCAGAAGACTGGGTGGGAGATAATGTGAACGTGCTGGATACACTGTCAGCCACCCAATTGACTAGCGCCTGTACTTGCTCAGGCCATACCATCCTTAGAACGGCATTAGGCCCGACCAAATATCGCTGTAGATTCTGGCGGCTACTGGGACCTGAGGTAGTGGGTTTAGTAGGACGTGTAGCTGTGGCAGAAAGGCTACGTCCTCTCCCTGCACCAGATGCTCCACCAACACCACCACCACGACCCTTATTAGATGTTTGCCTCATAGTTAGCGTTCACCAAGCAAAGTAAAAAGTGGCTAAGTCTGTTAAAAATAATTAACGGCCAATAAAAACCCTGATGTAGGGTATTGCACAAATTATTTTTTTTTAACTCTATATGACAGCGGTATTTGTGGCCTAAATTTAACAGTAACTTATGCACATCTAATCCCAGATGTGCAGTATATCAGAGGGTTTTTTAACCCCAGTAAGCAAAAAGCCGTATTTGTGGCCTAAATGTGACACTCGCTTATGCACGGGAAAGCACACAGGTGGCGCCTGAAATCCTAGATGCGCACTATATGAAACAGATGGTTTTTTTCCACCCCAGTAAGCAAAAAGCTGTACTTGTGGCCTAAATGTGACACTCACTTATGCACGTCTAATCCCAGATGTGCAGTATATCAGAGGGTTTTATAACCCCAGTAACCAAAAAGCTGTATTTGTGGCCTAAATGTGACGCTCACTTATGCACGTCTAATCACAGATGTGCAGTATATCAGAGGGTTTTTATAACCCCAGTAACCAAAAAGCCGTATTTGTGGCCTAAATGTGACACTCACTTATGCACGTCTAATCCTAGATGTGCAGTATATTAAACAGATTTTCTTTTTTCACCCCAGTAAGCAAAAAGATGTATTTCTGGCCTAAATGTGACACTCACTTATGCACGTCTAATCCTAGATGTGCACTATGTGAAACAGATGGGTTTTTTCACCCCAGTAAGCAAAAAGCTGTATTTCTGGCCTAAATGTGACACTCACTTATGCACGTCTAATGCTAGATGTGCACTATGTGAAACAGATGTTTTTTTTTCACCCAAGTAAGCAAAAAGCCGTATTTGTGGCCTAAATATGACACTCACTTATGCACGTCTAATCCTAGATTTGCACTATATTAAACAGATGTTCTTTTTTCACCCCAGTAAGCAAAAAGCTGTATTTATGGCCTAAATATGACACTCACTTATGCACGTCTAATCCTAGATGTGCACTATATGAAAAAAAGTTGTTTTTTTAACCCCAGTGTCTCAAAACAGTATTTTTGGACTTGCAGACATGCAGATATCCTGTGCTGGTGCACTATCGTTGCATAAAATGGCTGCCGATTATGTATTGATATTGACTAACTGAAGGAAAAAAAGTTTGTTTTCAGTAGTAGTTGGCTCAGGGCAGGCTTAAAACAATTGTGCACTGCACCCACAAAACACATTTGCTGTAGATCGCTGAGTAAAGAAGCAGTTCTTCATAAGATTTCTCCCTGATCTCTCTCTCACAGCAGCTGCAGCCTATCCCTACACTAATCCGAGCAGAGTGAAGGGCGGCGCTACGTGACTCCAGCTTAAATAGAGGCTGGGTCACATGCTGCAATTGGCCAATCACAGCCATGCTAATAGTAGGCATGGCTGTGATGGCCTTTTGGGGCAAGTAGTATGACGCTTGTTGATCGGCTGCTGTGCAAGAAAGCGCCGAACACCGAACCCGAACTTTTATGTAAATGTTCGGGTTCGGGTGCCGAAAAACCTAAAGTTTTTTTTTAATCAGATACTTCAGATTTTCAGATTTAACAATAGACAGAACACTGTCACCCCAATCCCCCCTCCCCCCTCCCTCCAACATAACCCCTTGGGACAAGAGCAATTAGCTGACATCGCATCATAAGATCTGACATAGCATCACATTAATCTTACATATCACAATGTATTAGATCAGAACAATGCGTATTTGAGCAATGTGGTACATTCTTCAAGAGTAAACAGACATGTATACATACTCATGAAACACTCCTATCTTTAAGACCCTTTAAGGCAGCCTTTTTAAGTAAACACTCACCTTATAATTCTTAGCTCACCTTTCCACCCGCTCCTATACTTCCCTAATACACTCACATATTCACTCCCTTACATTTGCAGACTATAATGTTGAATCCAAAGTGACCATATCTTTTCGAACTTTTTTAAACAGTTTCTCTTTTGGTAGACATATTTTTCAAGACTCATCAGCACATGCACCTTTTTTCTAGTTCACCCACTGATGGCGGTTGATTATCCAACCAGTGAAATGCTATTACCTTCCTAGCCTGATATAGCACCCTGATAACAGCCAGTCTTTTCTCAGGCACCAATCCTGGTACATCCACGCAGCCCAATATACACGTCACAACTTCCATACAGAGCTCAACACCAAAAACAGTTCTCACTATCCCAACTACCCCCATCCAGTATCTTCTCAGTCTAGGGCAATTCCACATCAAGTGAATGAGGTCTGCATTCGCCACATCACACCTTGGGCAACAATCATCTGTTCTGTACCCCATTTTTTTCAATAGGACAGGAGTTTTGTATACTCTGTGTAACAACAAGAGTTGAGACACCCTTTGAGCTTCACTCACCGCAACCTGAGTGAACTCCTCTAGGACAGTGTCCCATTGCTCCTCAGTCATATCAGGGGCAGAAAAACCTAAAGTTTGGTTCGCTCAACTCTATTTATAACTAAAGGAAAAATATATTGACTCAAATTTAGCACTGTCCTGAAGTACAATGTGATACGGGACTCCTACTGATGTCGCTGTATTCACAGGAGCTGGGTGGACTAACTCTACTAGCCATTAATTTGACTAACCAACTAAGTGACTAGCATCATCACTATGAACTAACTCAACTGACTCAATTAACTAACTAAGAGACTGTTACTGAAGGTTGCTCAATAGGGCTTGAATTGTGGGCTGATAACCATTTAAAGCCTCCAAATACAATAAATCATACTATTATGTAACAGTGCGTGTCAGGGGGGAGAGGGTATATCAGTGGACTGGTGCATGGATTGTAGATTTGATATAGAAACACATGAAGAACTGTTTAATGTACTGCTGGTTGGATGTGAACACTGATACCCCTCTTTGATTGTATTTTCTGTATTGTTTTCTGTTTTCCCCCTCTTATATTTTGGTAGAATACCGTGAGGGCTCCGGGGAGGGAACCAGGGCTACTGGTGGGTATTGGGGAAGGCGCTATAGATGGCCAGACAGAAGACGGGAAAAAAGGGTAAGGCGCAAGCGGAGTTAAACATCTCAATCTCCCAAATGATCAAAAAAACTGAAAGATCCAAGCAATTACTCCTCACAAATATGCGAGGGCAGATTAGTCCTTAAAAAAAAAAAAAAGAGGAGGTATGGCAAGATCAACAGGGCGAGTCTACTATAGACGAAAGTATAGGGTCGAAAATACTGGAGGATAGTATCCGTTCTGGGGAGAGAGGTAGTAAACAGCTAAGGGAACTGCAGGAAAAGGTTTTTGTAGAAGAAGAGCAGGTTCCTAGCCTGCAAGATATATTACAAGAAATAAAAAAATGCAGTTTGGCAATACAGGACCTCTCTCTCCAGACAGGAAATATTAGGGAGTCTGTGGAACTCCTCAGAGCGGATGTACAGAAATATAAAGAAAGGTTGACAGAAATAGAGAAAAGAGCATCCGACTCTGAGGATCTCCTGCAGACAATAACCAAAGAAAAAAATCTCCTTAAGGAGGAAAATAGGGACCTGAAAAACAGAGTACTGGAGCTGGAAAATAGATCTAGAAGGCCTAATCTGAGATGTCTGGGAACCCCAGAAGGCGCGGAGGGGCAAGACCCTAGCGCGTTCATACAAACTTGGCTGAAGGAACAATTGGGCCAGGACATCTCAGATTATAAAAACTTTGTGGAACGGGCCTATAGACTCCCGTCAAAGTTGCCCCCATCTGGAACGAGATCGAGTCCTATGATTTTTAATCTATTATTAGTTAGGGATAAAGATGAAATACTGCGCAGGTCGAGGAAGAAAGGGAAATTAGAATATTCCGGCGCAACAGTAATGTTATTTCCTGATTATGCAAAAGAAACGGTGAAGGAAAGAAGTCGTTCTATTGATGTAAAAAAAATATTACGTTCAAATAATGTGAAATATTCAATGATGTTCCCGGCTAAACTGAGGATAGAATGGGAAAGCAAGAACTGGGTCTTTGTTACAGTGGAGGCGGCTGAGGTATGGATTAAAGAAAACATAGGGAGTTAGGGGCGAATCGGGCTGGGGGCTGGCCGGGAGGAGGGATGCTTGGATAGAGAACCAGGAGGGGAACTGCCTGGCTCATGCAGAAGGGAAAGGGGTTGGGAAGGGTAGATATTATTTTGTTTTTGTTTTTTCCTTTCTCCCTCGCTACTCTCCCTACCACTCCCCACTGCTCTTCAGTAGACCTCAGGAAAGGAACAAAATATAAAATAAGCCTCTATGAGAATTGTCTCATGGAACATTAGGGGTCTGAGTAGGGGCCCAAAGAAAGTGGCGGTGTTTGATGCAATACATAGAACTCTACCCGCTATAGTCTGTCTACAAGAGACACATTTGACAGGTGAGACGACAAACGGGTTCTCCAGGCCGTGGATACAGCACTCATTCCACTCAGTCTACTCACCATATGCTAGAAGGGTCAGTGTATTGATCCATTATGACATTGAGATAAAAAAAGGGGAAACCGCTATAGATGGGGAGGGCCGGTACGTCCTGATTGATTGCCTATTGGAAGGGAAACCATGGATAATAGCCAATGTTTATATACCGCCACCTTTTAAAACAGAGGTCCTATTGAAAATTCATGAATTTGTGCTTAAGGTAGGGGATAAACCACTTTTAGTCACTGGCAACTTCAATAATGTTATGGACACTAAAATGGATAGATGTAGGATCGGTAATGGTCAAAATTTGTGCACGGGATCTAAATTAAAAAATATCACAGAGGAAATGGGTTGGATTGATACGGAATAAGACGGCTGCACATAAATTTAGGGTGGATAAACATAATGAGAGTACACGATAGGATTTCAAAAGAGATAGTGGAATATTTTGCTATGAATGCAGCATCTAATATAGTATGGGGGGCCGCAAAGGCCTATATGAGAGGGATTTTTGCAAAATACACAATAAGTTATAAGAAAGGGATAAAGAAAAAAATAACGGACTTGGAACAAGAAGCGGAAAAATACGAAAAAAAACTATATAGAAAACCCCATAGACAGTTGCTATGAAGAGTGGATAGAGAAGGTTGGTAAATTGGAAGATGAGCGGCTCCTATTGGCGGAGCAACAAAAAGAAAACTATGTGAGGGACAACTATATATACGGCCCATATACCTGGGAAAAAGCTAGCGGCACTGGTGGCGACGCAGAAAAAAAAAATATTATATCCATAGTCTATCAGATAAAACAGGACACAAAATTACTGAACAAGCTGCTAAAATAGAATTGATTAGAGAATACTTTGAAGATATGTATAGCAGTAGGACAAAAAAGAATGCGGGCAAATACATCAGTTTCTGGAGGAAATAAATATTACCAGGTTAACAATAGATCAACAAAGGAATTTGGAAGCCCCTATAAAGGCCTCGGAAGTGGAAAAAATATTATCTAGGATTGCAAAAAATAAGACCCCAGGAATAGATGGCATCCCGTTCGAGGTTTACGCCCAATATAAAGAGATACTAATACCAAAATTATTGAATATGTGGGACGACTCGATGAAGAGGGGAAAATTGCCAGACTCACTGAGAGAAGCCTTAATCACACTAATTCTAAAACCAGGTAAAGATCCAACTCTGCCGGACTCATTGATTAACACTGATAATAAAATACTGGCTGTGATCCTGGCAGCTAGAAGTGTGGTTTCTGGACTTGTTCACGAGGATCAGACTAGATTTATGTTAGGTAAAACTACAACTGATAATATTATGCGCTATTTTGTGAACACCCAGCTTGAACCTACAAACTGTGGTAAAAGAATGATTGCCACTATAGATGCCTCAAAGGCATTTGATACGATAGAGTGGCCTTTCCTGATTACAACATTGAAGAAGATGGGCTTCGGTGACAACTTTATCTCATGGGTAAGGTTGTTATACACGGAAATAACAGCAAAAGTGATATTAAATGGGGAATATTCAGATAAAATACACATAGGTAGGGGGGTGAGACAGGGATGCCCACTTTCCCCGCTACTTTTTGCTATAGCTATGGAGCCGTTAGCTGATATGATTAGGCAAGATAAAGAATGTGTAGGGTTTAGATACGGCGAACATGAGGAAAAGATTGCTTTATATGCAGATGACATTATGTTATTTGTAGGCTCACATGGATCACTTACAAAAAATTTTCAGGTATTTGGTCAGTATGGCAAACATGCAGGGTTAAATATAAACTGGTCTAAATCGGCCTGCATCCCGATTGATCCTCTGAACAATTTTATACCAGGATCACTGGAAATTAAGAGAATGGAGGAACCCGTTAAATATCTGGGTATTCAAATAACTCCAAACCCCAATGGATATGTTAATATGTTAGGTATGGAGACAGGGGAATGTAAGACTATATGAAGATCTTAAAAAGGAGCATGGATTTGGTAATATAGACCTGAGGTTCTATTATCTAGTAAATATCTCTAAATTGACACCAGGGGGAAGATTAGTATCTAAAATATATCAATGCTTATTACAGCAAAAGACTAAGAAGAGAGCAGGTATTTGCTTAATGTATAAATAGAAAGATGCTATAAGCCCTCGCCGAGAAGAGTTTTGGGTTATGGCTATACAAGAAAAAAATTTAATTTCAAAGAACTTTTCATATAGGATTACTCAATTCAATATACTATATCGTTTATACACTGCTCAAAAAAATAAAGGGAACACTTAAACAACACAATGTAACTCCAAGTCAATCACACTTCTGTGAAATCAAACTGTCCACTTAGGAAGCAACACTGAGTGACAATCAATTTCACATGCTGTTGTGCAAATGGGATAGACAACAGGTGGAAATGATAGGCAATTAGCAAGACACCCCCAATAAAGGAGTGGTTCTGCAGGTGGTGACCACAGACCACTTCTCAGTTCCTATGCTTCCTGGCTGATGTTTTGGTCACTTTTGAATGCTGGCGGTGCTTTCACTCTAGTGGTAGCATGAGACGGAGTCTACAACCCACACAAGTTGCTCAGGTAGTGCAGCTTATCCAGGATGGCACATCAATGTGAGCTGTGGCAAGAAGGTTTGCTGTGTCTGTCAGCGTAGTGTCCAGAGCATGGAGGCGCTACCAGGAGACAGGCCAGTACATCAGGAGACGTGGAGGAGGCCGTAGGAGGGCAACAACCCAGCAGCAGGACCGCTACCTCCGCCTTTGTGCAAGGAGGAACAGGAGGAGCACTGCCAGAGCCCTGCAAAATGACCTCCAGCAGGCCACAAATGTGCATGTGTCTGCTCAAATGGTCAGAAACAGACTCCATGAGGGTGATATGAGGGCCCGATGTCCACAGGTGGAGGTTGTGCTTACAGCCCAACACCGTGCAGGACGTTTGGCATTTGCAAATTCGCCACTGGTGCCCTGTGCTCTTCACAGATGAAAGCAGGTTCACACTGAGCACATGTGACAGACATGACAGAGTCTGGAGACGCCGTGGAGAACGTTCTGCTGCCTGCAACATCCTCCAGCATGACCGGTTTGGCATTGGGTCAGTAATGGTGTGGGGTGGCATTTCTTGTGCTCGCCAGAGGTAGCCTGACTGCCATTAGGTACCGAGATGAGATCCCCAGACCCCTTGTGAGACCATATGCTGGTGCGGTTGGCCCTGGGTTCCTCCTAATGCAAGACAATGCTAGACCTCATGTGGCTGGAGTGTGTTAGCAGTTCCTGCAGGACGAAGGCATTGATGCTATGGACTGGCCCGCCCATTCCCCAGACCTGAATCCAATTGAGCACATCTGGGACATCATGTCTCGCTCTATCCACCAATGTCACGTTGCACCACAGACTGTCCAGGAGTTGGCAGATGCTTTAGTCCAGGTCTGGGAGGAGATCCCTCAGGAGACCGTCCGCCACCTCATCAGGAGCATGCACATGCATTGTAGGGAGGTCATACAGGCACGTGGAGGCCACACACACTACTGAGCCTCATTTTGACTTGTTTTAAGGACATTACATCAAAGTTGGATCAGCCTGTAGTGTGTTTTTCCACTTTAATTTTGAGTGTGACTCCAAATCCAGACCTCCATGGGTTGAAAAATTTGATTTCCATTTTTTTAAAGGTAAATGGTAGAATAGAACAATATCATAGGATTAAATTCCCCAGGAAAATTTAGATATGTATATTGGGGGTGATGGAAAAAATCGACACCCCTCAACATCGAGAAATTATATCCAAACTTTTGTTTCAAGCAAGGAAATGCATTGTTTGGCATTGGGGAGGTAGTGCTGTGCCCACGGTCAGGGAATGGGAGAGGTCCACTAGAATCTCACTTGCCATAGAAGAGTTTCATCTGGCAAATACTAAGAAAAAACTAGAATATGGCAGAAATGGTTAATAAAGTGATCTCCATATGTGAAGATGGCACGAGGTGTGCTGGTGCTGTGGGGGGGTGGAGAGAGAGAGGAGGTATTTTTTTATTTATTTTTTCTAACATGTGGGAAAACTGTTGGGGTGGAGGGAGGGGGGTCAATAAAAAAATGTTTTTGAAATTACAATTACAATGTTATGAAATTAAAAGATTGCTATAATTAATTGTATTATGGAAAAGAAAACAAAATAAAGAAATATAAAAAAAAAAACAAAAAAAAAAAAACAATGTGTCACGAGAAAACATTCTCAGAATGGCCTGGATAAGTAAAAGAGTTCCAAAGTTATTACCACATAAAGTGACATGTCAGTTTAGCAAAATATGGCCTGGCAGGAAGGTGAAAACTGGCCCGGGGTAGAAAGGGTTAAAGAAGACCATGTTTTGGAGAGAAAAAAACAGACGTTGTTTACCACCAAACCTAGACAACCTGACCTTGTGACTGTCTGGTTTAGCGATGTTGTTATGTCTGGAAACTTGTTGTTGTTTGTGTCATTGAAGCTCTAATGTAAGTCTAAGAGAGACAGAAAGTGTTACAATGTATCTGTTTGTGCTGAGCTTCTCCACTCCACCCCTCCCACTAAAAGGTTCTAGTCTAGCTTAAACGTTATAAAAGGAGAGCAGTCAGAACCCCTAGTGTTCTGCAGTTAGGGACCAGTGCTTGGAGGGGGAGACTCATGCCAGTCTGCATGAGTGACCAGAAGACGACACTGGGATGGAGACGTTGAGCCACAGACCATTGGTCACCAGCCCTGTAACCAAAGTGCCACCCGAACTACTGAGCTATAGATCGTGGGCCTCCAGGCATTGGCCAGGGTACCAGCCTTTTGAGAGAGATAGGGACAGCTAGCTCAGGCCTTTCCTCAGCATCAAAGTCTTCTTCTGCCAGGGAGGAGACTGGAGAAGCCATCCCTATGCCTCACCTGTATTGTTTTGTACCTGAATTCCACTGCATAGACAACACAATTCTGCTATCCTGCCTCAATAGGAGCATTGAAAGTTCACTTCCTTTTAGTTTGATTGGGTTACCATCTGTTGCTGGTTCCAGCTGTCATCCTGCCTGTTCATGGCACCTTCCTAACGTCTATCAGCTATACCACTTACGAATCTGATTATTTGGCCAGCTATGGTACCCGCTGCAGCTCCTGAGCTTAGTACAAGATATGTTAAGTATGGTTTAAATGTGCCTTGTGCTTCCTGATTCAGTAGAATGGCTGCTATAATTATAGCTTGCGCTTTTAAAAGTGTGTGATAAACTATTGTATTATGGCCTTTACTTGAAAAGCAAACTTCATCATCATTAGAGATGTGGATAGAACATGTAATTTCAGACTTTCCAGCAACATAATGTGCATTATGTATGAATTTCTTAGTATTTTGCTATTTTGCAATAGTGCTCCTGAGACAGATGTCTCAATATGATAATTTCCCTGTAGATAAGTAGATGTCCATCTTTGCTGTTGTTTTAGCTGTTTTATATTAATATCTGCTCTTCAGGCATCAACAGCTTCATTGTAATGATATATATGGGATGATGGTTCTGCTGTGAAATATAAGTGCAATATAAGGAGGTTGGCAACCCCATGAGAACTGCAGGGACATGAAAATGCCTGATGTTATATAGCCCTGAGCAGTATTTATGCCTGGAGTGCTTGTAATTCTTATGTTGGTGTATTGCAAATATAATAATAGATGGTGCAAATGACACCAAAGCAGTAGCCAGACTAGCAGGTTTCAGACTGATTGAATGACCATAAATGATATCATCTGTTTCATGACCTAAGAAATAGTAAAAACATTCATTTCAGGTGAATAAGGCAGCACTTCTTTGTGAACAAACCAAAAAATGGACCGAAAGACCTGATTATTCAGGAAAGCTAGATTTTCTAAAATGTGATATACAACAGAGCTTAAAAATTAAATAATAAAACAGTTTACTATTATTTCTTTTATGATCCAGAGTTAGAGCTCATGGACATGGATGATTAATACCTTTTATTTTGCACAGAGCCATAATAGAGCATCCATTGAGGTTCATGAGGTCTCTACTGTACCTTTTGACGCCTCTGATTTCATATGATGCACATGGAGATTTCTGTTAGGTTCCACACATATATTACAGAAAAAATGGGCAAGCTCCAATTGATGCAGTATGTGCTATATAAAGGTATTCTCCTATAAAAGTATTTTTCCTGGGAGAGAACAGCTCTGTGTAGCACCCTATGATGGATTGTGAATGTATAGCCTCTGTGCACATAGCTCAACCATGTACACAAGCCTTTATTTTCAGAAAAGTAAAATTTTCTCTTAAAGAACCAGTTAACATCTGAACCTGAAGTTATGTGGTAAATATATCATAAATCCAATAGCTAAAAAGAAAAAAGACTCAGTAGTAACAAGGCTAAAAAAAGACATATGTCCATCCAGTTTAGTTTGTTATCCTGCAAAGTTGATCCAGGGGAAGGCAAAAATCCCTTTCAGGTAGAAGCCAATCAGGCAATCAGAATAACTCCCTGAATCAATGACCCCTCACTAGTAGCTATAGCCTGTAATATTATTACACTCCAGAAACACATCCAGGCCCCTCTTGAATTCCTTTATTGTACTCACCATCACCACCTCCTCAGGCAGAGAGCTCCATAGTCTCACTGCTCTTACCGTAAAGAATCCTTTTCTATGTTTGTGTACAAACCTTCTTTCCTCCAGACACAGAGGATGCCCCCTCGTCACAGCCACAGTCCTGGGAATGATGGGAGAGATCTCTGTACTGACCCCAGATATATTTATACATAGTTTATTAAATCTCCCCTTAGTCGTTTTTTTTTTTTTCTAACGTGAATAACCCTAATTTGATAATCTTTCTGGGTAATGTAGTCCACCCTTCCCAGCCCTCCTCTGAACCCTCTCCAACTCTGTTATGTCTTTCTTGTGCACAGGAGCCCAAAATTGTGGGCAATACTTTATTTTGCGGTCTGTACTATATCTAAACATGGGGTGTTAAGAGGCTTAGAATTTAGTTTTCTAATAGTATTCTATAAAGTTTCTCAAAAAAATCATCCACCAACTTGGGATATATAACTGAGAGGGGAACATAGTTTATCTGCAAATGCAAGTATAACAACCTGTAGGGAATAAGTGTCTGATAGGTGGAGGTAGACTACTGGGACCCCCACTGATTTGCAGAAGTTTGCCAAGAAAGTTTGATTTGTTACGAATGAATTCATCATCAATCGCTATAAATCAGGTATACCTGTATGTCACAGTGGCTGAGGGAATGTATGGAGCGGGCTGCTGCAGTGAGCTGGCTTCATATGCGGCAGTAACAGTAGTGACCCCATGACAGAGTGGGGACAGTAGCGGCAGTGGCAGTAAAAGTGACAGTAGTGGCCCCATGACATAGTAGAGGGAGGGTGTCAGCAGCAGCAGTGATGCACCCAGTGATATATGACACCTGTCCTTAAAAGTGTTATCCAATCCCTATAATGACCCCCAGAATGCCTGGGCCCCTCCTCTAGAGCATACTTACCTGCTCCCCGGCACCCACGTCCCTCCGGATCCCTACACGGCCGCCACTGCATCTCCCCGTTGCATGGATCAAAACATCTGGTGACAGGGGGAGCAGCCAAAAGCAGACCGTGGCGGTGACCAGCCTCCCTAGCTGCTAGGACGGCTGGTTAATGCCATGGCCTGATATTGGCTGCACCTCCCCCACATCGCTGGATGTTTTGATTCGCACGATGAGGAGATGCAGCGCTGGCCGTGCAGAGATTTACATAAATTTGGCACATCCACCGTGAGCTAAAGGGGTATTAAGACCAGTGTCTAAATGCCGGTCTTTATAAATGACCCTCTTCACATTTACTTGTGTGTAGACATCTTTTGGCGGAAAACAGGAACAGATTTTGGTGAAGAAATTTCTTTATTAAACCTCCATGTGTAACAGCGGCATCTGTGCGCCCCTGTTCCCCTGCTTACTGCTGCAGTCCCAGGCATCGAGTTCAGCAGTGATCTGCTGCCAGTGTTTCCTTTCAGCCCTGGCCACAGCACGCTTGCTGCTTGTTTCCTGCAGTATTTTCTTAAGGGCCAGTGCTCGTCACTTCCTGTGTTTTATGGGTTGGATCATGTGACCTTGCCAACAAATCCTAGCCCTCCTGCACATATATAAGTGGCTCAGCCCCCTTCCCAGATGCCTCAGTGTCAAGGTCCTTTGGTCCTGCTAAGGTTCCTGATATCAGCTTGTGTTCCTGACTCGTACTTGTGGTCCTGGACTCTGCTACCTGTTTGATCCCTGCCTGCTTGCCTTGACTCTCTTGTTGCTGAACAGAATTGCCTGACCTGTACCTGTGCTGCCTGCCCTGACCTATTGCCTGTCTGACTTCACCTCCGCCTCATCCTTTGGTCCTGCGCTGTTGGTCCTGGTAACGACTCAGCCTGCTGACAATGCCTATACCTCTGGTACCTTTCTCAGGTACCTCCTGGACCAACTGCCTCGTGTGCCTATCCTCTTCAAGAGGTAGCGACCTGGTGTTTTCCTCGGGAAAGTCTATCCCCACCATCAGGGGTACTGTGAAGATCGAGGGGTTTACTTAGACAACACCCTCAGAGGAGGTAGGAGACGTGGCACAGTGGGTTTACACCCGCTGGTTCGTGACACTATATATAACAATACGTTTCAGAGTACAAGGACTCCTTTGTCAAGTCTAAAAAGACTTATATAAAATAATATAAACATAATCAATACCATAGTAGTAAAGGAAACTGTCACGGACGCTCCAGTGACAGGTGGAAGGAGATTGGTTAAACTGGCAACACATAGTTTGATCTGACAGGTTTTCCTTGCGGATCAATAGAGGTCTGTGTTGTTTCTGGTAATGGTCACACCCCTTGCCTCAGGTGTTGCTAATGTGGTCATTTAACCTTCCTTATTTATTATTGCTTCTCCCACAATGCTGTGCAGTTTATAGTTTCAGTTGTGGATAGCTGGTGTGTGGATCTCAGCTGAGTCCCTGGTGGTTCCATTGCCCCTTTGAAGATCAGTCTTTCTCTTTTTGTATTTTTTTTGGGTTCTGTGTGTTGCATTTCCCTATTTGTATTAGGCCTGAAGGAGACTCCTGTTCGTCCTTCCTTTTGGAGGAACAGGTAGTCTCGTCCCTGCCATTAGTACCAGGGTCCTATAAGGCTAGATAGGACTCTAGATATACCTGCGTATGAACACACCTACCTCTGTGGTCTGTTCATACTGGTAGTCAGTCAGGATATTGGTTAGGGTTTTACTAGGAGGTGTCCATCTTCCTTCCCTAGTTCTCAGGCCCGATTCCCTGTTCCCCTTCCCTCTTATGCTCGGTGTGGTGTTTCACTCCCACACCGAAGCTTGAGTAAAAACAACCCATGCATGATTTAACAGACATATCTGAATCAATGGTGGTCCGTCAACATAAGGAACTAAATAGTGATAGGTCAACATACATAATAAAGGGGGAAATGAGGTCAACACTCAGCTATACCTCAGCTAAGGTTCACAAGTAGCTAGAAAAAGTGCAAGTGCATATCTCGAAGCTTGTAACATATATATACATATATAGGACTTGTTTCACATATGGAGAGGTTCTCTACATATATCACAAATATCCACAATTTATGCTGATATATACACATGTATCTCCACTGCCAGTGCATCAAATTAGGACATACATGTGTATAGCACACAGACCCAGCCCCACATGGGAAGAGGGACTAGTGCCTTAAACTCATCAAAAAAGTGCATGTGTGCATATTATCAACTATTACAAAGAGTAGAAACAGAGTCCCATAAGGATGCATGAATGTGCATGTCGCCTCAGGGGCAGATGAAAATAACTACTAGTGCCCCAGAGGTGGAGTAATGCAAGGACACACATATACAAATATATGCACCCTAGAAATCAATCAACTGAGTGACTATAGCTAGATAGATACAATCAAAGTATCAGGAACAATCACTGAGATCGATTCCTGCACTAAAAAAGACATAGCTGAATCATGCTGCAGAACCATTAGCTGACAAAGCAAAGAAGAGCCTCACACTATAACATTACGTACCCATATAATAAAGACCGTCCAAACTCAGGAGAGCCACGTACGTGTATCTATCTAGCTATAGTCACTCAGTTGATTGATTTCTAGGGTGCATATATTTGTATATGCGTGTCCTTGCATTGCTCCACCTGTGGGGCACTAGTAGTTATTTTCATCTGCCCCTGAGGCGACATGCACATGCACGTTATGATTCACTGATCACTGCAGCCCTGCGCTGAGAGGATAAGAGGGAGAGTGGAGCTACAGGAATCAGCTACAAAAATAAGTGTTCTATGTTCCTGCATATTTACTGTCAGCAGTTATCGCTGCAGCCTCCTCTCCTCCCTATCTCCTAAATCAGGATTTAGCAGCCTTCGGCACTCCAGCTGCTGTGAAACTACAACTTCCAGCATGTAAACATGCTCTTCTGTTCTCACAACTCCCATAGAAGTGATTTAAGCATTCTGGGAGTTATAGTCTTAGAATATCTGCAGTGCCGGAAGTTGCTGATTCCCTGTCCTAAGTGCTACCAGACAGGGGAGTGCGAGCAGGAGATAAACTTCAGGGAAGCATGTTGCATCATTCAGGGAAGCTCCATTACACATTTAGAGAGGCAGTGACTGGGACGGGGAGAACAGAGGCAGGCTGAAAAGCCTGTGCATCATAGAGTTACCCACTGTCTTCTGCTTTCAGTTTGAGAGTTGCTAACAAGAGCCTTTACATACAGTTTTCTAATAATATTTAATTATTGCCCTAATAAAGTGTATTATAAAAAAAATTAAAATCGCTGTCCTGACTAGAGTTGAGTGGACACCTGGATGTTTGGGTTCGGCCGAACTTGAGAAAAAAGTTCGCGTTCGGGAGCCGAACTTGACCGGAACTTGACCCCCATTGAAGTCAACAGGGACCCGAACTTTTGAGCACTAAAATGGCTGTAAAAATGTCATGGAAAGGGCTAGAGGGCTGCAAATGGCATTAAAATGTGGTTAAGAGCATGGCAAGTGCTCTGCAAACAAATGTGGATAGGGAAATGACTTTAAATAACATAAAATAGGTAAAAAATTATAATCTTGATCTAGGAGGATGAGGTCCATATGGAGTAGGATGTTGAGGTGGCGGTGGAGGTGGAAGCGGCGGTGGAGGAGGAGGTAGCCTACACTGCTTTTTGGTTTTAAATTTTATTTTTAAAATTAGGGTACACCCCAAAACATTGGGAAATATAACCTGTGATAATCCCCTCCAGTCATGCTAAACACACGTTCAGACAATACACTGGCTGCAGGGCAGGTCAGCACCTCCAAGGGGTAAAGGGCAAGCTCAGGCCATGTGCCCAATTTGGAGACCCAGAAGTTGCAGGTGCTGACCCCTGTCAGTTAGTTCGCGTAGGCGTGTGCACACTTACTGCCCCACCATGTCGCACGTCCCCGTGATGTTCACGATCCAATTTGATATCTGCTCTATCAACTTTCGATGTTCTTTTATGCACCTACCATGGTGATCATTTTTCTACTTCAATAATACATAGTAATACCTACAAAAATAGTTATTACTTTACATTCCCCATATGTCTACTTCATGTTTGGATCATTTTGGGAATGCCATTTTATTTTGTGGGGATGTTACAAGGCTTAGAAGTTTATTTTATTTTTCAGACATTTTCAAAAACCCACTTTTCAAGGACCAGTTTAGGCCTGAAGTCATTTTGTGAGGCTTACATAATAGAAACCACCCAAAAATGACCCCATTCTAGAAACTACACCCCTTAAGGTATTTGAAGGGTTAAATAGAATAAGCTATATGATCTGTATGAAGGACAGGAGGTTGGGTGACATCATACTAGAGGGTGAATATATATTTACATTGACCTTCTGTCTGTATAAGGAACTGTTCCTAGTCAGCACTATTGTAATGAGAGCCGTAGCTGTTCTTGTATGTATGTATGGATGTATAAAAGGCCCGTATGGTCAAGAATAAACTCAGAGCTGTTTCTGACATCATACTGCATGTGTCATTGATAGTTCTCCAGGCCTGTCTTCGGAGACAAAGAAAGGAATCAAGGTGCATTGAGAAGGAAAGGATACTTTCAGCTGGGGGCTCTGTCCGGGATAGAAAATACAGGAATTCAGTAAGTACGGAAGATTCCTGTCTTTAAAGACTGGGGACATTCCGATGCTTTCTGAAAAATTTCTGTTGCTTCTATTTTGAATCCACTTTAGACACACTGAAAGGAATAGTATCTATCTTTAGGCAAGATAGACTATAAATAGACTACTGGCCAAGTCTAACAGATAAATTCTTTAGGTAAGGATTTAAAAGAGGAATTCTTTTGGGGAGAATTCAAATAGTGTCTGCACCTTAATTTCTCTTGTCACCCAATTTCTATCGCTTCTTTTCTGTCGCTTTCTTCTGCTTTTTGTTATGTTATGAAGCATTAAGTAAATTTTATCCTGAAGGTAAGCAGCAAATGATACTGTGAAAACTGTACTAACTTTATTGTGTGTGTCCTGGATAAACCCGCTAACCCAGAAACTGGGAAACGCAAGTGACAGTTTTAAGGGATAATACTAATAGACAGTTGAGAAGAAAGGTGAGCATAGACATAAGTCCTCTGACCCAGTTGACAGGTATTGTCGGAACCTTTACGGTTCAGTACAGCCAGTCCTGGGGAGAGTTTTGCTCTGCCTCCGTCTCAATTAAGTTATAAGAAATGGGTGCAAAGCAAGGAAAGGTCTCTCCCTCCGAATGTAGGAGAAACATGTAAGGATTATGTAGCCCGGGTCTGTGGGACTGATTATTGTTTAGTTACTCCCTGGGTGGATAATATGGCAGGATGGACAGAGAGGATGAAGAGTATAAATTTGTTCCCTCAGGAAGGGGCTAATGACACCTTCCATATGGATATGGTAAAAGGGTTATGTTTGGGTGACACTGAAGCTTACCAATATTATGGTCCAGACCTCCAGTGGCACATACAGTATATGAAGTCGGGAGGGGAAAATTGGCTTACTTATGCACCATATTGGTATGATAGACCAAATAAAAAGGTTAACAAACAGAAGGCAGAGAACCAGGAGGGATATAAAAAGAAACATGAGTTAGAAAAAGAATTGACAAGGGGTTCACTCCAGAAGCCCCCTCCTCCCTATTTAGGAAATATCCCACAGATATATCCATCCCTTTCAAAAGATGACTTAGATTTACTGGCTGGATATACTGCTACCAATATCCAACCACTTACAGCTCCCCAGCTCCCGCAGCCACCTCCGCAGTTACCACAACCAATGCCTGATCAGAGTGGTCAGGATCCAGCGGCTGGTGCTGTTGATGTCATAGCTCCCATGCGCCTTAGATCACAAAAGTATTCTCCCAAACCTGAACATATACCTCATCAAGATGAGGACAGTGACCTTGAGGAACAGTTCCCTTTTATGACTGTAGGGGACACCTTGTTTAAGAAACTTATTGAAGTAGATGATATTAATAAGATTGTTATCATACCCAAAGCCCCTGTGGTTCCAGAAGTACCATCTCTGCTAACAGCTATTCCTGCCCATGCAGAGTTTTTCTCTGTTATTGATTTAAAGAATGCATTTTTTTCTGTCCCAGTTGACAAGGAGACACGGCCACTTTTTGCCTTCACATTTAAACTTCGCCAGTATACTTGGTGTAGAATGCCTTAGGGTTATGTAGACTCCCCAGTAGTCTACTCCAGCACCTCCAAGGCGTAAAGAGCAAGCACCTCCAAGGCGTAAAGGGCAAGCTCAGGCCATGTTCCCAATTTGGAAACCCAGAAGTTGAAGGGGGCAGACCCGTCATTCAGTACGTGTAGGCGTGTGCACACATACTGCTCCACCATGTTAGGGAAATGCTGCCTCCTGCCAAGACGTTCCATATCAGCTGGTAGTGCTGGTTGTTGTGGCGTGCTGACAAAGCTTTTCCACATTTCGGCCATGCTAACCCTGCCTTCTGAGGTGCTGACGGTGCCCCAGCTGCGTTGGCGACCTCTTCCTCGTCTTCTGCCTTCGCCTTGTGCTTCCACTGTGCCCCCGCTGTCAGGTGGGAATGCCACCAGCAGCGCGTCTACCAGCGTGCGCTTGTACTCGCACATCTTACGATCATGCTCCAGTGAGGGAATTAAGGATGGTACGTTGTCCTTGTAACGGGGATCCAGCAGCGTGGCCATCCAGTAATCAGCACAAGTTAGAATGTGGGCAACTCGGCGGTCGTTGCGGAGACACTGCAGCATGTAATCGCTCATGTGTGCCAGGCTGCCCAGAGCCAACGAAAAGCTGTCCTCTGTGGGAGGTGTATCGTCTGTGTCCTCTGTATCCCCCCATCCACGCACAAGTGATGGCCATGAGCTGGTCTGGGTGCCATCCTGCTGTGAACATAGTTCCTCCTCCTCACCCTTGACCTAGTCATCCTCCAGAACTGTGCCCTGGCTGGACAATTGTGTAGCTTGGGTTTGTGGGTGCAGGAACCCACCCTCGGAGCCACTTGGGAATGACTGGCCGGAAACCCTACGAAATTATCCCTCTTCCTCCTCCTGTGCCACATCCTCTTCCATCATCGCCAGGAGCGTTTTTTCAAGGAGGCATAGAAGTGGGATAGTAACGCTGAGAACGGCGTTATCGGCACTGGCCATGTTGGTGGAGTACTCAAAACAGCGCAACAAGGAACACAGGTCTCGCATGGAGGCCCAGTCATTGTTGGTGAAGTGGTGCTGTTCCGCCGAGCGACTCACCCATGCGTGCTGCAGCTGAAACTCCACTATCGCCTGCTGCTGCTCGCACAGTCTGGCCAGCATGTGCAAGGTGGAGTTCCACCTTGTGGGCATGTCGCATATGAGACAGGAAGGCCGAAGTTACGCTGCAGCACTGACAGGCGAGCAGCAGCAGGGTGAGAACATTATGCAGCAGCTCTGACATATCGGGGTAATTTTTAAGGAATCTCTGCACCACCAAATTAAGCACATGCGGCAGGCAAGGGATGTGCGTCAAACCGGCTAGTCCCAGAGCTGCTACGAGATTTCGCCTATTATCGCACACCACCAGGCCGGGCTTGAGGCTCACTGGCACAAACCACTCATCGGTCTGTTGTTCAAGGCCCGTCCACAGCTCCTGTGCGGTGTGGGGTTTGTCCCTCAAACAGATAAGTTTTAAAACTGCCTGCTGCCGTTTACCTCTGGCTGTGCTGAAGTTGGTGGTGAAGGTGTTACGCTGCCCGGATGAGGAGCTGGTAGAGGATGAGGAAGCAGAGTAGGAGGAGGATAGAACAGGAGGCAAACTGAAGCTCCCTGCAATCCTCGGTGGTGCAAGGACATGCGCCAAATTGCTATCCGCCTCAGGCCTAGCCGCCACTGCATTTACCCAGTGTGCTATTATGGAGATATAACGGCCCTGACCGTACTTACTGGTCCACGTATCCGTAGTCAGGTGCACCTTGCCACAGATGGCATTGCGCAGTGCACACCTGATTTTGTCCCCTACTTGGTTGTGCAGGGAAGGGATGGCTCACCTTGAAAAGTAGTGGCGGCTGGGCACGACGTACTGTGGGACAGCCACCGCCATAAGGCCTTTAAAACTATCCGTCTCCACCAGAAGGAATGACAGCATTTCAAAGGCCAGTAATTTAGAAATGCTGGCATTCAGGGCTAGGGATCGCGGGTGGGTAGGGGGGTACTTCCTCTTCCTCTCCAGCGTTTGGGAGATGGAGAGCTGAACGCTTCCGTGGGACATTGTGGAGATGCCTGGTGACCCAGGTGTTGGTGTTGCTGGCAGATCCTCTGTTTGCGGGGTGGCAAGTGGCACTGTCACTCCAGAGGTGGATGAAGAGGCAGAGACTGCAGCAGAAGAGGAAGCAGGAAGAGCCAGAGATCTTTCTTGGTTTTTGAGGTGTCTACTCCACTGCAGCTCGTGCTTTGCACTTAAATGCCTGGTCATGCAGGTTGTGCTCAGGTTGAGAACGTTTATGCCTCGCTTCAGGCTCTGATTGCAGAGAGTGCAAACCACTCGTGTCTTGTCGTCAGCACATTGTCTAAAGAACTGCCACGCCAGGGAACTCGTTGGAGCTGGCATTGGCGTGCTCGGTCCCTTGCTGCGGTGGGCAGTAGCAGGTGTACTGTCTAGAGGACGGCCGCTCCGCTTTTGCACCCTGCTCCCTCTTCTGCTGTGCTGGTGGCTCTGTGCGACCACTGCCTCTTCCTCCGAACTACATAGGTCACTTGTATGACCTTGATTCCATGTGGTGTCGAGGACCTCATCGTTCTCCACATCATCTTCCACCCAGTCTTCACCCCTGCCTTCCATGTCGGTCTGCACACTTTCGAAAGCCCCAGCAGTTGGCACCTGTGTTTCGTCATCATCCGAGACGTGCTGCGATGGTCCTCCCATGTACTCATCTTGAAAGATAAGTGGTTGGGCATCGGTGCACTCAATCTCTTCCACTTCTGGGGCAAGGCTAGGTGAATGGCCCTGGGAAACCCTGCTAATAGAGTCATCAAAAAGCAGAAGAGACTGCTGCATGACTTGGGGCTCAGACTGCTTGGCTGATTTGCAAGGGGGTGAGGTGAAAGACTGATGGACATCGGCTGCAGGTGCCAACTGTGGTCTTTCAGCAGTAGACTGGTTGGGAGACAATGTGAAGGAACTGGATCCACTGTCAGAAACCCAATCTACTATAGCCTGTACTTGTTCAGGCCTCACCTTTCGTAGAGCTGCATTAGGCCCGACCAAATACCGCTGCAGGTTCTGTCGCCTACTCGCACCTGAGGAAGAGGTTTCACTTGTGCGTGTAGCTGGCACAGATCAACCACGTCCTCTCCCTGCAACAGGAGCTCCACCAGCAGCACCACCATGACCTGGGCCACATCCCTTATTTGACGCTCTCCTCATATTTCTCGAATTTAGGCTCTTGCCCTAAATGGGTGTTTAATTAATAGTAGAATAGAACGACAGTATGTAAAGGGTATATCTCACACGGCCTGAACCAAGGCCTCAATTTAAGATTTCTTTGCCCAAAATGACTATTTCAAACACCTGAATCAAACCCCTGTATGTAAAGGGTGTATCTCACACGGCCTGAACCAGACTAGGCCTCAATTAACGATTTCTTTACCCAAAATGGCTGTATTTCCAATGCCTGAATCAAACCCCTGTATGTAGGCCTGAATCAGTGTAGGTCTGAATTAAAGATTTCTTTGCCCAAAATGGCTGTATTTCAAATGGCTGTATTTCAAACGCCTGAATCAAACCCCTGTATGTAGAGGGTGTATCTCACACGGCCTGACCCACTATAGGCCTGAATTCAATATTGGTGCACCAAATGGCGGTATTTCAAATCTCTGAATCTAACCTAAATGTATTAAGGGTGTATCTCACAATGACATATGCAGCAAAGGCTGCCAAATATTCTTTTTTTGCCCAAATGGGTGTTTGTTTAATAACTCAATATGGCAGCAGTATATAACCCAGGAAATTTCAACGAGCTTATGCTGCAAGGCCTGAAATATTGTGTATTTTTCCCCAAAAAGGGTATTAATGAAATAATATAAGCCCTGTATATACAGGGTGTATCTCACACGGCCTGACCCACTGTAGGCCTGAATTCAATATTGGTGCACCAAATGGCGCTATTTCAAATCTCTGAATTTAACCCAAATGTATTAAGGGTGTATTTCACAATGACATCTGCATCAAAGGCTGCCAACTAATTTGACAGCAGTATATAAGCCTGTAATTTCACACTTGCTGATGCTGCAAGGCCTGAAAATAGCGTTTTTTGGCAAAAAAGTGTGTTTTTAAAACCCCAGAAAATGATGGGTGTATTTCTAGCTTAAATTGCACACTGACTAATCCAGATGTTGTAGATTGCTAAAAAAGTGTTTTTTTTGGTAAACAGAATATGAAAGCTGTATATATTAAACTTGAATTTAACACTTGCAGATCAGGAAAATACTGTTTTTTGTCAACAAAGTGTGTTTTTAAAACCCCAGAAAATGATGGCTGTATTTCTAGCTTAAATTGCACACTGACTAATCCAGATGTTGTATATTGCAAAAAAAAAAAGGTGATTTTCAATGTCCCAGAAGCTCAGATGCAGTGCTTGTGCATTGAGCTTGCATAAAATGGCTGCCGCCGCCCACCTAACTAACAGAAATATAAAAGTTTCTTTTTTTTTTGGTCAATGGGCTTAGGGCAGGGTAAAACGATTGTGCCCTGCACCCACACAACAATTTCTATGTAGATCGCTGAATTAGATTCTCTCCTATTCTCTCCCTGAAATCACAAGTCCAGCAGCATCCTCTCCCTACACTACTAACAGCAGAGTGATGTGCAGCGCTACGTGACTCAAGCTTATATAGATCCTGGGTCACATGCTGCTCTGGTCAATCACAGCCATGCCATTAGTAGGCATGGTTGTGATGGCTTCTAAGGTCAGACAGTTAACCGCTTGTTGATTGGCTGCTCTGCAGCCTTTCAAAAAGCGCAGAACACCAAACCCGAACCCAAACTTTTACTGAAATGTTGGGGTTCGGGTCCGGGGTCCAAAAATCCTAAAGTTCGGGTTCGCTCAACCCTAGTCCTGACACATTCCAAAATAAAATGAAAGGTATACTTTAAACATGTTGATGCTGCAAAGCTGTATTATTTTATAGGCTCTGTCAGAGCTGCTGTACAGTACATTGACTTATTGTCTCCTAGAATGAATGTTGTTAGGGGAGGATGCTTCTGTACTACGGGCGTAATTATAGCCATTACACTTGCTATAGGATCCAGAGGTTGGGAAGGGGGCAGTCAGGTGTAAGAATATTGTACCTTTTTGTAGGGAATAACAATATAGTGGCTTATTGCTGTAATGTGGGTTTTCTGATATACGGTGCTATTATACATACCTTTATTTTTGCTGCTGTTTTAATTTGCTTACGCTAAGTGGTAGGGGCCCCATGAATTTTAGTTACACCCTTGCCCTGTCTTGGGCATGAGCACTTGAGTCAACGCGCACTCTTGCCACAACTAATGACTATATAAAGCATATTATGGGCATACTAGTAAATCAGGCAGCGTATCGGTTAGCCATCAATTAAAACTCCAGCCCTGAGTCATTCATCAGTACTGAGCCTAGTTTTAATAAAAAAGTTATCTATCAGTAATGAAGTGTTCATCCCTAAAGTCATTGTCATATATTAGCCTCTGTGTGCGCTACAGATTACCAGACAATATCCAAATTATTAATTCATGCGCACACAGTAAAACCTTTCCTTTGCATTTCATTACTTTTAGAACAAAACAGTATTTTTATCCATTTTTTTCCATCTAATTTGCTGTACTGTTGACGACAGCAACACTCCATATTATTAATCTGCCGACTGAGAAAGCCACACAATAATTCATTCTGCGCTCCCTAATGATTGTGTACATGCCGTGTAATTAGTGCAATCTGTTCTGTCGTACTGAGTGGTCGAAGAGAAATCACCTGGTTATCGATTGCAGGCCAAGGCTTTATGAGGATGATCAATAAAAATATTCAGTGCGGGCGATCGGTTGTGAAGTGTTTGAAACGTGTCCCGCGCGCTTGTCAGAGCATGACAGATGTGTCTGTAGATGCTAAATGTGGATGTAAGGGATTTGGGAGATTGGGATAAAAGGTCAGCCTTGTGAATTGAACCAAACTGTGAAAACATTGCATGAATGACACAGCTGATGTATTTGTGTTGTCATAAGCTGAACTTTTCTATCTTTGTTCAGTTAAAAGCTGTAAAAAGACGCTCTACATTTAATATCAAAGATATCCATATGCTCTTTCATGGGCTGTCAGTCTTGATTTAAGGATCTGCCCGAGATGCTTGTGTGCTGTCATGAATACTGTTAAGAAATGAAAGCAAATGCTTTATGGCGCATCTGAGGACATTGACATTTGGGGGTAAAATACATTATTCAGTTGTTCTGTAGCTACATTTAGTTTACTTAATGCTAGTGAATGATTGCGTAAGCCAGAGCAAGACCATAAAGGGGTTGTCCAGGTTCAGAGCTTACCCCGGACATATCATCATTTTCACCCAGGAAGCCCCCCTGACTCGGAGCAGTTCAGACTCTGATGCTCTCCTTTGCCCTGCACTAAATCGCGCAGGGAAAAGGCATTTTTAGGAGTTCCGGTGACGAACCGTGCTCTCCATGGGGCTGGCTGCCAGGATACCCGGTGACGTCACCTGCACTGATGGGCGGGCTTTAGCGCTACCCTAGCCAGTAAAACGGCTAGGGCAGCGATAAAGCCCACCCATCACCGAACACACTGCCGGGCGGAAGCTTCTAACCGGCAGTGTGTTCTGATAAACAAAAGAGCCTGTGCCCTGCGCGATCTAGGGAGCACATCGGAGCATGAGATGCTCATATGCCAACATAAGGGGTGCTGCCTGGGTGAATATAAGGGTATGTCCGGGTTCAGCTCTGAACCCGGACAACCCCTTTAATATGAGGTAGATTTAGCTTCAGCAATAGGAGATGAAAAAGGATCCCTAGCTAAAAGGGTTTGTCCGAAACAGCTGTCTGCAGATGGGTTGCTTGCAGGGCCAGCGCTACCATAAGGCAGACCAAGCGGTTGCCTTAGGGCGCGCGCTGCGCAGGGCGGAAGAATGAATGACTTTTTTATTTTTTCACTAACTACTTGCGGCAGGTGAATTTGTTCCGCAGCACCGCCGCCCGCCCCCAGCCTGCGTGTGCCGGCCGCTCCCAGCCTTCACTCACGACAACGCGGTCACATGGGCTCAGGCCACAGGGGCGTGACTGGTGACAGTGAGCGGCGCCGCGGCGGGAGCAGGGACTAGAGGCGAGGCGAGCTGACTGACTGTGTCTCATCTGACTCACACAGACACAGCCGTCAGCAAGATTGAAGACGCAGACAGCAGCAGGAGTCAGACAGTCACAGCCCACTCAGGTGTTAACTTAGGGTAGGTGAACCGTGAATCAATGGTAATATGGTGATGTCTGATGATAAAAATTATGAGATGAGTGCTAGGCTAGCGCACTGACTAGCGCCAGAGCAGAGGCTGAGCCTGAGCACACGGCATTCAATGATGTTTTTAAAAAAAATAATTACTCAACTGCAAGCGGGGGTGGTGTGACCGGGACATGGAGGGACGGTGGACAATGTAATGTAAATATCTGTACAGAGTTGTACTCTGAGCATGTGACATGGGAATGGGGCCAGGCCGCCAGGAAGGGTTGGCCGGGTGGGATGATGTGCCATGGGGGGGAAGAAATGTGACACAATCGGGGGTAATGATGCAATCATGGATGGGGCCAGGGGGGGATGATGTGACATGGAGGGGTAATGATGTGATCATGGATGTGGCCAGGGCCGTCCGGGCAGGGGGGATGATGTGCCATGGGGGGGGGGAGAAATGTGACAAACATGGATGGAGGGGGAGAAATGTGGCAACATGGATGGAGGGGGAGAAATGTGAGGGCTAAAATGACATAGGTGATTTTACATGGAGTGGGAGAAATGTGACATGGAGGGGGAGAAATGTGACATGGAGGGCTGATGTGACATAGGTGATTTTAAATGGAGTGGGAGAAATGTGACATGGAGGGGGAGAAATGTGACATGGAGGGCTGATGTGACATAGGTGATTTGACATGGAGGGGGAGAAATGTGATATGGAGGGGGAGAAATGTAACATGGAGGCCTTGAGGGGGAGAAATGTGACATGGAGGCCTTGAGGGGAATAAATGTGACATGGAGGCATTGAGGGGGATAAATGTGACATGGGGGTCTGATGGCTGACATGGGGGCTGATCTGAGGCCTGATTAACATTGGGGGTCTGATTGCTGGTCTGACCTGAGGTGTAATGGAAAATATTTTTTTCTTATTATCCTCCTCTAAAACCTAGGTGGGTCTTATAGGGTGAAAAATACAGTGAACTGCGTGTGTGTGTGTGTGTGTGTGTGTGTGTGGGGGGGGGCGCCAAAATGTAGCTTTGCTTGTGTTGCCAAAAATCCTTGCACCGGCCCTGGTTGCTTGCTTATATATTATCCCTGTCACGTCTCAAGGCCTTTTGAATTTCGGACATTGACTTATAGGATAGCTACCTTATATCTGGAAGCATTAGAGGCGGAGCTTGTTAAGAGCTCATTTCAGAGGAGTGTTGCCTGGCCCCTAAGTCTCCTCACACCATTTAAGGAGCTCTCTATAAAGAGATAGTGTTCCCCAAATCCTGATTTAGGCCTCTCACCCAGTTAAGCCAGTACTGTCTGCTCTGCATCGATAAGGGGTAATCACCCTGAAACAGCTGTCTGCAGATGAGATGCTGGCTTATTTAATATCCGAGTCATCTTAAAGCCTTTTAAAGGTCGGATATTGACTTATAGGATAACTGCTTTAAATCTGGTGGGATTAGGGCAGGGCTTAAGAGCTAATTTCCATACCCTCTTCCTAGAATTTCAGAGGAGCTTCGCCTGGTCTTTAAGACTCTTCATGCCACTTAAGGCGCTCTCTCTAAGGAGATATTGTATTCCCCAAGATGAAAAAACAGGTAATGTAGGCAAATGCTTTAGGATAATAGCAGCATTACTTACCCATTAGATCCAGCATTGTTGTGCCATGGGCAGTGACTGGCTGCAGCTGCTACATGTGTCGATATGACATCCTCACTGCAGTCAGTAAACAAAGCCCATCGGGGAGAACAGGAGCGGTGGTGCCAGATCTAATAGGCAAGAAATGACGCTTATTATTTTATGGTATTTCCCCACAATGCCTTTTTTTTTAGATTGGAAACCCCTTTAGAGTGGTATTCTAGTTGTTACAAGGATAGGGGGTAGCCACTGGGGCCCCCGGGGATCACGAGAATGTAGACCCCATATTCATCAGAGCCCCCCAAATGAACAGAGTGGCACTGCCTCTCCAGTTATCTCTATAGGAGTTCCAAAGATAGAGTACAGTGATCACTATTTCTGGAAATCCCTAGTGATGAATGGAGTGGCAGTTTGCATACCACACCTGCAACTTTGTTTATTTTTGGGGGGTTCCGATGGGTACGGGGTCCCTTTCTCATGATCATTAGAGGTCGGACCCCCATTGAACTAATATTATTATTATTAATTTAAAGTGCCATTAATTCCCTGTAGCTATACATCACACTTCAGTTATTTGGTCAGTTATTTCCATGAGTTAGGGCTCATTCAGACGGCCGTATGCTGTCCGCAAAAATACTGAATGCTATCCGTTTTTTTGCGGATCCGCAAAAAAACGGATCTGCAAAAAAACGGATAGCATTCAGTATTTTTGCGGACAGCATACGGCCGTCTGAATGAGCCCTTATAGTGAGCCAAAACCAGTAGTGAATCCTACGCAGAGAAGGTATAATGGAAAAATCTGCACTTGTTCTGTGCTTTTGACCCGTATATGATTTTGGCTCATAATAACTGATCAAATAACTGTAATGTGAACTCAGCCTTACATCATTACATTCACAGATATAAAGTTTCATTAGATTACAATTTCTTCTTGGTGAGTTTTTTTTTTCCTGTCAAGTAGTGTACTTTTTACACTGTTCTGAATAAGTTAAAGAGTTTCGAAAAGTAAACTTTGCAAATACTGATTTTCTGGTTCATAGAAGTTTTCAACAGTGATGAACCATATTTATCATATAGGAAAACAATACAGATACAGTAGTAGTAATAATAGTATTAGTATTATTATTAATTGGACATAAACTTATAGTAGGGTGCACAGGCTCAGTACCATTAACAGGCAGCGGTCAGGACAGAATGATAAAGTTCAACACAGACAACAAGCAGCTCTCAGGCATGGGAGTTCCAACAACACAATAAATCTTTGCAGGGACCTTGCAAGCTAGAGACATTATTGCTCAGGCACTTTCTAATAGGGGAAGGCGCCTTGAATAACCCCAGGACAGAAGTCATTGGCCAGGAGCAGATTAGGCCATGCTGGCCCTTTAAGGGAGCAGAACACAGCAGGCAGGAGACAGAGAGGCTGTAAGAGGTCTAGAGCATATAGAGGCAGAATCACAAGCATTAGGGCTGAGCCTGCCAAGAGAAGAGAGATGTCGTCGGGCATGGACTGCCACCATTACACACAGAGTTCCAGCAATTCCACTAATAAATGGCATATATACTAATACAATGCAATTTCCTTGCTCACTGACTAGACAGAGAGATATAGCTGTATATATCTATACATTTAGAAATAGGGATGAATAAATGAAAGGTGTCAAAGCCACTTCACTATGAGATCACTTCTCCACTCCAGCACTGAGATGAAGAAGGGAGCAGAGAAGCTACTGAGCATATCTGGTCCACCAGACATGCAGGAGAAAGGGGACCAAAATTTGGGTGCTACCAGAGCAGAAAATGTAACGTACATAAAAAACCTTACAAGCATTTTATTCAATAACACTTCATTTAAACAGCTCTGTTCCTTGCATAGTATGAGGGTGAGTAAAAAAAACATCTGCACTCTGGCTGTAGAATTTATTTTAACCCCTTCCTGACACAGCGATTTTCCATTTTTGTGTTTTCATTTTTCCCTTCCTGCCTTCCCGGAGCCATAACTTTTTTAATTTTCTGTTCGCATAGCCGTGTGAGGGCTTGTTTTTTGCGGGACACATTGTTCTTTCTAATACCACCATTTAATATGGCATACAATGTAGAGGGAATCTGGAAGAAAAAATTCCAAATAGCGTGGAATTGGAAAAAAAAAAATGCCGTTTTATGAGTTCACTATGCGGTAAAACTGAAATATTCTATCCATTTGCTCGGTTCAGTACGATTATGGTGATACCACACTATAGTTTTTCTTGCGTTTTAATACTGTTAAAAGAATAACATTTTTGATCACTTTTTCTTCAATTATTTGGGAAGTAAAGTGAGGAAAAGACAGCAAATCGGCCATTTAAATTTTTTTCTGTTACACCATTCACTGTATAGAATACATTTTTTTATATTTTAATAGTACAGGCGTTTTCGCATGGGACGATGCCCATGATGCCATTTTTTAAAATTGTTTATTGTTTGGGGGGAGGAGGGAGGTGATTTTAATTTTTTATATTTCCCCCCAATATTTTTTCCATTTTGTTAGGACCCCAACTTGCAATCATTTGATTGCAATTCATCTAGAATAATGGAATCTGCTCCATTATTCTATACAGAAATAACTATATTAGAGTTCAGTGATGCCACCTGCTGGCCTGATCTTTAAAGGGAACCTGTCACCGGGATTTTGTGTATAGAGCTGAGGACATGGGTTGCTAGCACATCCACAATACCCAGTCCCCATAGCTCTGTGTGCTTTTATTGTGTAAAAAAAAAGATTTGATACATATGCAAATTAACCTGAGCTGAGTCCTGTCCCTGAGATAAGTCAGGGACAGGACTCATCTAAGGTTAATTTGTATATGTATCAAATCGTTTTTTTTAAACAATAAAAGCACACAGAGCTATAAGGACTGGGTATTGCAGATGTGCTAGCAACCCATGTCCTCAGCTCTATACACAAAATCCCGGTGACAGTTTTCCTCTAATATACAAGTAATGAGTCTGGAAACCTAGTATAGGCTCAGGCTCATTACTATGAATAAACGCCTTCCCTGATCTTAATGGGGAAGGTGTTTCTTACCCAGAAGCACACACTTCTGGGTTTTAGCCCTCTCAGACGCCGTGGTCAAATTTGACCACAGTATCTGAGGGGGTTAAATGTCTGCGGTTGGCATTACAGTCGATTGCAGACATTAGCCGCGGGTGTCTGCTGTATGAAACAGCAGGCCCCTGATGGCTATGGCACTCGCCCTGCTCTGGAGCGGGCGCCATCCTAAAAGCAATCTACCTAGTCATTACTGTACAGGTTTTTAAACAATAGCTGCCTAACTTGTCATTTGCTTGAAAGAAGAGCAGCGTGTATTGATTTTTTATTGTTTTTTGTTTGTTTTGAGGGCGTTTTAGGTGCCGATATTTATCGAAGACTTTGTGCACAGTATGGAGCAAATGTTTTAATGCAAAGAAATGTGTCAGCCATGAAGACGCCAATCCACAACTGATGGCAACATTGAGTGTGCACATGAACTGATTCTGTTGGATAGAGGAGTGACAGTGGATTCTGTGGCACTACGGGATGTAGATTCACGTATGATGAAGAGGTGAAGACATCAGTGCATTTGCGGCTTGCAGCCCAGCCTAAAAACATTTTTTTTAATGAAGGAATACAAAATCTTGTTGACAAATGGTCAAAGTTTATTGAAGAGCTAGAAGATTATGTTGATAATTATGTATTTGTCTTACTGAAAGCCAGAGTGCTGATAATTTTTGACTTATACTCATTATACTTTTTGTGGGATAACCTCTTTAAGGGTGCTGCCACAACACACTTTTGGTTGGTTGGTTGTTGTTTTTTTGTAATCTAAAAATGCCAGCCTTGTGGCAAGATTTTTGTCTTTTTTCATTTTTTTTTTAAAACCAGGTCTATTTGAGCGCAGACATTTTTATGCAATTTTTTGCAAGCCATGCATTTTTCTACAGCAGGGATCGGCAACCTCCAGCACTCCAGCTCTTCTGAAGCTACAACTCCCAGAGATACAAGAACAGCCAAGAAAGTATATATGCTGAGAGTTGTAGTTTCACAGCAGCTGGGGTGCCGAAGGTTGCTGATGCCTGTTATAAAGGAATGTATGTAACGCTTCTCTGATGCCAATTCCTCTGTAGACCAGTGTGAAAAAATGCCATGTAAATATAAGGAAAAATAAGCACAACATACATTGAAACTTTTTTCAGGCAGGGCCAAAGTCTATGGGACAAAAACGCCAGAAAATGGGTCATTAAACGCCAGTCACACAACTGAAGTATCACTGAAAAAAGGCATGTTTGTACTACGTTTAATAATTCACACACCCCTCAGCAAACATCTGGAGCTGGTGTTCTTTGCACAATAAATGCCAGAAAAAACATGCAAAAAAAATAAAAAGGCAAAAAGAATGTGAACTAATTTCTAAACTTTATAATAAATAGATTTTAGAAGGAAAAGGTTATTCGCCAAATGTTAATAGTCAAGCTATAAAATTGTATTAAATGAAAATTAGCATCTCATTTTTAAAATGTAATACATGTAACAGAATTCCCAGCTCTAATCAATCAGTATCTCGCAGAAGGATACCATTAGACTTCAACTTCCTGAAGGAACTTCTGCTGACTCAAAGCAATATTTTCTCAAACTTGACTTTTTAACAACACTTGTCATTGCATCATTAAATGTGAAGAATTTGTCACAATCTGCTTCCTGATGAATAATGCAGAGGCAGCAGAAGATATTATTCTAGATATTCTGCACAGATGTGAAGCATATACCCCTGTATGGGAACTTGAAAATTGGGAAATGCTAGGGCGATGGCAATACTCTGTCACAAGACAGCTAGGGATCTTCAAATGTAAAATGTAGATGTATTTGAAAAAATGTAATATATATATTAATGAGCGGTATTATAAAATATATAAAATCAAGCACTTCATAAGAATATATCATCAGATATTCCAACTGGTAACACATATACCAAAAATTGTAGGCTGGAAAATTCCTGTTATGTCGGATTTATCTTTCCCATTGCTGTAAATGCATGCAATAATCTGGTGTATTAGACAACCTGGGAATATTTTTTCTTCACCCACATTTACAGTTCTGTATTAGTACCCATGGGTGTTAGTTAATGCTTAGAAGCCTCTAAATGATAACTTAATATGGCCCAGTCCATCTAACAGTGGCCATAGGCTGCCATATTTCTAATTATGTGTAAAATGGAATGGGACATTGCAGCTTCATGTAAGCTTATTTATAAATAATGACCCTTTTGGCCCAGAATCAAATAGCCTAAGCTATAGAGTTCTGTTTTTGGCCTGTTTGTTTTTTATTTAAAATATAACCTTTATTTTAATCTAAATAAAATATCCAAAAAAGGACAATCCGTGTGATTATGTACAAAAAAGCCTCATGTGATTCTAAAAACCATCAAAAGCATTAGTATTTTATCTTTTATTCTTTTATTTTATATATCATATATAGTGTGATTTGAACCTAGTTCTTTGTAAGAGCAATAGGATGTGTTATTTCTCACACTATGGCCTCATGCACACGACCGTTCCGTTTTTTGCAGTCCACAAATTGCGGATCCACAAAACACGGAAGCCGCCCGTGTGCCTTCCGCAATTTGCGCAACAGAACAGGTGGCCCATTGTAGAAATGCCTATTCTTGTCCGCAAAACGGACAAGAATAGGACATGTTATTTATTTTTTTGCGTGGCTACGTAACGGAGCAACGGATGCGGACAGCACACGGAGCACTACGGCTCGGATGCGGACAAAAACAACGGTCGTGTGCATGAGGCCTATCCTTGCTCTTTATCATTTATCACTTTTATATATTACACACTGCTTGTTGCTACCTGGTTTTAGGGAAAAACACAATGCCTTGAATTCCCTTATTTGTAACAACTGTATCTGTCTTAGGATCTTACTTAAAAATAAACAGATTGTATTCCACAATTGGAGTAGCTACATAAGCTATCCCTTGATACCAGAAGCTTAACATTCCGCTATATTTACAGTGCTGCCCATAATTATTCATACCCCTGGCAATTTTGACTTAAAGTTACTTTTATTCAACCAGCAAGTAGTTTTTTGACGGGAAATGACATAGGTGTCTCCCAAAAGATAATAAGACGATGTACAAGAGGCATTATTGTGGGGGAAAAAAAAAACATTTCTCCGCTTTTATTTACATTTGAGCAAAAAATACAAGATGTTCCGCACTGTGGAAAATCTCAGAGGACGTGGTCGGAAGCCAAAAGTGACACCAGTGCTGGCCAGGAGGATAGTTAGAGAGGTGAAAAAGAATCCAAGGATCACCACCAAGGCCATCCTGGTGAATCTGGGCTCTGCTGGTGGCAATGTCTCAAGGCAGACAATCCAACGAACATTGTACACTGCTGGGTTCCACGGATGCAGACCAAGGAGGACGCCACTTCTCCAGATAAGGCACACAAAAGCTTGCTTATCCCTATCTTCTATATCTTTCAGCTTGAACCTAGGGAAGACGTCTGCAGTCCGGCTCCCTAGTTTACTTACTTATGCTCTTGCTTAAAAAACTAACTAGTGCTCCCCCGACATGTTTCACCACCACTGTGGTGTCTTCAGGGGTTTGGAGCAACTAACACGAGCGCTATATTCTGTATGTATTTATCAGGAAGGAGAACCCTTCTCCTTCCTTCTTGTCCAATCTGAGAGCTTCTAGTGTTTAAATGACGGGTGCGGTACACCTCAATGCGGGGAGAAAAGGTCTCTCACCACCTATGCCCAAAGCTTTTAGTATCTGACATTTCTATCCATAACCTATCAGATCACTTACCCAGGGCTTGTGTGCGGAAAATATTCTCAGAAGTCTTTCTTGCCCATATTGCATGTCATCGGTCTTAGTGATTTTTCACTACCTCTCTCTATAGACCCTGTGTCATCCTAACTTCTGCGCATGTCTTAACACTTAGTCTTTTTCCCAGATAATGTGCATGTGGCATTAGAGGAATTGGACTATATAGTTAGTTATTTGTTTGAACCTTTCAAATGTGGAAAAAGAAATAACCTATATCAATTGCATCCCTATCTCCTCCTCCATTACATCTAAAAGCTCACTCCTTTCCTATGATAAATCAGATAATTTTATTTTTGGATCTCTTTTTTAGATCTTTTTATAGATATTACAGAAGGTATGATTTCACCTTTATCATATTTTTATATTCTACATTCATAATTTTATACTTTAATCATGATTATTCTAATAGTACATATGTTCCTCATTTATCTAGTATTTATATTAATATCTAATTATAAAGAACATGATTCTAGGTTGTACCTTAGAAGATCAAACTATCAGTCAAATAAATTTTAGATTCTACATTTTTTATTTTATTCTTTAATCATGTTTATTTTGATTTTATATTTTAGTCATATTTATTTTGATAGTACTTATATTCTTCATTTCTCTAGTTTTTATATTATGATATATCATTTTTGAAGAATCATGATTGATACATTGTGAGGACATCCTATTAGTCAGTAATTTGAATCTATTAATCATGATTGTCAGATGCCATTAAGAGTAGGGTTGAGCGAACACCTGGAAGTTCGGGTTTGGCCAAACTTCGCCGCAAAGTTTGGGTTTGGGACCCGAACTTGACCCCGAAACCCGAACCCCATTGAAGTCAATGGGGACCCGAACTTTGGGGCACTAAAATGGCTCTAAAAAAAAAGTCATAGAAAGGGCTAGAGGGCTGCAAAAGGAAGCAACAAAGGGGTAAGAGCAGGACAATTGCCCTGCAAACAAATGTGGATAGGGAAATTAATTAAAATAACATAGAATTTAAAAAAAGTTAAGAATAATGATCTTGAACTAGGAGGCGGAGGTCAAAGTGGAGTAGGCGGTGGACGTGGCGGTGTAGGCGGAAGCGGTGGTGGAGGAGGAGGAGGTAGCCAATACTATTTTTGTCAAACACACAAGGGGTGGGGAAGTGACCACTGAGCTCAACCCGCTCCCCTGTCCCTGCCTACTTGCCTTGCAAGTCCTAGTGACAAGGGACAACTGGTCAACAAACCCTCAGCTAGTATAAGTGCAGGTAAGACAGACAATACATGCAACAGAGTAGTCAGACAAGCCGAGTCAGAAACCAAGAGAGCAGCACGGTACCAGAGGAGCAAGCGGAGGATCGTCAGGAGAAGCCAAAGTCAGAACCAGGAGGAAACGCCAAGACCAAGTGATGAGACGGACGGGTAATCAGAAGACAAGCAGGACCAACAAACCGGGTAAGTAATATCGCAGGAAGGACCTAAATAACAGGCAGTCTGTGGCCAGCAGATTGCCTGTTTAAAATAGGGCACTGGTGGAGTCATGTGACGTGGCCAGCGTCACATGACTCCTGAGTTCCAATACAGCCGAGCGCCGAGTGATCAGCTCGGCACTTAGCCAGAGTGTGGTTACCACGGGAACGGGCGACGCTGGGCGCGCTGAAGACGCGAGCGCGCCTCAGCTGTCCCCGCCTCCTGGAACCACTCATAGAGCGCATCGTGACAGTACTCCCCCTCCACGCGGGGCCACAGGACCCAAGGCCCCAGGCGAAAGCTTCTCAGGATGTTCCACATGAAATTTCTTAACAAGTCTAGAGGCATGAACATCCTTAGCTGGTACCCAGGACCTTTCCTCCGGTCCATAGCCTTTCCAGTGCACCAGGTACTGTGAAGAGTTACGGACTCTCCTAACATCCAAGATCTTGGAAACCACAAACTCCTCGGAATCATTAACCAGTATCGGCGGCGGAGCGGACTGTTAAGGATCAACAGGGGAAATATGTTTTTTAAGCAGAGATTTGTGGAAGACGTCATGGATGTGGAAAGATTCAGGCAGCTTCAACCTAAAAGATACTGGATTAATTCCCTCCGTAATCTCGCACAGACCTATAAAGCGCGGTGCAAACTTTTTGGAGGCCACCTTAAGAGGCACATTTTTAGAAGATAACCACACCTTCTCACCAACCGGACTGAACCGTCACTGGGGCTGCTGGAGACGCCTGAGGGCTAGACTCCTTCCTATGTACTATGGACCCAGAACTATGGAGACGCCCCCTCCCCAGTCACTTGGGGTTACAAGAGACTATTAACCCTGATTTATGTGTCGAGTATTATAGGCCATATCGTTCCTATTGCCCAATAAAGGTGCAGGGGTGAACCCAGCAACACAAAAAGGGTTAAATCTGCACTGAGGCTCCCAAGGAATCTGTTAGTTGTCCCTTTGTTCTATTGTGTTAGTGATGGGATTAAGTAGCCGACTCCGGTGTAGAGGAGTAGATCACCCTCTCAAACACTCAGGAGATAATCCCATCACATATGTCTCCTTTTTCCCTATTCTTCCACTAAGACACTGGGGAGGGGATGTCTGTTTGCATGCTGTTCATGTTTGATTAAGTTAGGTTGTTAGACCTCTTGAACTGTATATGTATACAGAGTTAGTCCATTGTCTTAGTTAACTGTATAACAGGCAGAGGGTGTGTGTCTCTGGCCTGTGGAATTGTATAAATTGTGAGTGATGGCTGGCATTAAAGTGTCCTGTTCTACTCTTCATGAAGTCTGGGCTCATGTTTGGGGGATTGAAGAACTAAACTCTGGTGATTGCTATAATCATTATACTCTCCAGAGTATAATCCCTAGCTCTTGTAAGAGCTGTTCCTGTTCCTGTTTCGCTCTCTGGACTAAGGGGAGGTTCACCCAGTGGAAGCTGGAGCCCGGCCTTGGGTCCAGGGTGGGTGGAGTATGGCGAAACCCCAAACCAAGCTGCGGCGGTTCGTGGGGTTTGCGGTGGTTATGGTGTTGAGTGCAGTTCTGATGGTCCTTGGCGAGCACTAGGAGCATCGTTCAACGGAGGCACCCAGTCGGGGTGGCAGGCGATCCGTCACAGACACCATTCATTTGTCACTAAAAATAATTATCTACTGGTGAAAAATAAAATATACATTTCTGTATAAGCTGAGGTGACTACTGTTCTAAGGTTTTTTTACTTTTCACTGTCATTTTTACCTTTTATAATTTTCTCCCATATTGATTATATGAAGGCTGAAAAAGAAACGCCTTCATTAAGGCCCGTGGGATTCATTGTGTTTAACTTATAAATCCAACGGGCCTCTATTTGCATTAACTTTTTATCCATGTTCCCTCCCCTTGGATCTAAATACGCCTTTCCAATTCCCCAGAATTTCAAAACATTGGGGTTATTTTCATGGAAATATTTTATGTCTTGCAATTGATGTGTCCTTCTTTGTTTAAATGGTGCTTAATTGGCCCAATATCCGTTGTCTTAATTCCGGCATTGTTTTACACATGTACAGTTTTGGGCAGGTACATTTAGCTACATCGATCACCCCCTGGGTTTTGCAGGTTATCAGTTATCTAATTTCAGACCTTCTGTTATCACTGGGGTTTATAAAGAATTTAGTTTTTAGATTGAATTTACAGAAGGAACAGTCGCCACAAGGTGCCGATTCTTTTGGACTATACCTCTGTTTAGATTGAGTACCAGGTTGTACCTGATGGTGGCTATGGAACAAATAGTCCTTTAGGTTCGGTCAGGGCCGTCTTTAATATTGATTGGACCCTGGGCAAAAATTTACTTGGGCCCCCTGGATCCCGCCTTCCCACACCCTAGCATTCAATCACGCCCTCCACCACAACACACACAAAAAAAATCCACACACCTCATAGAGTACAGTGAATTACTGTAAATACTTACAGTTCTGAAGACTCCAGCAGGTTCAGGATCAGTGCTCTGGGCAGCTAGGTTTAGGGCTGGAAGTGGGCACCGCTCTGCAGTTCAGGAAGGAGACCGGGGTTCGGCTCACCCCAGCACCCCACAGTATGCAGTATAGCACCCTATAGTATACAGCACCCCACAGTATGCAGTATAGCACCCTATAGTATACAGCACCCCACAGTATGCAGTAAAGCACCCTAGGGAAACGCCAAATGGAAAAGGATTTAGGAAAACTAGAAGAATGGTCAGAACTCTGGAAACTGAAATTTAATGTGGATAAGTGCAAGATAATGCACCTGGGGCGTAAAAACCCAAGGGCAGAATATAGAATATTTGACACAGTCCTGACCTCAGTATCTGAGGAAAGGGATTTAGGAGTAATTATTTCAGAAGACTTAAAGGTGGGAAGACAATGTAATAGAGCAGCACGAAATGCCAGCAGAATGCTTGGATGTATAGGGAGAGGTATAAGCAGTAGAAAGAGTGAAGTGCTTATGCCGCTGTACAGAACACTGGTGAGACCTCACTTGGAGTATTGTGCGCAGTACTGGAGGCCATATCTCCAGAAGGATATAGATACTCTAGAGAGTTCAGAGAAGAGCTACTAAACTAGTACATGGATTGCAGGATAAAACTTACCAGGAAAGGTTAAAGGACCTTAATATGTATAGCTTGGAAGAAAGAAGAGACAGAGGGGATATGATAGAAACTTTTAAATACATAAAGGGAATCAACTCGGTAAAGAAAGAGAGCATATTTAAAAGAAGAAAAACTACCACAAGAGGACACAGTTTTAAATTAGAGGGGCAAAGGTTTAAAAGTAATATAAGGAAGTATTACTTTACTGAGAGAGTAGTGGATGCATGGAATAGCCTTCCTGCAGAAGTGGTAGCTGCAAATACAGTGAAGGGGTTTAAGCATGCATGGGATAGGCATAAGGCCATCCTTCATATAAGATAGGGCCGGGGGCTATCCATAGTATTCAGTATATTGGGCAGACTAGATGGGCCAAATGGTTCTTATCTGCCGACACATTCTATGTTTCTATGTTTCTATAGTATACAGTACCCCACAGTATGCAATATATAGTATAGCACCCCACAGTATACAATGCCCCACAGTATATAGTACCCCACAGTATGCAATACATAGTATAACAGCCCACAGTATGCTGTGTAGCATCCTATAGCATACAGTATAGCACCTCACAGTATACAGTAGAGCAGTATAGCACCCTTCAGTATACAGCACCCCACAGTATACAGCACCCCACACTATACAGTAGAGCAGTATAGCACCCCACAATATACAGCACCCCACACTATACAATATCCCTCAGTATACAGCACCCCACAGTATACAGTAGAGCAGTATAGCACTCCACAATATACAGCACCCCACTATACAGTAGCTTACAGTATATTAGCATAACAGCCCCTGTCACCTTTTCCTGATGTAATATTCACAAAAAAAGCTCCACAATTATGGCAAACTTCTCCTGGTAGAAAGAAGCAACACTCCTGGTAGAAAGAAATGACCTTTGATTACCTCATAGCCATGTGACCAGTAATATCGCTATATTACTGGTCACATGGTGATGATGTCATTTAAGGTCCTTTCTCCTAAGAGAATCACAGCTCTCACTCTATCACAGTTCGCTGCCTGGAGTGCCCGCACACATGCAGGCATGGCAGCACCCCCCTGTGTAGCTGACAGTTTGACACCCAGGACAGACCGCCCCCCCCGGCACGCCATGCCACTCGATGTCATTGAACTTGTGGGCAGTGGCCAGCGGGGCTCAAGAGGCAGCTGCCTTGGCCCCCCCCCAGGCCCCTTTTGACTCGCGTTAAAGACACCCTGGGTTCGGTCCTCTACGATACGTTATACTTGGATATGGGCTAAGAGCCATTTTTAGGTCCCTATTCGACTGTAAAATATGTCAGTGTCTTCTCAAAATGTTACACATTTCTTTTGTGTAGCCATCATATGTTCCAATACATCTGATTATTTTTTCTGTTATTTTCTATTCCAATAAATCTTCTTGTTTTTTTTTATCTTAGCCCTATTGAAGGCCTTTTTAAAAGGGATGTATAGGATAGCCCCGATCCCGGAATCTAGTGAATAATTATTTAATTCTCTGAGGAAGGATTCTTCATTTAAACAATTTCGCCGCTCTCGGAGATACTGACCCCTCTTTTTAAGGGAGAAGGGTGCCAGCTTGTCCAATGCAAATAGCGATTAGTTGACATTGGCTTCCTATATATCTCGGTGCTTAAAGTTCCATTTTCCAATTTTTTTATTTTCAGGTCTAAGAAATATATTTCCGTTTCTTAAATCTCATATGTATATTTCATACCTATAGTGTTATTGTTTAAAATGTGAACAAATTCAAGAAAGAGAGATTGTGTACCTTCCCCCCAAAAAAAGGCTTTCATCTATATACCTGCCCCAAAATATAATGTGGCAGGTATAAGGTAGCATCTCCTCCCTGAAGGTGATTTTCCCACCACCCTAAAAAAAGATTTGCTTACGTCGGTGCACAGGCCGTCCCCATTGCAGTCCCCTTTGTTTGTTTATAGAAACGGTCCTGAAAAGTGAAAAAATTGTGCTCCAAAATAAAGTAGTGACAAGGCAAAATTGTTGTGTTGCTGAAAAGTGATACTTTTAGTGTCTAGAAAATATTTTATCGCATTTAGTCCCAAAGTATGTTGTATGTTACTGTAGAGTGACTCAACATCTAAGCTGGCCAAAATGGTATTCTGAGAAAGGGACATATCATTAATCTTCAAAAGCAGGTCTTTTGTATGTCTTATATATGAGGGTAATAAATTTGCAAAATTCTTCAATATTTCATCCACATAATTACTTATTCCTTGCGACAGACTATCATTTCCAGATACGATTGGTCTACCTGGTATAGGAATTTTCTTTTTATGCACTTTGGGAAGAGCATAAAAAGTTGGAATCGTTGGACTTTTGTTGAATAGATATTGAAATTAGTCTTGGCTAATCAGATTCAGTTTTTGACTTTGTCAGAAGTTGTTTTAATTCTTTTAAAGAGTCTTCAGTGTTTTTTTTTGGAAATACCTGGTAAGTTTGTCTATTATTCAGTAGTTTCAAAACCATATTCACATAGTAATACAAGATAAAGGGGACTATGTTACCACCTTTATCACTTGGTTTTATTACTACCATATCATTCTTGCTTAAAGTATCCAAGGCCATACTTTCCTGCAGTGTTAGATTAGATTTAATACGATCTTTTCGTAATTGTAATGCTTTAATGTCCTGGGTGACTAAATTCACAAAGGTTTCTATTTCTTTATATTGTGAGAAAGAGGGTGTTAGTTTAGACTTAAACTATAGGTTTTATTAATATTTTTAAAAGCTGTATTTATGTCTATTTGACTTGAAGGCAAATTTATGTTAGAAAAAACTTTTCAAGGTTTGATTTTTGTTGAAGAAAGCCTGTCATTCCAGGGATATATTTTCATCACTAATGAAAAGCCCACATTCGGAAAGGGGACGAAAGACGGGGAGCAGAGCAGAGAGGGAGGGGAGGATAGGATCATTTCTATTTTCAAGAGATACATTTTTGGGTCAAATAATTCTTAGAGGGGTAGCCTCCACATTAAGTATATTTATAAATAATGACCTTTTTGGCCCAGAAACCTGTTTCTAAACAAGAAATCAAATAGCCTAAGCTATAGAGTTCTGTTTTTGGCCTGTTTGTTTTTTATTTAAAATATAACCTTTATTTTAATCTAAATAAAATATACAAAAAAGGACAATCCATGTGATTATGTACAAAAAAGCTTTATGTGATTCTAAAAACCATCAAAAAGCATTAGTATTTTATTTTTTATTTTTATATATCATATATAGCGGGATTTGAACCTAGTTCTATGTAAGAGCAATAGGATGTGTTATTTCTCACACTATCTCCTTGCTCTTTATCATTCATCACTTTTAGCCCTCTTTCACACGGGTGTCCCGGATTTTCTCCAGATCCGTCGTGTGTGCATTGCGGGAAACCCGCGCGAGTAGGCACGCAAGTGCAGTCAGTTTTGACTGCGATTGCGTTCCGATGTACAGTTTTCTCAGGCGAGTGCAAAGCGGTTTGCACCAGCGTGAGAAAAAACTGAATGTGGTACCCAGACCCGAACCCGGACTTCTTCACTGAAGTTCGGGTTTGGTGTTCTATTCATTTTATTATTTTCCCTTATAACATGGTTATAAAGGAGAATAATAGCATTATTAATACAGAATGCTTACTAAAATGTGGCTTGAGGGGTTAAAAAAAAAAAAAAAAAAAAAACTCGCCTCCTCTTGTTCGCCCAGCTGGCATCGTCCTCTTTCTTCTTCTTTCAGGACCTTCAAAAGGACCTTTGAAGGATCCTTTTATCTTCATTCAGCAGGACCTGCGCTCATCACTAACCAAACACTGCCATGAAGATCAAGGAACTCTCCAAACAAGTAAGGGACAAATGTTGTTGAGAAGTACAAGTCAGGGTTAGGTTCTAAAAAAAAATCCAAATCTTTGATGATCCCCAGGAACACCATCAAATCTATCATAACCAAATGGAAAGAACATGGCACAACAGCAAACCTGCCAAGAGACAGCCGCCCACCAAAACTGATGGACCGGGCAAGGAGGGCATTAATCAGAGAGGCAGCACAGAGACCTAAGGTAACCCTGGAGGAGCAGCAGAGTTGCACAGCAGAGACTGGAGTAGCTGTACATAGGACGACAATAAGCCATACGCTCCATAGAGTTGGACTTTATGGCAGAGTGGCCAGAAGAAAGCCATTACTTTCAGTTAAAAACAAAAAAGCACGTTGGGAGTTTGCGAAAAGGCATGTGGGAGACTCCCAAAATGTATGGAGGAAGGTGCTCTGGTCTGATGAGACTAAAATGTAACTTTTTGGCCATCAAAGAAAACGCTATGTCTGGCGCAAACCCAACACATCACATCACCCAAAGAACTCCATCCCCACAGTGAGACATGGTGGTGGCAGCATCGTGCTGTGGGGATGTTTTTCAGCAGCCAGGACTGGGAAACTGGTCAGAGTTGAAGGAAAGATGGATGGTGCTAAATACAGGGATATTCTTCAGCAAAACCTGCACCACTCTGTGCGTGATTTAAGGCCAGGACGGAGATTCACCTTGCAGCAGAAAAAAGAGATCCAAGAATAAAATTATCTGTTTTATCATAGGAAAGGAGTGAGCTTTCAGATGTAATGGAGGAGGAGATAGGGATGCAATTGATATAGGTTATTTCTATTTCCACGTTTAAAAGGTTCAAACAAATAACTATATAGTCCAATTCCTCTAATGCCAATGCACATTATCCTGGAAAAAGACTAAGGGCCAGATTTATCATTAGCTCAAGTCAAAATAATAGAGTGAAAAAGTTGCAAATTTTTGCGTAATCGCTGAAACTGCGCAAAAATTTGCGACTTTTATTGGCTCTGCGCTATGCTCGCCAGTTTTCTGAAAATGGGCATGTTTTCTTATGTCTCTAGACAGATTTACTATTGCAACAATTTAAAAAGTCGGAAAAAATTGTGCAAGTTCACTCCAGTGAGGACCATGCTTATCTTATGCGACTTTTTAGTAAAGACATGCGACTTTTGTAAAGCTGCTTACTGAAGGATAAACTGCTACCGTCAAACCACATTTATCACAGTATTAAAGGACCATTAATAAATCTGACTTAGCCAAAAGTGACTTTGGACATATGTAAAAGTGGAGTAAGATGTAAGTGTAATGATAAATCTGGTCCTAAGTGTTAGGACATGCGCAGAAGTTAGGATGACACGGGGTCTATAGAGATAAGTAGTGAAAAATCACTAAGACCTATGACATGCGCTATGGGCACGGAGGACTTTGAGCTTCTGAGACTATGTTCCGCAGGCAAGTCTTGGGTAAGTGATCTGTTATGGACAGAAACGTCAGATACTAAAAGCTTTGGGCATAGGTGGTGAGAGACCTTTTCTCCCCACATTGAGGTGTACCACATCTGTCATTTAAACACTAGAAGCGCTCAGAATGGACAAGAAGGAAGGAGGAGGGTTCTCCTTCCTGATAAATACAGACATAATATAGCACTCATGTTAGTTGCTCCAAACCCCTGAAGACGCCACAGTGGTGGCGAAACATGTCGGGGGAGCACGAGTTAGTTTTTTAGGCAAGAGCATTAGTAGGTAAACTACACTGCGTGCAGAATTATTAGGCAAATGAGTATTTTGACCACATCATCCTCTTTATGCATGTTGTCTTACTCCAAGCTGTATAGGCTCGAAAGCCTACTACTAATTAAGCATATTAGGTGATGTGCATATCTGTAATGAGAAGGGGTGTGGTCTAATGACATCAACACCCTATATTAGGTGTGCATAATTATTAGGCAACTTCCTTTCCTTTGGCAAAATGGGTCAAAAGAAGGACTTGACAGGCTCAGAAAAGTCAGAAATAGTGAGATATCTTGCAGAGGGATGCAGCACTCTTAAAATTGCAAAGCTTCTGAAGCGTGATCATCGAACAATCAAGCGTTTCATTCAAAATAGTCAACTGGGGCGCAAGAAGCGTATGGAAAAACCAAGGCGCAAAATAACTGCCCATGAACTGAGAAAAGTCAAGCGTGCAGCTGCCAAGATGCCACTTGCCACCAGTTTGGCCATATTTCAGAGCTGCAACATCACTGGAGTGCCCAAAAGCACAAGGTGTGCAATACTCAGAGACATGGCCAAGGTAAGAAAGGCTGAAAGACGACCACCACTGAACAAGACACACAAGCTGAAACGTCAAGACTGATTTTTCTAAGGTTTTATGGACTGATGAAATGAGAGTGAGTCTTGATGGGCCAGATGGATGGGCCCGTGGCTGGATTGGTAAAGGGCAGAGAGCTCCAGTCCGACTCAGACGCCAGCAAGGTGGAGGTGGAGTACTGGTTTGGGCTGGTATCATCAAAGATGAGCTTGTGGGGCCTTTTCGGGTTGAGGATGGAGTCAAGCTTAACTCCCAGTCCTACTGCCAGTTTCTGGAAGACACCTTCTTCAAGCAGTGGTACAGGAAGAAGTCTGCATCCTTCAAGAAAAACATGATTTTCATGCAGGACAATGCTCCATCACACGCGTCCAAGTACTCCACAGCGTGGCTGGCAAGAAAGGGTATAAAAGAAGAAAATCTAATGACATGGCCTCCTTGTTCACCTGATCTGAACCCCATTGAGAACCTGTGGTCCATCATCAAATGTGAGATTTACAAGGAGGGAAAACAGTACACCTCTCTGAACAGTGTCTGGGAGGCTGTGGTTGCTGCTGCACGCAATGTTGATGGTGAACAGATCAAAACACTGACAGAATCCATGGATGGCAGGCTTTTGAGTGTCCTTGCAAAGAAAGGTGGCTATATTGGTCACTGATTTGTTTTTGTTTTTGAATGTTAGAAATGTATATTTGTGAATGTTGAGATGATATATTGGTTTCACTGGTAAAAATAAATAATTGAAATGGGTATATATTTGTTTTTTGTTAAGTTGCCTAATAATTATGCACAGTAATAGTCACCTGCACACACAGATATCCCCCCAAAATAGCTAAAACTAAAAACAAACTAAAAACTACTTCCAAAAATATTCAGCTTTGATATTAATGAGTTTTTTGGGTTCATTGAGAACATGGTTGTTGTTCAATAATAAAATTAATCCTCAAAAATACAACTTGCCTAATAATTCTGCACTCCCTGTAGAGATGTGGACTGCAGACGTCTTCCCTAGGTTCAAGCTGATAGAGATATAAGATACAGAAGATAGGGATATATAAATATAGCGGAATGTTAAGCTTCTGGTATCAAGGGATAGCTTATGTAGCGACTTCAATCGTGGAATACAATCTGTTTATTTTTAAGTAAGATCCTAAAACAGATACAGTTGTTACAAATAAGGAAAATTCAGGGCATTATGTTTTTCCCTGAAACCAGGTAGTAACAAGCAGTGTGTAAGGTATAAAAGTGATAAATGATAAAGAGCACGGATAGTGTGAGAAAGAACACATCCTATTGCTCTTACACAGAACTAGGCTCAAATACCGCTATATATGATATATAAAAATAAAATGATAAAATACTAATGCTCTTTGATGGTTTTTAGAATCACATGAGGCTTTTTTGTAAATAATCACACGGATTGTCCTTTTTTGTATATTTTATTTAGATTAAAATAAAGGTTATAGTTTAAATAAAAAACAAACAGGCCAAAAACAGAACTCTACAGCTTAGGCTATTTGATTTATTGTTCATGTAAGCTTTGCTCCATAATTAAATACTGTAGATGTACTGTACACTCACCCAACCTATGATAATAGAAAGCATGGCTCAACTTACAGGATCATATCGTGCAGGATGCCTATCATTTTAGTGTTTTTTATTTTGGTCTTTGTAGTACATACTTGGAAATGTGGCCTCCTCCAAGTCTGAATGCACTCCCATGATCCCTTCCATAAGTGATTTTATTCAGTATAAGGCCCCTTTCACACGAGCGAGTATTCCACGCGGATGCGATGCGTGAGGTGAACGCATTGCACCCGCACTGAATACTGACCTATTCATTTCTATGGGGCTGTTCACATGAGCGGTGATTTTCACGCATCACTTATGCGTTGCGTGAAAATCGCAGCATGCTCTATATTCTGCGTTTTTCACGCAACGCAGGCCCCATAGAAGTGAATGGGGTTGCGTGAAAATCACAAGCATCCGCAAGCAAGTGCGGATGCGGTGCGATTTTCACACACGGTTGCTAGGAGACGATCGGGATGGAGACCCGATCATTATTATTTTCAATTATAACATGGTTATAAGGGAAAATAATAGCATTCTGAATACAGAATGCATAGTAAAACAGCGCTGGAGAGGTTAAAAAAAATAAAATAAAATAATTTAACTCACCTTAGTCCACTTGATCGCGTAGCCGGCATCTCCTTCTGTCTCCTTTGTTGAATAGGACCTGTGGTGAGCATTAATTACAGGAACAGGACCTTTGATGACGTCACTCCGGTCATCACATGGAAGGTCCTGTAACTGTACTTAATGCTCACCACAGGTCCTATTCAACAAAGGAGACAGAAGGAGATGCCGGGCCACGATCAAGTGGACTAAGGTGAGTTAAATTATTATTATTATTTTTTTAACCCCTCCAGCCCTATTTTACTTTGCATTCTGTATTCAGAATGCTATTATTTTCCCTTATAACCATGTTATAAGGGAAAATAATACAATCTACAGAACATTGATCCCAAGCCCGAACATGCGCGATTTTTCTCACGCGCGTGCAAAACGCATTACAATGTTTTGCACTCGTGCGGAAAAATCGTGGGTGTTCCCGCAACGCACCCACATATTTTCCCGCAATGCCCGTGTGAAACCAGCCTAAGGCCCCTTTCACACGGCCGTTGCGGATTGGGGCCGGATGCGTTCAGGGTGAGTTCAGTGAAACTCGCACCACTTTGCAAGTAAGTTCAGTCAGTTTTGTCTGCGATTGCGTTCAGTTTTTTTCCGCGCGGGTGCAATGCATTTTGATGTGTTTTTCATGCGCGTGATAAAAAACGGAAGGTTTACAAACAACATCTCTTAGCAACCATCAGTGAAAAACGCATCGCACCCGCACTTGCTTGCGGATGCAATGCGTTTTTCACGCAGCCCCATTCACCTCTATGGGGGCCAGGGCTGCGTGAAAAACGCTGAATATAGAACATACTGCGATTTTTACGCAACGCAGAACTGATGCGTGAAAAACACCGCTCATGTACACAGACCCATTGAAATGAATGGGTCAGGATTCAGTGCGGGTGCTATGCGTTCACGTCACGCATTGCACCCGCGTGTTAAAACTCGCTCGTGTGAAAGGGGCCTAATACATATAGCTGAGTTTGCTCTTCCTCTCATTGAATCCTGGATGGCACTCCACTCTACTGAATGTAGATGCCCACTGGCATAGAGATAAGTAATAAATAGAATAGTTTACCTTGAGATGGAGGGTGGGCACAAAATATCAACATATATTTGCTAACAACCTCATATTTGCCATATCAAATGTGGTATTAGTTTATATATAGATTTTGTATTTAGTGTCTTGAGAGTACCGTTATGTTCTCTGTTCAAGACTAATGCCTCAGTCACACGTCAGTGTTTGTCAGTAATTGTGAGCCAAAACCAGGTGCGGCTCTAAACACAGAACAGGTGCAGATCTTTGTAAATGTAAAGCTGGTCTTTTGATAGCCTTTTGCCTACCGCCACCGTGGTGTATCATTAGAAAGCTGCGGTCACAGAAAGTATACCTGAGACGATCCAAAGTGGTCACCCTGCGTGGTGTCTTTGTAGCAGTGCAAAGTGAAAAAAAACAGCAGGGGAGCGCTCTTCTTGGTCTGAGAGCATCCCCTGCTGGCTGTAAAATTAACTGTAAACAGAAAACAAAATTGATAAGAAAAAAAAAAAAAAAAAAATATATATATATATATATATATACACATACACACACACACACACACACACACACACATACATATATACACACTATATATATATATTTTTTTATATTTTTTTTATAATAGCAAATACATGTAGGTTGGATCAGAAATGAATTAGTTATTTGCAATTAGATAGGCCCATTGCTAAAACTGAAAAATTGGCCTGTAAGGAAGGAGTAAATACTCCGGTAATGAGGCGGTTAAAGTTCCTACAGTATGTCATAATACTTTATCATATATGAAAACCCCTTTACAAGGCACTGTTATATTATGCTCAATAAAGGGTCATTCAAGGGAAAACTTATTAGGATTCTAAATACATAACCATCTTGGAGAGCTGCACAAATTAATTTACCTGATATGTAAAAATAGAATAGAAAAATACATTAAATATATAACTCAATTCATTTTTAAGTGTCATCCATTATCACAATTACATGAAAAGGAGTTTGGAGGAGGGGGGATGAAAATCTGTAATGGGAATATGTTGATTTGTTGCCTGTCTGTGATATCTGGTGGCAAACATAAAATGTAATTTTAGGTTCCCCATATTAAACGATAATAAAGTCCTAGGAAGAAGATCTTTTCTACGTATGTTGAATTCTAAGTTGTATCTTTAAAAATCAGATTTTGATTCTTTGGGCAACTTGAGATGCAGTAGAAAATGTCCATTGCAAATGTGCATATTTGAAAATCCACAGCATGCTCACAATTCCGCAGCAGAAAAAAACCCTCATGTAAATGGGGCAAAAAGTAATGCATTGTACTAGCTAAAGCCTCATGGGCCCTGGTGCAAGAGTTCAGCTTGGGCCTGCCTTCGCTTAGTGCTTTTTGGCAAGGGGCAATGGTGCGTCTAGTTTTTCTTCTGCCTAAGGCAAAAATTGAAATGGCACCTCCCCAATGCCAAATTCTCAACCTTACCCCTTTTCTCCAGCCCTACTGTTTGGATGGATTTCTTGCAACTGGAGCGTACGTAGATCCCATTAATTTCTATGGGATCACCGCTACTCTGTGAACCTGTCCACGACAGCCGTCGCACAACCAGTGTCACCATGTAGCCCTAGCCTAAAAGATATACTTTGAGAACATTACATACAGCGCTACAAAACATACAGGGTAATACATGCCCCCTTAGGTATACCAGTACAAAATGCCCATATTTAGTGCCCCCAGTAGATGCCCCAATAGTGCTCCTCAGCCCTTCCCATAGTGGTTTAACAGCATGGTGCTAAATAAAACAACTCAAATACTTAGCTCCATGCGGCTAACAGGCCTCTTCCTGGCTGTGTCTGGAGCTGTACACTGCCCAGCTCGTGCCGCTACAGGCACTGAAGCCTACCAGAGGTAACAGTGGGGCAGGTAGATATCGCTCCCATGGCCACAGTATCTAACTGAGGATGGCAACACATAATTGGTGGTGTGCCGTCGACAAACGGGGCCCGGTCACACCCTTGATTGTACTCAGTTGTGAATTTTCAGTGTTGATTTCTCTACAAAACATGATTCATCAGACCAGGCTATCTTCTTCCTTTTCTACATTGTCCAGTCTGACGCTCATGTGATCATTATAAGTGCTTTCAGAAGTGGACGCTAGAAGTGGGGGTGTGTTCTGATATCTTTCTGTCACAGTCAGTATTAACCCCTTTAGGACCTTGCAGCGTTTTTTTTTTTTGTTTTTTTTCTACTCACATAGCTGTATGAGGGCTTGTTTTTTGTGGGATAAGTTGTACTTTGTAATAGCACCATTTACTTTTGCATACAATGTAGTGGGAAGCTAGAAAAATATTTCAAATGGTGTGGAATTGGAATAAAGCAATTACAACAATATCAGTTTTAATACTAAATAATCCTGAAAAAAAAAAAATTTCTCTCGTCTTTTCATCACCATATTACAGCATACAGGATTCAGTATACTTCAATGCAGTGCATGCCACCTGCCAGCCAGCATTGGAATATACTAGTAATCAGCTTGGAAGACTTGTACAGGCTCAGGCCTATTACTAGTACACAAGCATCCCTGATCTAAGCCAGGGGAAGGTGTCCAGGGCCAGGAAGCCCTGGTTTTAGCACTTTCTTATGCAGTGGTCACATTTGACCATGGCATCTGAGCAGTGTCGGACTGGAGTGCCTAGGGGCCACTGTACAGATACATTCAGTAGTATAATCCCAAATCACAGCACTCAACAGTAGCCTGGCTAATTTCAGGGTGCTTGTCAAGGTATCTGTTCCTGGCTCCACCTCAGGATCCACACATAATATTTTTACAATTAGACAGCACTCCAACTGGTTGGTATGATAATTAGTGAATTTATTCAGCCAGACATGATGGTGCACAACAGTACAGTTATGGCAACGTTTCGGGCGGGAAAGAAGCCCTTCATCAGGCCAGGTTGTGACCACGAGCAGAGAGAGACGCCGGCTCACACAGCAGCAAGATGCCACCAGATGATTGAATATGTGGGTTCCTGCAACAACTTTGAGAAGGTAGGTCCTGGGGAAAGGGTACTGGCTAGCTTTCCTCTATACCTAGAAGTCATTTCAGTTATCTGATCGTGTCTATAATAATAAACTGGGGAGTTTTTTTTATATGAACATACAGTAGGCTGGTTGAGGTGCTGTACATTGAATATATGTATGTAGTGCAGTAAGTCTAATGTGTTATGTGCCACTTATGCAAGGGGTGGGAGACAAGGGGTCCACCTTGCTCAGGGGCCCACCGGGGGATTCACCTGTACCCGTGTGTGCCAGTCTGAGCCTGCATCTGAGGGGTTAAATGTCTGCGATCAACTGTTATCGCCAATCGCAGGCATTAGCTCCAGGTCTCTGTTATTTAATGCAACAGAAACCTGGACGTTATGGTGCCAGCTTTATAGACCAGCTTTCCGCCACATATGTATGACAGAGGTCTCATAGGTCATCAGTATGTGATCAGTGGGGGTCCGATTCCCAGCACCACCATAGCATCTTCCCAGCTAAAATAGTTAGAATAATGGCCTTATATAGATAAATCAAAAAAGGCAATAAAAAAAGTAATTTAATTTTCCTGTCAGAATATGATATATCTCACACTACGTAATCCACGGTAGTAGGTTGTTAAAATAAGATGAAGTATACATATTGCATGAAGGCAATGTAAATATACCGTAGATAATTAATTGTGAGGAATCTGATTCTGCATCCCTGTACTAGTATCAGTGAGTCTTGCTCCCTAAAAAACACGGAGAATGAACAGATTTTTGCTACAGTGACAATCTCTAGTTCATATCCTACAATAATAAATATGTTTCTGTAAAAGGCCGAAGAAGCATGACCTTGGTGAAATATTGTCTGCAGTAAATGCTGCTGCAACCCCTGGCAGAAGTAATCCCGGGCCTCTGAACTATTAAGGCAATAAACACTGAGCCTTACCGAAGATACAGGGGAATTGTTCTCTCACGCGTACTGGTTTAATATCTGTTTACATGACACTAGAAATCTATTTGCACTTGACCTCTACCTCCAGCCTATATCATGGCATCATTTGTTTTTATTTCTCCATGTTATATAGTTGTTTGTTCTGCGCTATTATTTCTAATCATCCACCAGCTATATACAGTACCACATAGATATTCTAGTGCTTTAGGCAGTTCATCACAACTCTACAACCATAGTAACATATGAACAACTGCACAAAGTAAAGGGGTCATTTTGTTTTTAAAAAAGTAACTAAGGCTTCTATTGAGAAACAAGAAGGGTCTTTGCTCAGGTCCATTCGCTCTAATGTGAAGGTTGGCCTAAAAAATTGTTCTTAGCACTGGAGGTTGAGAGAGGGTGGAGAACTTGCTCGCAGATATAAGCTACCAGTAAGAAAAGAGGTTAAACTAAACTGGAATTTAAAATGCTACTCTATTTTATCAATGACCACCTGCCTAAGGCTACAGTCACACAAACTTATTTTGTTTCCGTGTCCATTCTGTTGTTTTTGCGGTTTGGATGAGGACTCATTTATTTCAATGGGTCCGCTAAAAATGCGGACAGCACACAATGTCCGTATGTCCGTTCCGTAGCCCCACAAAAAAACTGAGCATTTTCTATTCTTGTCCGTTTTGCGGTTCAAGGATAGGCATTGTTACAATGGATCCACAAAAAATACGGATGCAACACGGATGTCACACAGACGCCATCCGTATTTTTTGCGGATCAGCATTTTTCAGACCACAAGATACATACGGTCAAAACCTCTGCAACCAATTAATGCCATAAACTCCACAAGACCTCGGAAAGTGTCCTGGCACGAAGATGTTAACAGCAGATCCCTTAAGTCATATAAATTGCTATGCAGGGGCTCCACAAACTGGATTTGCTTTTGTAGCATGTAACACAGATCCCAACTGAATCTTCCTCGACATTTTTTGCAGTATGGCGAGAATCTGGACATCCGCCCACATTTTCCTAGCAGAATATTGCCAAGAAGATCCCATAAACCAGGTCATCCACATGTTGTAAAAGAAAACATGATCCATCAGACCTGGCTTCTTCCTTTGCTACATTGTACAGTCTGATGCTCACGTGTCCATTATAAGGAGTGGATCAAGGTCAGCATGACTGATCTACAGCTACACAGACTCATACACTGCAATTGGGAATACATTATGTGTTCTGCCATCTTCTTTCAAAGACTGTTCTATCTGTAATCCTATCCTCCTCTGGATAAGTTATCAGTATGAAATTGGTCTGACTTCCACGGATCAGCTCTCTGGGGAGCACTGCAGCCCAATAGATAGTGGCTGTGCTTGGTATCACAGCTCAGCCCCATTCACTTGAATGGGACTGAGCTGCGCTTAGGTCATGTGACAGATGGACGTGACATCACTGGCCACAGCCTCTTCAAACAGCTGATGGGCAAGAGTGCTGGGAATTGGAACTCTACTTATCAGATACTGATGGTCAGCAGTATAAAACAGTACCCTTATAGCTTTTTCAGCAAATGGTGGTACAGTAGTTTTTCTTTAGGACTGGACAAGACAGGCTAGGTTTTGTTTCTCACATGCATCAATGACATCTGAGTGCCCATTATCCTGATGCCAGTTCTGTGGTTGTCTTTTATCAGACTTCCTTGGTTTAGGGGCATCTGTCAGCAGGTTTGTACCTATGAAACTGGCTGACCTGTTACATGTGCGCTTGGCAGCTGAAGGCATCTGTGTTGGTCCCATGTTCAAGAATTGAGTGCTAGCTTGCTGCCCTTCTGAGAAGTGCATTGTAAAAAGATTAAAATAGACAACACTTGGTGCAGTAAATGTCTCAAACATGGCAGAATATTTTTGGATTGTTTTAGATGCAGTCTTTATAACAGAAGCTGACACCTCTCCAAACATGCTACACAACTATCCTAGTCGTACATTCCAATATACGCATAGCAAATCACAGAATATTTAAAGATGCGCCAAGTAATGCCTAAATTTCCAAAAAAGCATTCAAATTGGCATAAGTTCTGTTGTGTTGTTCAGTTGGACATTCCAAATCTTAATTCATGGGTTGCCATAAATCAATCTTTGATGTCAGTGATGGACATGAATGAAATACTGTAGGACCACATATAAATCAATATAAAGTATTTAAATAATCTTAAATAAAGTTTTAACTTTAGGATATAACTGATCAGTGAGCTCTGAGCACTGGGACCCCCTTTCCCTGTCCTCATGGAGCAGCAGGTCAATCAAGTACTATTCTATTCATTCTCAATGAGATGGTTGGACATACGTGAACACAATGTTAAGCTACCCCTGGCAGTTCAACATAGAGCAGATGAGTGCATGCTCGACCTGCTGCTCCATCAAGAAAATGCTGAGACACTACAGTATGCCACACTTAGTTCATCACATGTGCTTAGTAAATGACACAGGGATTTAAAGTGCATCTGGTCAGCAGATTTGTACCAATGAAACTGGCTGATCATGTGCGCTTGGCAGCTGAAGGCACTTGTGTTTTTCCCATGTCCATATGTCCCTGCATAGCTGCGAAAAATTAAGTTTTAATAGATGCAAATGAGCCTTTAGGAGCAAGGGGGGCGTTGCCATTACACCTAGTGGCTCTGCTCTCTCTAACTGCCACGCCCTCTGTACAGAGCTCAGGTGCCAGGCATGATGACACTTTTACTGCCTCTACTGTATCTTTAATCAAAATACTTTTTGGTTGACATTTGTAGGTAGTGTAGAGTAGTAATGCATTTTTTCGCAATTTCATTTTTTACTCTCTGCCTTCATGGAGCCATCTTTTTTTTTTTTTTTTTAAGTCACATAGCTTGTTTTTTTGCGGGACAAGTTGTACTTTCTAATGGCACCATTTAATATTGTATACGATGTAGTGGGAAGCTAGAAAATATCCCAAATGAGGTGAAATTGGGAGAAAAACAGAAGTCTGCAACAGTTTTATGGGTTTTGTTTTAATGGCCTTCCCTATGCGGTAAAACTGCATAGGGCCAGTTCAATTACATTGATACCACATTTGTATAAGTACTTGTACTTGTTTAAGTACTGGAAAAATAAAACTTTTTTTTCATCGTCCTAGTCTGACCCTATAACTTTTTTATAGTTCTATCTACGGAGCTGTGTGGGGGCTCACTTTTTTGGGATCAATTAAATTTTGGATCATGTATGACTTTTTGATCACTTTATAAAAAATCTTTAGGTAAGGAGATGAAAAAAAGTGAACTGGACATTTTTTTCCCATTACCCTGTATGTATTTTAATAGTATGTTCATTATTGGATGTGGCGATGCCTATGACTCCGTTTAGAGAAGAAAAAGTTCAATATCCAAGGGCTACAAGGCTTCTTCACCATCAGAACTGTGAATCTGTGGAATAGTCTACCTTAGGACGTGGTCATAGCAGAGACAGGTGATGGCTTAAAAAAGGCTTAGAGGAATTTCTTAGAAGAGAATAATAGTACAGCTTATAGAAATGTATAGGATTCTGGGGTCTCACTCCTTTCATTCACATCCACTAAGAGAGTGCTAGATGTTGTTAAGAGTGTACTGCAATGTTCTGCTTCACTTTGCCATACATAACCTAAGATATTGCCTACTTAATGGGTGGACAATAAGGCACTAGACAATCTGGACCTACAAGAACCTTCTGACATGTAGAAATTGTGCTTTTTCTAACAAAAGAAAACTTAAGACAATATTTATTTATTTTTTATTAAAGATAAAGCATTACATTTCATTTTGATATTGTAGTAGTTATAATATTATATATATATAAAATTATAACAAGTGCAGACTACAGTATAATACCGTCGCATACTTTAGATGTCAGGTGCACAACACCAAATCCCTCGTGGAAGATGGACAGTGTTTTTAACAAAGCAAATAAAGAAAATCTGTCACCACAATTCTGGGGTATTCTCTACAGTAACACTGCACATAAAGGGCACAGGTTGTCATCTTATTTACCTACTGCTCCCATTCACCCAGTGTGAAGTACACAGTGCAGACTGCTTCACCATGCCAACATAACAGAGAACTCCTGTGCGCATGCACAGCAGTGCCGACAATGTACGTATTTCAGCACAGCTTTAAACGCTGACGACAAGGAAAAGGGGGCATAGTAATAAAATTAAAACTCACCATCTGGACTCCTTATCTGCAGTGCTACCCATTTATTCATCCAAGATTGTGGTGACAGATTCCCTTTAAAGGTTTATTCCCATCTCAAACATTTATGGTATATCCAGAGGACAGATGCAGGTCCCACTTCTGGAACTCGCATATCTCTGGAACAATCATCCCCTGTCTACCAAGGTACGTTTGCCAGTGGTGGTCGGAGTTACAGGAGCAGTCAAGCCAGCTGTGCTATGCTGTTTCCGTATCTCTCTTACAGGTAAGAGAGTCATGGATATGTCATAGCACAGCAAAATACATTGATTTAGTTGAGGAAACAAAAAAGCTCACTGTCTATACTGTTTCTGTAACTCCCATTCAATTGTATGGAAGTTATGGAAACCACACTGCACAGCGTGCTTGGCTGCTTCTGTAGTATGGCAACTGCATCCACCTGGGGGCATTCTGAGAAGGGAATACCCTTGTAAGCCTATTATCTATTCTCCATTGTACTGGGGTCAACTTTCACATTAGGCACATTGTATACTCTTTTATAGCAAGCCATATATTTCCTGTGCTAGTTGATCTGTTTAACACAGATTGCAACATTCATATTAAAATGGCTATAATTTAGAGTATTTTAAAATACAGCTAAGAATTTTTGGATTTGATCATACGAACGTGCCTCTTTCAGACTCCAGGGATCTGGTAGTTCTCTACCCTCCCTAAAATTTCCCAAGAAGCTTTCAAACAAGACCTTGGTTACTTTGTCCCATTTATCTGTGCGAACTAGGAAGAAGGGCATAATAAATGATTGTCCAGCAGAGCCTACCCATAAAATGGCACATGCGCAGTGCGTTCTTGTTCTCTTAGAGAGTTTTGTTCTAAAGATGTGTGGGTCCCAAAGGTGGGACCCGCACCTATATGACATTAGTGGCATACCTTAGCCATATGCCACCAATGTTCCAGGTAAGACAACTCCTTTAAGCTATAAAAGTTCGGTCCGCCACCATAGTGAAGAACACAAAGGATTAAACTCCAGGGAAAGGCTTGGGGAGAGCATATCAGTGCAATTGCCAACAACTTCTATCTAATGAAAAAAAAATCTAGAATTCAGATTTTCAAAAGAAAATGTCCTGCGTGAATAATTTCTGTAAGAATAATTGAACAGGGGGGTTTAGAAGTACTATATGGTTGTAAGCTTCTCAGGTCATAGAGAAAACCAGCAGGACTACTTGTAGGGGAATGTAAAGGGGGAATATTAATTATTGATATTTATGCAAATCTCAATAATTAATATTCATAAATAGACGTAATCGTCTATTGATAACTTCGCCTATTTATACCTTTATATATACACACACACACACACAATACCTTCACTACACCTTACGTTACTCACTAAACTAACTGCATGCGCCTTACTGAACTATCGCCAATGACTACACGTTACACAGATAGTTAATAGTAAGCAAGATATTTATTAACACCTAGTACATTAAGCACGCAATACACCAATACAACGCTAAATATACAGTACTAAACTACCCTACACATTCCCGGCTTCCACCCACAAACTAGCTATACCATACATACACGAATATTAACAGCCCACCCACCTGATTCTATTTACTATCCCTATGGGGTACGACGAGGGTTAACGGTGGTCTTACAGGGGTGTGAACAGACCACAACACAAAGACGGTAATGGGGTAAGGTACCGTGGGGGGTAATAAGGGTAACCGGGACAAGGGTTATTCAGTGGAACACAATGTAAGGGTACTCAGGGACAAGGATTGATCAGGGGCACAGGATCAGGGGTGCAAATGAGGCAAGGGTTAATCAGGGGTACAAAGAAGGACACTATAATGTGGGGGTTAGTAGGGGTATAGTGTCAGTGCATAGTGGTAGGGGCTGACAGGGTATAGTGGTAGGGGCTGACAGGGTTAACAAGGGGAGAGATCGTTGGTGGTATAGTGGTAGGGGAACAGGGGATTTAAGGGTTAATCGTCGTTGGTGGTATAGGGGATAATAACAGGGGATTTAAGGAGTATATCGTTGGTGGTATAGGGCATAATAAAGGGGGTGATACTTAATATATACTTGCTCGTTCGTCCAGGGGTTTGCTCGTTCGTCCAGGGGTCTTCTCACTGTGGGTGGGCGGCACGGCTCTTCTCCTAGTGCCCGGGTCCGCCGGATATTTATCTCCGGCGGCCCGCATTGCCGCACTGCCCACAGGGTGGCGCGCGCGCCACCATTGGAGACACGTGGGCCGGCGCAGTGAGATGATGTCACTGCGCCGGCCCGTGCATCTCCTGAACGAGCGCATCGGGGCCGCGCTTACATGCCAACAGGCGGGGGAAGCCTTTGATCTCCCGCCTGTGGCACTCTGCATTTCGGCCAGCGAGATGTTCATTTCGCTGCCGGAATGCGCATAATAGAAGGAGGGGAGGCTTCTCCCTTTCTCCGATCATGTATAATTATCTCCAGCAGTTGGAGACAATTATATCAAAGGGCTCAGATTCTGTGGAATCTGAGTCCTTTGTAGTTATCAGGATGACCGGACCTTAGTCCGGTCATTCTGATGCAATCAACCAGATTGCATCTGTGTGAATGCTTGGGGGACATTCACACCGATGCACCTGGTTTCAGGTACAGGGAGAGGGGGGGGGGGATATCCTTATAAGACACAGATGAATATATATAACAGATCATAGAAGGGGGCACAGCTAAAGAGATTCTACATATATAAATCATAATGGGACACAGCTACACACACACACTCTAAGGGGAGCAAGGGACCTATAAAGGAGGCACATGTTTCCCACAGGGGCCACCATGAGCCCCTGTGGGCCACCATGGGCAGACGTGCGCAGACGTTAGGCACATCTGCGCACATCATCCCATGATATGGTGGTCACTGTATGCATATATACCATACACGCACGCACTTGTCTGCATGCATGTATGGGTATATATGCATACGCCTCAACGATTCCTCAACAGGGAACTAACAATCTCCAATATATTTCCACATTGTTATTACAACCCCCAAATACTTTGCACCATAGTACAAAGGTGGTCAGCACTGACATCTGTCCTTTTTCCCTATGGTGCTAACAATCTGGTTTCCCCATCATCAAGATTATTAAAGGGAACCTGTAATCAGTTTCATGTAGCCGGAGCCATGGTCAGCACGGAATCCTGACAGGCTCCCTTATTACAGAGAGCTATGTTTTACTGTAAAACAGGGCCGTAGATAATTTTTTTTCCTGGGGGGGGGGGGGGGGGGGTTCAGCTTTCTCAAATTATAAGAGTCATCATCCACAGATATCTCCCCCCCGCCCCCCATAACAGTGTCCCCGACAGTGTCCCTATTGTAAGACGGACCCGCCGTTCCTTATGTAAGTGACTAAGTGAGCTACTTGTGCAAAGTATATGTACTACTACTATCTAATAATCTATCACTAACTAACTGGGACTGTCAGGACTCCAGATAGGCTCCAGGCTAGCTCCCGCTCTTCAAACACTAAAACTAGGCGACCGGCGGCAACGTAACGTGACGTCACTCACTACGTCACGCCGCAGGCGCATGCTCCTCCCACTTTCTTAATGAAGGCGGAGCAGGCGCTTGACGTCTGAGTGAGTGACGTTACGTGGCCGGCCGCCGGAAGACTGAGGCGGTTCAGTTGCTGAGTCTACTGACTGCTGAGCTGACTCGCAAGTGAACCGAAGACTCTAGGTGGTGCGCATGCGCAGATGCTATCTATTCGATTCACTTGCTGACTCAGTCGGCTCTTGGTACATTCTATTTCTGAGCTCTCTGAGTGAGTCAGGAAGAGTGATTATAGTGATAGTGAAGGGATTCAAGGGAAGCGGACGCCGGACAGGAGGACTCATGAGCTGTCACTGTGGTGTGCATTGTTACCCACAGTGACAACAGTCTGACAGGACAGCCTGAGTGTAAACTGTTCTGGTGACTCGACTCACGGTTCTTTTAACTCAAAGAATCGAATGAGTCATTAAGTCGGATCTTTAGATTCTTTTAACTTGTGACTCATTCGATTCATTTCTATTCTTAGACTCCCTGTACTACTCAGACGACTCAGAGCTGCTAGTGCTTGCCTTGTCTCAGCTCTGATTGGTTGGTGGGCGGGGAGGGGAGGGGCTAGCAGAAGCAGCTTCCACTCTAGGATGATATTACGCTCCTCCCGAGTCCCTCCCTGCTGCCAGCGACGGCGTCTCTGCTATTGTCTGTGCGCTATGTGACTGAGCGGCTTCACACGGATCAGCTCAGTCAGGTGAATCGACTCCAGTCCTCCGGTTCAGTGAACTGAATCGATTCAAATGAACGATTCATTCATGAACCGGACATCACTAGTCAGGAGGACAGACACTCTGGGGGGGAAGGGGGGGTTTGAAACCTCCTATCCCCCCCCTTATCTACGCCCCTGCTGTAAAACACAGCGTGGTTTCCGACAGGCACGGGGAGAAGAATTCACAGTGCCTGCTGGATTGACAGCTCTGTCCCTATTTGCGTGTAGGGAAACACCTGTCAGCGAAGTCAAGCAAAACAAGGAGAAACCATACAGCAGACTTTTCTCCCCCAGCCCATTTTTTTAATTATAGTTCTCTGTAATGAGGGAGCCTGTTGGGATTTCGAGCTGATCTGGTTCGGGTACCGGGAAATGGATGACAGGTTCCATTTAAAGAAGCACTGACAAAAAATTAAATTTTCTGGTCCATTAGAAAGATATATGATGAGTTATAACCTCCCTTCTGGTCCTTAGCTGTGTCATGTGGCCAGCACTCTGATCTCCAACTAACAGAACGTCTCATGTGGGAACAGGAAGTCAGATTCTTTAATGATTCCTATAACAGCCGCAATGTCGGTAATAAGAATGAGTAGAGAGACCAGAGCCCAGAGGGCCAGAAGGGAGAGAATAAGGCATGCTGTCGTTTTTGTCCGGCCGCCTCTCATCAGGTTTGCCATGCTGCGGCCGGACCTCTGGCCCATCCCCATTATAGTGAATGGGGCCGGAGCGGACTTCCAGAAGAACGGTGGGCTAGCGTTAGCACGGATCCAGCAGGCTGTTCGCCTGCCGGACCCTGCTTCCGCAAGTGTGAAAGTAGCTTTAGGGTACAAAAATACAGCGATTATGGGAGTGCCATGTGTCATGCGCCCATGTAGTACAGTGTAGCAGGGCTGCCATAAGTATTGCTACAAACTGCAATACTTAGGCGTATGAAACATTTTATGCCCCTATATCATCATGCAGCTGTAACCTAAAACTTTTTGTGGGAGTACTTCATTAAAACTGTGGCATGAGGTGCTGCTTGATCTAACAACATATAGCTAGATACTTATAGGAGGTATGAAGAATACACTCTTTATCTTGACCAAGAAAAGGTGCTATTGGTAGACCCATCATGTGCTTGAAGAATGAGGCCTGCTTCCTGTGCTACTATCATAGAGGGCATTTCTTCTGGTAAAATATCTGGAGAGCATGCACTATGGTAAAGGCCCAAACGATATAGACATCGGCAGTATTACTGTCAGCACCCATTACTTAATTGTAACAGCCTAGTAGTACCACACATTTTCTAAAGTGCTTTATATTTTATAAGCATAGCCTTATTTAAAGTACAGAAAGTATTTAAAATCATAACTGCATTAAAAGCAATGTCGATTTAAGGTAGTATACGGTTATCATGAATGCTGAGATACACTTCAACTGGTACATTGATATTCCATACAGTGTAAAATAATGAATATTACATGTTGTTGCATTTTTATATTATAATTATATATTATATTTTGAAATTCGTTCAGACTTCGTTTGTTGGTTAAAGGTGAAATGCATTATGGATTCCGTTACCAAGGACCATAACGCAATTCTATGACGGAATGCATAATGGAATGCTTTTAGAGGCATTCCGTCATAATAGAAGTCTATGGGCTGCAAAACAGAATCAGTCCTGTTTCCGTTATGCAGGAGAGGACTCTCCTGCATAACGGAAACGGGATGGATCCGTTTGCAGCCCATAGACTTCTATTATGACGGAATGCCTCTAAAGGCATTCCGTCATAGAATTGCGTTATGGTCTACAACGCAATTCACCTTTAACCAACAAACAAAGTGTGAGCGAATTTCAAAATATGAAATTCGCTGATCTCTAATTATATTATAGAGAGATGATAAAACTATTATGTAGCGTGGACAAAGGCAACTGTCTTCGATCTAAACCAGTGTACTTGTTTTACTGAGGTTACATAGAAATAAATAATATAAAGGACACCGGATTCCATCCCCTGTCATTTTATAGAAATAAATACTTCAAAACTCACAACTTACTTTTGACCTACGATTAAGGCCTCTTTCACACGAACAATACGGATTGTCAGGATGGGTTCAGTGAAACTCGCACCATTTCGCAAGCAAGTTCAGTTTTATCTGCAATCGCGTTCAGTGTTTTAGTTTATTCTGCGCAGGTGCAATCAGTTTTGATGCTTTTTTCCACACGCGTGGAAAAAATTAATAAATTAAGATTTACAAACTAACATCTCCCAGCAACCATCAGTGAAAAACACATTGACTCCGGATCGCATCCAGGTTACATCCGGATGCAATGTGTTTTTCACTGAAGCCCCATTCACTTCTATGGGGACAGGGCTGCGTGAAAAATGCAGAATAGAGAACGTGCTGCGATTCTCATGCAATGCAGACATGATGCGTGAAAATAAAAAAGGCTCATTTGACAGACCCATTGAAATGAATGGGTCAGGTTTCAGTGGGGGTGATATGTGTTCACCTCACGCATCGCACCTGCACGAAAAAAAATTTGCTTGTGCGAAAGGGGCCTTACTTTTGACCTAAAATAGTTTACACTTGCCATATTGGCTACTGGTTTTCACATCATGGATACTCGTTTACTTGCAAGTTAGGAAACTTTGATGTTAAACAATTTTTCTAAGCTTTAAACATATTCAGGGCTGACTTCTTGGATACTGGCCCTAGCACTGAAAAATTCCCTGAAATATATAAATATAGAGAGAGAATTGTTTTCACACCAGAACTGCCCATTGACCCATTGACCATCAACCATCTCTAATCAGCTATCTTTTTCAATTTGTGGTCTTTGGTAGCTGGGAGTTTCTGGACTTTAAATTGCTGTAATTGCAAATATTTAAGTCTCCTTTACAATTTACCTCCAAGGGGATCTCTAGCATGGTTGCCCTATCACATTTTACACTGCTCCTTTCCATGTTTACAACCACCCTTTAATCGAGCAGAGGTGGTCGTGCTTGCACACTTTAGGAAAAAGCACAGGCCCGTGCACTCTTCCGCAGTCCCGGCCACCAGACAGGTTGGCGACTTTTTCTATAGTGTGTAAGTACGGCCACCGCTGCTGGATACAAACAGTGTATAATGGGATAGAAAAATTATTCCAGCCAGGAAAGGAAGCAATATGGACAATCACAATACATTAGTAAATGGCTTGTATTAACTTTCTCTACATGATAAATGCCTTTTTGCTGAAGGGACACAACCCCTTTAAAGCCAGGGTCATAGGTATACCAATATGTTTTAACCCTAAGCAGCTAATCAGTTTTCAGCTCTTAAACTGCAGCCAGAAGCTGCTTATGAGATGTAGCCTGCATTGTCTTTACCGTGTACATCCCGGAAATATAAACTCTTGCTCTCTAACTTTTAATTTAAGACGGGTAAACATGGCACCCATGATTGTCAGCTCATCAGACACAAAGTCACTATACACTATAGATCCAAATATCTAAAATAAGGGCTTGCAGTTTGATTACACTATTCCACTGATAAGTGTAATACGGTCCCCATATCATTTTAAATATATTCTCTGAATAAATCCAGTTCTATTTAATGTTCAGTAAAAGGGTTCTTCGATACATCTAGACTTGTAGAGAATACATCATACAATAATCAGAGAATACACAGAAACTAAGTGTTAGAGGTATCACAAATGTACAGTAGTTTTCTGGTGTGAAAAGTTGCAAACTGTGTGTTCACAATTTCTTCAACACCAAAATGTTTGTGCAAGTTATGTTACTCTGCCGCCTTGTAATAGCCTCCGGCAGAGTGCCTGCTTATCATTGCCCAGCGTATGCCAGCAGTCTATGATAAATCTTCCCCCTATATTTTCAAGGTTTGAGGAGCAGCGATCAGATCAAATTTCCTGTTGTAAATAAAATTGCCTAATACACAGGCAAAGGTTCCCTAAAGGTAAGAGCTCTGCTTAAAAATGACATTACAAATGTTATTTCATGTTTGATGCTCAACAGCAACCCATAATGTGCTTCTATCAAAGCAAATAGATATCTTGTCCATTACTATGGTTATAGAGAATTTACGTCACATATATATATATATAGCCATTTTGTCAGTTCCACCACAGGTCAAAAGGTCCCTCTAGAATCTGGGAGCATAGAAAAGGTTGCCAGTTAGCAGACGTCTCTTGAACTCCCTCCAGAGAAGCGCCCGATCTCTAGCAGCTCCTTTCATGAGGCTTCGGTTCTCCTGTGCTCTTCTGGACAGGTAAGGTAGAACTTCATTAACGGGTCCATAGGGAACATATTTATATACAGGATACCCTGCTTGCCCTGCAACAGGAATGAAAGAAATTATCACCAATAAGGACAATTTGATTTTAGGCTACTTTCACACCTGCGTTAGGTGCGGATCCGTCTGGTATCTGCACAGACGGATCCGCTCCTATAAATGCAAACGCTGGTATCCGTTCAGTACGGATCCGTCTGCATAACTTAGTAAAAAAAAAAAAAAAATCTAAGTGTAAGTCAAACGGATCCGTCCTGACTTACATTGAAAGTCAATGGGGAAGGATCCGTGTACAATTGCACCATATTTGTGTTAATGTAAACGGATTCGTCCCCATTGACTCACATTGTAAGTCAGGACGGATCCGTTTGGCTCCGCACCACCAGGCGGACACCAAAACGCTGCAAGCGGAATGAAGCCGGAACGGAGCCAAACTGATGCATTCTGAACGGATCCGCATCCATTCAGAATGCATTGGGGCTAAACTGATGCGTTTGGGGCCGCTTTTGAGAGCCCTGAAACGGATCTCACAGGCGGACCCAGAAACGGCAGTGTGAAAGTAGCCTTAGCTATAGAGAATATGTCATTTGTTGTAGAAACCTAGCTGAAAATCTCAAAAACATAAAAAGAACAAATACAATAGGAGAAGCAACGTTTCATAAGAGTGAAGTCCGGGAAATAAGCAAGCCACATTTCCTGACCTGAACTTACTGCATTAAAGATCACAATGATGCAGTAAGTGTCAGCCCAACAGCAGGTCTAAGGTCCTTTGCTGAAATGTAGCTGTTTGTACAGTACAGTAGACCCGCAGTCAGGCTGGAACTCACAGCATCACAGGTCCATCTGATCTGTAGTTGGTCCGGTAAATGTGGCTGACACAAATTTCCTGAATTGCAAATGCGCAAGTTAAACTAGCCTATGACAAAATTTTTATATGGATGACGTCACAACCTAAAAAGATGGAGGATGTCTCAGCTAATCTGCTATAAATTTTTGGGTAGGAATAATCTAGGTATGCAGCGATGTTACAGGTCAATAACGTGGTACATCATACAAATATATTTTGTCCACAGCACAGCTGTGTGACCCTAGACCCCCCCCCAGGGGTGCTGCAGTTTGCTCCCCCCCTGCCCCAACTTTTTTTGGGGCGCAAGCAGTTTTTTGTTTTTTTTCCTGCGTACGCTGACTGTGGACGGCACTCTTAGCGCATCGCACACCCCACCGCTATTCAGCTTTGGACGGCTGATCAGCTAGTTTAAATATACATTTTATTTTTCTTCAAATTTTTTGCCCTTTTTATATTTCGTTTTTTTTTTGTCTGTTAGATTTAGGGTAAGTTCGTGAACATCCGTGCCCCGCACACACGCACACCAAATAAAGTTTAACACGCACACACACTCCCCTATGGCCCGCCGGATGTTCTCGGTTGAGGAGGCATACCCCAGCTTGCCTCCAAGTCAGAGAGCCCCAGTGAGGACGAGGATGACCCCACTTTCCTTTTGTCATCCGCGTCCTCCTCATCATCTAGCGATGATGAGCCCCCAAGGCGGCGGAGACATATTAGGTATTGCCGCGTCCGTAAGAATCTGCTCTACAATAATACCCCATGACCTAACCCCTCAGATGAACACTTTAAAAAAAAAAAAAAAAAAATTATATATAATATATATATATATATATATATATATACATATATATACGGTGCCAAAACAGCAATTTTTTGGCAAATTTTCCATTTAACAAAGCAAGGGTTATCAGCCAAACAAAACTTAATATTTATTACCCTGATTCTGCAGTTTACAGAAACACCCCATATGTGGTCGTAAACTATCTCAGAATGGCCTGGATAAGTCAAAGCGTTTTAAAGTTATCACCACAAAGTGACACTGGTCAGATTTTAAAAAAATGGCCTGGTCCTTAAGGTGAAATATCGCCGTGTCCTTAAGGAGTTAAAGGAAAAACAACCCGATACCTTTACATTTACAAGGATACTGAATTAAATTTGAAATCAGTGACTGTACAGTAAGTAGCCATTTGGTAGGAGAGAAATTAGCAATGAAGTTACTCTCCAGAAAAATGACTTTTGCCTTCTCCCCTCGACTAGTAATTTTTCCCCAAAATCTCAGAGCACCTCCAGAAACAATTACATTACATGTGCTGGTCACTTAAAATATAGCAATTTCTTTTACCTTTTCGATTACTTTTCTGCTTGATTTCTCTTTAATGAAGAAAATCAATTTTAATGCTTACCAAGAGGAAAACTTATCTGGTCGCACATTCCCAGCAACTGTCCGAAGTATACTTTTTTCTCTTCAGGACAAAGACCTAGTTCATTCATTCTGAAGAAAAGACATAAAAAACTGTTCAGCCAATGGGAAATGCATACAGTAGTGTTCCAAAAAACAGCAGGGAGTTTAAAAAAAGCTAATAAATTACAACATCATTATAACAACTTTTATTTCCATAAAGCCAATTTTCTAGATATAATACACATTTAATTCCAAATCAAAACAAGAACATTTATCCATTTTGTGTTATACTTTACAGAAAGTAGAGAAAAAGGAATATTAGGCTGTTCAAAAAATAGCAGTGCCAGCAGTTTTCTTTAAAAACTTAAAAATTTAATGTATAAACTGAAAAAAAGTTTGAGATTTCACTTCACTTTGAATTACTGAACATTCAGTGGTATAACCATTGTTTCTGAGACCTGCTTGACATCTGTGTTGCATAGAGTCGACCAACTTCGGACATCTCTGAACAGGTATCCCAGTCCAGAACGATTGGACTACATTCCAGAATCCATAGTTCTTTTGGGTTTTGCCTCATAAACCAAATTTTTTATGGCACCCCATAAGTCCTCTATGGGATTGAGGTCAGGGGATTGGGTTTGCTACTCTATTACCTCAATCCTGTTTGTCTGTAATCAAGATGCTGTTAGCTTACTGGTGTATTTTGGGTCATTGTAGTGTTGAAACACCAATTTAAATGGCATTTCTTCTTCAGCATAGGGCAACGTGATCTCCTGAAACATTTTGATATATTGATAAATAAGCCCAACCATGGTATGAGAAACATCCCCATATCATGATTTTTGCACGAGCATGCATTACTGTCTTCACAGTGTACTGTGGATGAATTCAGTGGCCAGGGTAGTCTGACATACTGTCTGCAGTCACTAGACCCAAAAAGAACAATTTTGCTTTCATCAGTCCACAAAATGTTTCTCCATTTCATTTTGGGCCAGTCAACGTGTTTGACCATTTTACCATTTTGGCAATTCTTCGACCATTTGAACAGTAATTCCCGCTTACTTCTATGGTCTTTTAGGTTTTGGTTGCCACTCCAAGGAATCTGAGATCATTTTAGCTGAACAGCCTATAATTTGCTGAACATATGGGGGGAGATTTATCAAAAGTGGTGTAAAGTAGAACTGGGTTAGTTGCCCATAGCAACCGATCAGATTCCACCTTTCCTTTTTGACAGCTCCTTTGGAAAATGAAAGGTGGAAATTGATTGGTTGCTATGGGCAACTAAGCCAGTTCTACTTTACACCAGTTTAATAAATTACCCCAAAAACCTGTAAAACCTTCACAGAATTGCTTTTTTTTTTTTTTTTTTTTTATTCCAACCCATTAGGATTTTTTTTCCAGCTTCCCACTACATTGTATGCCATATTAATAATAATAATGGTGGCATTAGAAAGTACAACTTGTCCTGCAAAAAACAAGCCCTAATACGGCTATGTGAATGGAAAAATAAAAAGGTTATAGCTCTGGGAAGGCAGGGAGCAAAAAAAAAAAAAAGTAACAACGGAAATTCACTGCATCAGGAAGGGGTTAATAGCCTTTTCTGCAGGCCGATTATCGATTAAACAGTGATCCATGTAAAATGCCTTTCGATCAGCTGACTAACAAGCATAAAGCATGCGGTAGAAAAAGCATCTTTTGTTGGCAGCACATTGTCCTGTGTAAACAGGGAATATGCTGTAGACAATAGTGGAAACAATGGGCACATAAATGATCCAATCCTCCTTAAACTAGCACCAATTGACAACTGACTGTACTGTCGACTGGTGCTCTTTACTGCCAATGTAAAAGGACTCATACTCTTGAGTCTGCTACCCTTTTCTCTTTAATCAGTAGAAGTGGTTGTGCTCAGCCATAACCAAAATCAATGCCATGGCCTTTCTAGAGGTGGCCGCACACTTTAGCTGTTGGATGAATGCCCATGCAGGTGACAGCTATACCCTTGACCATGATGGTTGTGTATGTGTTCTCAATAGGGAGAGGGGAGCCAGTAACACCAAACACTTTGGGTGTTTGTTAGAAAGAGAATGTCATGTATTATAAGATGTATAATTGTATAAACTGTCTGCTTGTGTTATTTCCAGCGCTGGTGACTGCTGAGAACAGCGGATCAGTGGGGATTCTGAGTGTTGGAACCCCACCGACCTGATATTGATGACCTACCCTGAGGATCAACATCTAGAACCTGGACAACCCCTTTAATTGTAGAAGCACCTTCCTCTATAACAGAGCTCAATAAGGCCTGGTTGAGAAATTATAGCAGCTTAGGATTTTTAATATATACGAACACTCTCCTTTTAATAAAAGGCAGGGCTTTAATCTGCAAAAAGAAATCAATATAGAACAAAAAAAATAACGGAATAAGCAGACTTTATTATTACACTCATGCACTAGCCTACTTAAATCAAGCACATTAGGCATTCACCGAAGAATAATTAAATCCAGAGGACCTGGAGCTAGAGTAAGCAGAGTAATAATTCCATACCTTGTGTGTTGTACCTGATGGATCAGAAAGGACACATTAAACAAGAATTGTGGTGACTACATTTGTCCTACATGGTATGAGTAATGAGACTGTAAGTAGCTTTTGTCAGAGCATGAAGATAATATTAGCATAAGTCACATGCAGTCCCTGGTACACACAATTCCCAGTTCTTAAGAATAGATTTAGGGTTTAACCACTTAGTGACCAGCCTGTTTTGGGCCTTACTGACCAAGCGGTTTTCTTCATTTTTTAATTGTCGCCTTCCAAGAGCCATAACTATTTTATTTTTCCATCTACTGTATGTAGCTGTATAAGGGCTTGTTTTTTTTTTAACCAAAACAAGTTGTAATTTTGAATGGAGTCATGGGGTACACATAACTTTCTGAATAACTTTTATTAATGAATGGAGTCATAGGGTACACATAACTTTCTGAATAACTTTTATTAATGAATGGAGTCATGGGGTACACATAACTTTCTGAATAACTTTTATTAACTCTTTCTGGAAGGGAGATGGGAAAAAACAGCAATACTGCCACTGAGTTATTACATTATAAGTTTGAAGGCGTTAATTTTTCGGTATAAATAACAAAATAAATTTATTCTCTGGGTCAGTACGATGACAGCGATACCAAATACATATACTTTTTCACGGTTTACTACTTTTGTGTAATAAAAACCTTTTTTCTTTTTAAAATAATAAAAAGAAAAAAAAATCTTTTCACATTGCTTCCACAACTTTTTTTTTTTCTTGATTTGTGCAGGATGACTGGTAGTTTTCATTGGTATCTTTAAGGCAAATTATACTTTTTGGTTGCTTGTTATTTTAATTTTTTTACAGCGTTCACTGTAGGGGATGATTTACATGATATTTGTGTAGTGTGGGTCGTTACAGACACCGCAATACCAAACATGTGGGGGAGATTTTATTTGAGCATTTTTTTTTCATTAAAAAAAAAAAAAAGGTACTGTATTTTTAACCCTATAAAATGCACCTGTTCATAAGAAGCAGCTAGGTTTTAGAGGAGGAAAATAAGAAAAAAATATTTTTCATTAGATCTCAGATCAGACCACCGAAACCCAATGTTAATCAGACCCCACCTCAGATAAGATTCCCAATTTAAATGACCCCAAGACCTTAGATACTCCCCAATATGAATAACCCCCTCATTCAGACCTCAGATCAGACCTCCAATGTGAATAATCCCAGACCTCAGATCAGAACCCCATGCTCAGAGAGAAAAAAAAAAAAATAATAATAATCAACTTACCTCTCCTGCTCTGGACACCGACTTAACTCCGGCTCTCCTCTTCTTCCTGCAGTGCCCTCTGGCCAAATGCACACAGTGTGAGGCCAGAGAACGACGATGTACTCACACTGTGCGCAGTCACAGCACAGCGAGCGGCTGGGGACCAGGAAGCGGTGAGTACAGAGCCCGGGGAGAGCTGCATTCACTGCTTCGCAGTCCTCTGCTACTAATGACCGTTTCCATAATGGAACTGTTCAGTAGTATTTGCCTCATAAGACAAACTGACATTTTCCCCTCACTTTGGGGGGAAAATGTGCGTCCTTTAGGGCGAAAAATACAGTATTTTTTATTTGAGTATTTTTATTACATTTTTTTTTTTAAACTTTTTTAACCATTTAATAGATCCACAAGGGGACTATAACAGACAATCTTTGTATTGCCTATAAAATACAATGCCCTCTACCTATAGTGCACTGCATTTTAATGTCAGTGCTGTGCTGACATTGACTAGCAGGCTTTGACAGAGAGGGGCAGCCTGGAAGAGAACACTCAAAGCAGGCTCCGCTCCCTCTGTCACCGCTTACATGCGGTGGGCGCCATTAGAAATTAAACAGCCCGGATCGGGCTAACATGTTTAAATGTTAGCTGCAGAGAAAAGATTGCGTTTGCCTAAATAATAATAATAATAATAATAACTAAATTCTCTTGCAGAGAACATTAATGCTTCTTGCATAATCTATAAACACTTATTTTCTGTTCATCATTGATTTCAATTCACTATTGTTTTTTTATATAATATGACAAACAACTGAAGAAAACATTGTATCAATGAATTCACAGTTAATAATGAAACTAGATTTAAAGGTCTTACTAGAGGGCTCAGTTTACATGGTTATAATGTGCAATATATATATAAAATCTATCTATCTATATCCACACACACACCATATTTTTTGGACTATAAGAAGCACTTTTTTTTAGCAAGCACAAATCTTGCTGAAAAGAGGCTGTACGGGTCCAATAGTGCCAGACCTCCCTGACTACTTCCTTAAAGAGGTTTTCCAAGATCTTCTGGACAAGTCATCAGTATCTGATTGGTGGGGGGCCAGCACCCGGGAACCGCGACGATCAGCGGAGGTGAGAGGCACACGAGTTAGACCACTTGAAACTGTGGTCTGCGTGCTAAATTACCTGCAAGGGTACCTCACTACACTCTACACCACCAGGCACAGGTGTGTGTGTGTGTATATATATGTCATCAGTAGGCGGCACCGTTATGCATCAGCCTGTCCCCCAGTGATGACGTGATGCGACCGGGACATGCGCTTTGGTCTCCTGAGGACGCGCCGATCAGCGCTATGGTATATGTGGGCACCATCATTCCCCCAGGTAGCAATTCATTAGTCTTCCTTATTTGCACATGTGCACTATTACAGTTGATGCACTAATGATATATTGATGTGTTGCAGATGTAACCAATTATATGTCTTATGGTGTTTTCATATGTAATTTGCTGTATTATGGAGTTTGATTTTATGTAATGCACTAGTCACTTTAATAATCATGATCATCATGTGGTTTATGCACATATATACAGTACAGACCAAAAGTTTGGACACACCTTCTCATTCAAAGAGTTTTCTTTATTTTCATGACTATGAAAATTGTAGATTCACACTGAAGGCATCAAAACTATGAATTAACACATGTGGAATTATAGACATAACAAAAAAGTGTAAAACAACTGAAAATATGTCATATTCTAGGTTCTTCAAAGTAGCCACCTTTTGCTTTGATTACTGCTTTGCACACTCTTGGCATTCTTTTGATGAGCTTCAAGAGGTAGTCACCTGAAATGGTTTTCACTTCACAGGTGTGCCCTGTCAGGTTTAATAAGTGGGATTTCTAGCCTTATAAATGGGGTTGGGACCATCAGTTGCCTTGTGGAGAAGTCAGGTGGATACACAGCTGATAGTCCTACTGAATAGACTGTTAGAATTTGTATTATGGCAAGAAAAAAGCAGCCAAGTAAAGAAAAACGAGTGGCCATCATTACTTTAAGAAATGAAGGTCAGTCAGTTCGAAAAATTGGGAAAACTTTGAAAGTGTCCCCAAGTGCAGTCACAAAAACCATCAAGCGCTACAAAGAAACTGGCTCACATGCGGTACGCCCCAGGAAAGGAAGACGAAGAGTCACCTCTGCTGCGGAGGATAAGTTCATCCAAGTCACCAGCCTCAGAAATCGCAGGTTAACAGCAGCTCAGATTAGAGACCAGGTCAATGCCACACAGAGTTCTAGCAGCAGACACATCTCTAGAACAACTGTTAAGAGGAGACTGTGTGAATCAGGCCTTCATGGTAGAATATCTGCTAGGAAACCACTGCTAAGGACAGGCAACAAGCAGAAGAGACTTGTTTGGGCTAAAGAACACAAGGAATGGACATTAGACCAGTGGAAATCTGTGCTTTGGTCTGATGAGTCCAAATTTGAGATCTTTGGTTCCAACCACCGTGTCTTTGTGCGACGCAGAAAAGGTGAACAGATGGACTCTACATGCCTGGTTCCCACCGTGAAGCATGGAGGAGGAGGTGTGATGGTGTGGGGGTGCTTTGCTGGTGACACTGTTGGGGATCTATTCAAAATTGAAGGCATACTGAACCAGCATGGCTACCACAGCATCTTGCAGCGGCATGCTATTCCATCCGGTTTGCGTTTAGTAGGACCATTATTTATTTTTCAACAGGACAATGATCCCAAACACACCTCCAGGCTGTATAATGGCTATTTGACCATGAAGGAGAGTGATGGGGTGCTGCGCCAGATGACCTGGCCTCCAGTCGACCGGACATGAACCCAATCGAGCAGAGTGAAGGCAAAAGGGCAAACAAGTGCTAAGCATCTCTGGGAACTCCTTCAAGACTGTTGGAAGACCATTTCAGGTGACTACCTCTTGAAGCTCATCAAGAGAATGCCAAGAGTGTGCAAAGCAGTAATCAAAAGCAAAAGGTGGCTACTTTGAAGAACCTAGAATATGACATATTTTCAGTTGTTTCACACTTGTTTGTTATGTATATAATTCCACATGTGTTAATTCATAGTTTTGATGCCTTCAGTGTGAATCTACAATTTTCATAGTCATGAAAATAAAGAAAACTCTTTGAATGAGAAGGTGTGTCCAAACTTTTGGTCTGTACTGTATATATATATATATATATATATATATATTGTATACATGTATCATTTTTAAAGTATCAATTATGTTGTTTGATTGAATGTATGTATTGGCACACCTTTATATACCTGTTGTTCACTGTTCACCAATGCTTGAAAAAGGCTCATGCTTGAGCCGAAACGTCGCTTTTGCCACCATATGGGTGATTAAAAACTAATTTTTTGGAAGAAAACGCTTGGCGTGCAGTCAGATTTTTTATTTTATACACTCACCTAAAGAATTATTAGGAACACCATACTAATACGGTGTTGGACTCCCTTTTGCCTTCAGAACTGCCTTAATTCTACGTGGCATTGATTCCACAAGGTGCTGATAGCATTCTTTAGAAATGTTGGCCCATATTGATAGGATAGCATCTTGCAGTTGATGGGAGATTTGACGGATGCACATCCAGGGCCCAAAGCTCCCGTTCCACCACATCCCAAAGATGCTCTATTGGGTTGAGATCTGGTGACTGTGGGGGCCATTTTAGCTCAGTGAACTCATTGTCATGTTCAAGAAACCAATTTGAAATGATTCGAGCTTTGTGACATGGTGCATTATCCTGCTGGAAGTAGCCATCAGAGGATGGGTACATGGTGGTCATGAAGGGCTGGACATGGTCAGAAACAATGCTCAGGTAGCCCGTGGCATTTAAACGATGCCCAATTGGCACTAAGGGGCCTAAAGTATGCCCAGAAACATCCCCCACACCATTAAACCACCACCACCAGCCTGCACAGTGGTAACAAGGCATGATGGATACATGTTCTCATTCTGTTTACGCCAAATTCGGACTCTACCATTTGAATGTCTCAACAGAAATTGAGACTCATCAGACCAGGCAACATTTTTCCAGTCTTCAACAGTCCAATTTTGGTGAGCTCGTGCAAATTGTAGCCTCTTTTTCCTATTTGTAGTGGAGATGAGTGGTACCCGGTGGGGTCTTCTGCTGTTGTAGCCCATCCGCCTCAAGGTTGTGCGTGTTGTGGCTTCACAAATGCTTTGCTGCATACCTCGGTTGTAACGAGTGGTTATTTCAGTCAACGTTGCTCTTCTATCAGCTTGAATCAGTCGGCCCATTCTCCTCTGACCTGTAGCATCCACAAGGCATTTTTGCCCACAGGACTGCCGCATACTGGATGTTTTTACCTTTTCACACCATTCTTTGTAAACCCTAGAAATGGTTGTGCGTGAAAATCCCAGTAACTGAGCAGATTGTGAAATACTCAGACCGGACCATCTGGCACCAACAACCATGCCACGCTCAAAATTGCTTAAATCACCTTTCTTTCCCATTCTGACATTCAGTTTGGAGTTCAGGAGATTGTCTTGACCAGGACCACACCCCTAAATGCATTGACGCAACTGCCATGTGATTGGTTGACTAGATAATTGCATTAATGAGAAATAGAACAGGTGTTCCTAATAATTCTTTAGGTGAGTGTATGTATATTATATATATATATATATATACACACACACACACACAGAGCAGAGCTGTGTGTATATGTGGAAGTGCATATATGTGTGTATTGTATGTCATGATCATTGAGAAGTCTGGGCAAAACTGTGTACTGTTCTTTTTTTTGCGGACCCATAGAAATGAATGGACCTGTTTGCTATATACAAAAAAATGAAGATTGGACACAGATGAAAAACACATTCATGTGCATGATTGCTTACTTCAATACATTTAATGAGGCGGCCACATGCAAATTGCTGTTTGTTTAAATGGTCAGCAGATGAAATAATAAGGTTAAAAGGAGCTTACCAAACTATTAACCCTCTCTACACTAGACCCCAAAGTTAATGATCTTGATCCACCACTTCATTAAGTCAATATATATATATATATATATATATATACATATATACATATATACATACATACATACACATGCACATACAGTACAGACCAAAAGTTTGGACACACCTTCTCATTCAAAGAGTTTTCTTTGTTTTCATGACTATGAAGGATTCAAAACTATGAATTATCACATATGGAATTATATACATAACAAACAAGTGTGAAACAACTGAAAATATGTCATATTCTAGGTTCTTCAAAGTAGCCACCTTTTGCTTTGATTACTGCTTTGCACACTCTTGGCATTCTCTTGATGACCTTCAAGAGGTAGTCCCCTGAAATGGTCTTCCAACAGTCTTGAAGGAGTTCCCAGAGATGCTTAGCACTTGTTGGCCCTTTTGCCTTCACTCTGCGGTCCAGCTCACCCCAAACCATCTCGATTGGGTTCAGGTCGGAGATTGTGGAGGCCAGGTCATCTGGCGCAGCACCCCATCACTCTCCTTCATGGTCAAATAGCCCTTACTTTCAAAGTTTTCCCAATTTTTTGGCTGACTGACTGACCTTTTTCTTAAAGTAATGATGGCCACTCCGTTTTCTTTACTTAGCTGCTTTTTTCTTGCCATAATACAAATTCTAACAGTCTATTCAGTAGGACTATCAGCTGTGTATCCACCTGACTTCTCCTCAACGCAACTGATGGTCCCAACCCCATTTATAAGGCAAGAAATCCCACTTACTAAACCTGACAGGGCAAATCTGTGAAGTGAAAACCAATTCAGGGGACTACCTCTTGAAGCTCATCAAGAGAATGCCAAGAGTGTGCAAAGCAGTAATCAAAGCAAAAGGTGGCTACTTTGAGGAACCTAGAATATGACATATTTTCAGTTGTTTCACACTTGTTTGTTTTGTATATAATTCCACATGTGTTAATTCATAGCTTTGATGCCTTCAGTGTGAATCTACAATTTTCATAGTCATGAAAATAAAGAAAACTCTTTGAATGAGAAGGTGTGTCCAAACTTTTGGTCTGTACTGTACATATACACACATATGATAGATACATATACACTACATGTACATAGGTGACACTAGATACAATGTAGCTCAGAAAACAAAACAAGGTAGCTTGAGAAAATGGGGGTATTCCCCTAAAATGTAACTATGCAGTGTGTGCTTATGCCAGACTCTCCTCCTACAGTGTACTCATAGGAACATGGATTGTTTGCACTTTATGGGATTACTTGGAACTTAGTCTTTGATGGATTACACTGGTATTCATGCACTGCATATGTAGCAATTGGAATCTTGCTAAAGTAAGAAATGTTGCACGTCAATTGAGCTGTCTCATTTGTTATTTCCCATGCTACAGGTATATGGAGGTGAGAACCTCAAGGGGCCAACAATAGCGAGTCCATCTCTGGGCATTTATAGTACAGGGTTTATTCCAAAGACACCAGATAGATTGTTTTCTTCCTACTGAGGAGTTCTTTTGCATGCATTTTGTAAAGTTAGTGTTAAAGAATTGAAATGGTAATGCAGAAAATTAAAAAGGAAACATTTGTACAAAATACACTGATATTAACAGTATTGCAATCTTGAACAGTTATATGGTTCATCAGTGAGCTTATGACCTACTGTAAAATTAAGCTGTTTTATTAACTAATTTCAAGTTTTACATGCTAGTCAGAATACATTCAATAAATGCAATCAGTTAAGAAAAGAAGCACTACCTTTTCAGAGTGAATTTCACTGTGTCTTCATTGTGAGAGGCTACCATCACATTTGCTTTACGATTGTGTCGGATCTCCTCCAAGACATAATCAAGGCATCTGTTGCAGAAAAGGGTATAATCAAAACTCACAATAGGGTCTATGATTTTCTAAAGAATTATACACCTACTAAAATGACAGTTTTCATTCAGATACTAACTGATCTTTTCCTCTTGCAGTTTAATATATTAAGATAAGAAAACGCAATTTTCAGAGACACAATGTCCTTAGAACGTTATTGAAATTATGGATTGAATGAAGCCTGGTACATTCAGGGCATTAATATCATTTAAAACAATTTTCATCTTTCAGTAACAAATTTTTATAAATAGAATTAGAATTAATCAAAGATAATCCAGCATATTCATGTACATCAATATTACCAAGAACAATTTGATTATATATATATATATATATATATATACACACACACACACACATACACATACATACACACACACATACATAGATTGTGGTGCTTCTAAAGATTGCCAAATCAAAACAGTCAAAAATAAAAGTAATTATTAACTGAGGAAAATGATCCAATATCATATCTGTGAGTGCCAAAAGTACGGCGACCTTTAGGATTAGCAGATAATTTGAAGGTGAAATTAGAGTCAGGAGTTTTCAATCAGATGTGAGTGGGTGACCTGTTATATTTAAAGAACAAGGATATATAAAAGTCTGATATTCACAAACATTTGTGAAATTGTATCATGGCACAAACAAAAGAGACTTCTGAGGACTTTGAAAGAAGAGTTGTTGATGCTCATCAGGTTGGAAAATATTCCAAAACAATCTTTAGTTTGGACTCCACCAATCCGCAGTCAGACAGACTGTGTTCAAATGAAGAAAATTAAAGACCAATATTACCCACTTAAAGGGTTTCTGTCACCCCGCAAAACTCATTTTTTTTTTTTTGGATAGTTAGATTGCTCATAGTGCGATATAGCAGAATATAATGCTCTTTCTTACTTTCATGCGGCCGATTCTTTATAAAACGAACTTTTATAATATGTAAATGAGGGCTCTACCAGCAAGTAGGGCGTCTACTTGCTGGTAGCTGCTGCAGAAATCCGCCCCCTCGCCGTGTTGATTGACAGGGCCAGCCGTGATCTCCTCCTCCGGCTGGCCCTGTCAGTAATTCAAAAATCGCGCGCCTCGCGTCATTCGGCGCAGGCGCTCTGAGATGAGGAGGCTCGTATCCTCAGCACTCCCTCAGTGCGCCTGCGTCGATGACGTCTTCTCTTTCGGTGATGTCATCGGCGCAGGCGCACTGAGGGAGTGCTGAGGATACGAGCCTCCTCATCTCAGAGCGCCTGCGCCGAATGACGCAAGGCGCGCGATTTTTGAATTACTGACAGGGCCGGCCGGAGGAGGAGATCACGGCTGGCCCTGTCAATCAACACGGCGAGGGGGCGGATTTCTGCAGCAGCTACCAGCAAGTAGACGCCCTACTTGCTGGTAGAGCCCTCATTTACATATTATAAAAGTTCGTTTTATAAAGAATCGGCCGCATGAAAGTAAGTAAGAGCATTATATTCTGCTATATCGCACTATGAGCAATCTAACTATCCAAAAAAAAAAAAAAAGAGTTTTGCAGGGTGACAGAAACCCTTTAAGAAGTGGCCGACCTACAGAACAAAGATCACGCCAATAGAAATACGTGCAATAGTCCACGAAGTCACAAAGGAACCAAAGGTAACCTTTATGCAAAGAAAGTCCTTTCTCACCATAGCTAGTGTTAATGTTCATAAATCCACTATCAGCTCCAACAGGTGGACACTAATGCCTCGTTTCCACTGAGAGGATCGGTTCGGGTCGGCACAGTTTGGAAGATTTTTAATGGTCCGGTCTATTTAGGCGAGCGCTTCCACTGCAACTCGGGCCGCCGGGTCCATACGTGGTTTAGAAAAAAATGCGTAGGCAGTTAGTTAAAAAAAGTGGATAGTTCCTGAGACAACCACAGCTTGCTGTTGTTTGCAGGCATCCTTTTCCTATTATCTGTAGTAATGGCGGCGTGGTGTTTATGTTGCGCTTACGTTTGACGTTATTCAGGCCGCCAATCAGGAGAATGTATTGTGTGACGCAAGTAGCACCGCCCTAACCGAACCATTTTTCTATGGCCCTACATCTGAAGCAGGACCCTGAATGGTGCGGTACGGTTCGCTTGTATGGATCGCTTTCATAGTGGAAACACCCAAAATAGCGAACCGTACCATACCGACCCGAACCGATCCGCTCAATGGAAACGAGGCATAAATAACAAAAAAGGTGTGCATCAGGAATGTGGAGTCTGTAAGGCAAAATTCTGACTCCGATTCCTATATTTTATCACACCCAAGTTCTGACTCCTCCATAAATGTTTAATAATTTAGGAATAACAAACTTACTTTAGTAAAATGGCAACATCTGGCTTTTTCTCACCATGATTAAAAGGGGTTGTTTAACCTTATCAAATGGCCCTTAGATCCCTTTCACACCAGCGAGTTCCACGCATTGGACTCGTAGCATGTGTCAGCGAGAACACCCTTACAGTTCTGGAATGTATTGTATAACACTGACATAATGCTGGCTCGGGAACATGCTTACAGAGGAAAAATGTGCTACGATCACGACATCACACCTCTTGCCTGCATGGCATGGGCATGATCATCTGCTCCACTGCAACCAATGACTGGATTCAGCAGTGACATTTCCACAAGAGACACGCTAATCATTGGCTGCTGTACAAAAGGTGACCATGCCCGTGCTGTGAACCAGAAGCTAGGTACATGGGTGCCAGCATACAGGACAAGAGTGGTGGGGTGGAGGTAATGATTATTCTTTTAATTGCAGAGGCAGGCTGTGGGCGCCTATGAAAAGCAGTTATGAGATGACTGTAGGCATGCCCAGAGGTGAATATCCTCCTCCGGTCTCCTTTAGAATAAAAGAGAAATACAGGAGCAAGTTCACTACTGAGCAAGTGCAGCACAGTTTCACTCATTATAACTGTTTCCTTCAGTCAAGATGGCCTCTCCACGATCAAATGGATGACTTTTTTTTTTTAACACCATTACAGGAAAAATTTATTTCTTACCACAAAGTGCCAAGAAATTCGGATTTGTGGCTAATCAAATTTTTCCTGAAATTCGGATCGAACCCTGTATCACCGTTTTTGATAAATAGGTGCCTTAGATTGCTAGAACATACAATATATTCATTACATTTATAACATTTTCTGAATTCCTATGAAAGTTAAATTAATATTAATAATAATACAATAATAGAACAGTTTGGGTTAAATGAGAAGCGTTCTGTTTGAAGAAGGGAAAACATTGCATTCCAACATGAAAACCTCATGCCAGCAGTGAAAAACTGATGGTAATATCATGGTTTGGCCCTGTTATGCTTCATCTGGGCACAATGAATTCTGACCTCAACCCAATACAAAGATTGTGAAGGACCTGATGCAAGTAGCTCATGGGAGGAAATCCACCAACAGTTGAAGCAGTTTTGTAAGGAGGAATGGGCTAAAATTCCTACAAGCTAATGTGCAGGACTAATCAAAAATTACATGAAATGTTTAGTTTCAATTAGGGGTCACAGACATGTAGTACTGGATCGTTTTTCTCTACACTTAAAATGACCAGGTCTAATATTTTTAACTCACTTGTTTGATCTGGTTATCTTTATCTACTTTTAAAAAGGATATAATCTTTGGTCAAATTTATGTAAATTTTTTTTTGAAATGCAGGTTCACAAACTTTCACTATATATTGACACACATTCCAACAGATTTCTGGTCTATTGGAATCTGACCACTAGGCCTCATAATAGGCGATTTCTAGCCTGCTCGTCAGTGGATGTGAGGATTTGCACTTACATACTGTGATCACCTCCACTGTATGAAGATGAGCGATTACTACTGCCACTGCTCATCCTCATACAGATTCATTGTTCCTGGGCATGATCTGCTGCCCAGAAATGATGATTGAGGTGTCCGCACGACCAATCATTTCACCCAATGAACTAGTGTTTTGCTCAATTATCAGGTGATCTGTGGTACCTCAACACAGGCAGATTATTGTGAAAGAGCGGTCATTCCTGATCATCTGCCTGAGAACTGGGTGTAAATGAAGCATACCACCTACAGTCATGCAATAGTTTAGGCACCCCTGGTCAAAAATACTGTACTGTGAACAGTAAATCAAGTTTAAGATAAAATGATCTCCATAAGGTATAAAGTTAACAATGACACTTTCCCTGTGTATTTTATGCATAAACAATTTATTTTCAGCTTTTACATAAAAAGAAAAAAAAAAAAAAAAAAAAGGAAAAGGGCCCGAAGCAAAACTTTGGGCATTCTACATGGTTAGCACCTAGTAGTATCCCCTTTGGCAAGTACTGTATCACAGCTTGTAAACGCTTTTTGTAGCTAGCCAAGAGTCTTAATTCTTGTTTGAGGGATTTTCATCCTTGCTTCTTTGCAAAAGTCTTTCAGTTCTGTGATATTCCTGGACAGTGCTGCACGCACTGCTCTTTTGATATCTATGCACAGATTTTCAATCATGTTCAGATCAGAAGACTGTGAGGGCCATGGTAAAACCTTCAGTTTGAGCCTTTTGAGGTAATCTATTGTTGATAGTGAGGGGTGTTTAGGATCATTATCCATTTGTAGAAGTCATCCTCTTTTCAACTTTAGCTTTTTACAGTTGATGTTAGGTTTGCCTCCAGAATTTGCTGGAATTTCATCGAATCCAGTCTTCCCTCTACCCATGAAATGTTTCCTGTGCCACTGGCTGCAACACAACCCCAAAGCACGATTGATCCACCCCATGCTTAAAAGTTGGAGAGATGTTCTTTTCATTAAATTCTGAGCCCTTCTTTTTCCAAAAATACAGTTTCCTCATTGCGGCCAAAGAGTTCTATTTTTAACCTCATTGGTCCATAGGACCTGTTTCCAAAATGCATCAGGCTTGTTTAGATATACTTTTGCATACTTCTGACACTGAATTTTGTGGTGAGAATGCAGGAGAGGTTTTCTTGTGGTGACTCTTCCATGAAGGCCATATTTGTGCAAGTGTTGCTGAACAGCAGAACAATGTACCACAACTGAGTCTGCAAAATTTTCCTCAAAGTCTTTTGCAGTCAAGTGGGAGTTCTGATTTGCCTTCCTAGCAAATCATACAAGCAGCTGTCTCAGTAATTGATTTTTAGTCTTCCAGACCTTCTCTTGACCTCCACTGTTCCTGTTAACTGCCATTTCTTAATTACATTTCAATCTGAGGAAATGGCAACCTGACGCTACCTCAAAAGACGCAAGCTAAAGGTGTTACCATGGCCCTCACAATCCTCTGATTTGATCATCATAGAAAATCTATGGATAGACCTCAAAAGAGCAGTGCATGCAAGATGTCCCAGGAATCTCACAGAACTGGAAGACTTGCAAGAAAGAATGGATAAAAATCCCTCAAAACAAGAACAGAAAGACTCTTGGCTGAACAAAAGTGTTTACAAGTTGTTATACTTGCTAAAGGGGGTGCCACTAGGTACTTACCATGCGGGGGACATTTCCCTTATTTGTTTTTTTTTATGTAAACAATGAAAATAAAAAATAGTTTTGGCTTAATACACAAAGGGACTGTGTCATCTTTACCTTTATGCCTTTTGGAAAACATTTCATTTTCAACTTGATTAACTGTTACAGTGGTTTTCCAGGGGTGTCCAAACTTTTGCATGCTACTGTATACATAGATAACACAGGATGCAGTCACAATAAATACCACAGCTTATCAGCTCCTTCCTGACCAATGCACAGGTCATAGAGCATGTCCATTAATAGTTCATGTAGCTGCTCTGAAAAGACACGTTTTAGCATATTTTAGGCCTAGTGTCCAGTGTTAAAACTGCAGGATTTTATTATTTTTTATATAGATAGTGATATGGAAAGCTAAAAAAAAAAAAAAAAAAATATATATATATATATATATATATATATATATATATATATATATATATATAAAAATCAGAAAAAAAATTCTTAAAAAAACATTTTATAGGTAATTTTCAGATGACACATTTCCTTTAAAGGCTGGTTTAGCTTTCAAAGAGTTCTCCAGGATTCTTTTTGTAGAAACAACACCATATCTGTCCATGGGCAGTGTCTGCAATGGTAGTTCAGCCCCATTCACTTAAATATGGATGGTTCACTGGGAATACGCTACAATACCATGACAGACATGTCTGACATTATCACTGTGCTCATGATTTTGTGATATGGTATGAGCACTAATTATTTTTTTTTTATCTGGTTGAAAAAAAATCTTTTGTGGCCATGATGTTCCCTCCACGTCACAGACCTAGACAGCAATAGCACAGACCAATCTTGAGACTTCAGTAAATATCACACAGGGAGTGAAAGGTAGTAAACAGTTCTTAATTCCATGCTCAAATACATTGACCTGAGTATCAGATTAGAAAACCATACTGATTAAAAATGAGATAAGCCATATACCCTAATAGAGGTGGTTTCAGGGTCCAACAGTGACTATAATGGCCCCACAATGCGACCACTTGAAAAAGATGAGTGGAGACAATGTGGCATATCGCAGTTCTATCCTCCCTGCCACTTTGGTCTGGTGACTGGTGGGAGTCTCATAAGTTGGATGTTCCCTGATCTATTAGAACATTATAGTAATTACTGTATGCCACTGATGACCCATCTGATTTACTAGCTTAAACTACTGCCCCAAATAGCAACCATTTCATAGTTTAAATGATTTTTTTTTAACAAATGAAAAATGAGCTTGCTGCTTTAAACACCAAAATACTAAAGAATTCATTTTATAGTGAACTCATTATGGGAACAAAATAACAGTGGCAAAATATTCCTGTTTTTTTTATATTTTATGGGATAATGGTAATATACACAGAGTACCCTGTTCTCTCAGTATTTGTATCCAAATTTCCATTTTTAGGTAGCATCTGAGAACTGTAGCTCAGCCGTTCTGCAATTTCTCTTTTTGGCTTCAATACACATAGCTAGCACTACTGAAACGAATCCAGAAGATGTTATTACTAAACCGTAATAAGCCATTCTCCGCCGTCTGTACACGCTGTAAAGCATATGTCCTAAACTTTCAACCAGAATGTAAAGCACCCCCTTGTTCCTGATAAGTAGGCTACAAATACTTGTCAAGTGTGTAATAATTAGTGCAAATGGCAAAAACGGGCGACTAAAGTGTTATCATGTGCTTAACAGGGTTTTATACTCACATGTTAAACTGTAACTGTAATTATATGCAATATTAGTCTTCACCCCCAACACTACAACGTTTCACAGGAAGATTGTTTTAACCAGATTCTTTGCATTTGAAGCTTCCAAAGCTACTAAATAAACAGGTTTAGCTAATGGAATCAGCTTTGGATTGCACTGTCAGCTCGATAGGCACAATTATTGTCTATAGTGACTAACCACATTATTAACCCACAGCAGAGAAGGTCACACCCTGCCTTCTTTAGGATCTATACACACCCATTTTCTATTGCCCAAACTTTCAAGTTAAAAGTTCTACTCCATGGCTGGATTCAGGCCACTAATTGTAGCTGTTAGCAAGCCCATTTCCTTATGAGAAGCCCACAAAAATAAGGCTGTAATTAGGGGAATATAGGTTATGCAAGCTGTAGTCTGTACAGAGGAACATCTACAACAAGAAGTAGTGGTCACAGTAACCTATCTGGTGGCTGTAGCTCAGAAGACTCCCAACATTTTAGATCTTGTGAGCCACATTCACGTTTGAGTAATGGTCAGAAGCCACATCAAGTTGAAAATGCAGTCCAATCTGCTAGCAGCATGTTATAGAGATATAGTTTTGCTTGAAAAGCATAACTTTCATTTCAAACCCTGCATTTTTATGCTACACAGCTGGGATCACCCAATGCACTTAGAAAGTGCAGAGATCCAAAGGGTTAAAAAAAAAAAGTCATACTTAATTTTTTCCTGAAAACTATATTTCAATCTGCTCAGCTCCTCCTGCTCCATTACATGCTGCCCACAGGCAGGACTACATGTAAAATGTGACAGATTCCCTTCAGTTTCCACAAAAATATTTCAGTTTACAATTTGACAGTGTTTTAGCAATCTGCAGAAAAAAAAACAAAAAAACATGGATTGCACATCCACATCATGCACTGATCTACTGCTTCTCAGCATAATTTATAAACACATTTATTGAGGCTCTTAATATACGTTTTGATCAAAATGCATAGATCACTCACTGTGTCAAGGTGGCCTCTTATGAGTGGGTTCCTACCTAGTGCTATAGGGGCTTAGCTTGACAGCAGTGGTGTTGTTGGGCTGCTGGGTCTCGCCAGCTGCGAGTGCTGTGTTGTGGCGGCTGTGGGAGGCATGTGAAGCCAAGCCAAATTAGGTTAGGGACCCATTCATAAGTGTCCGCCTTGACGTGGTGAGTGGGCCTATGCATTTTGATCAAAATGTATACTAAAAACCTCAGTGGAAAAGCTGAGAAGCAGTAGATCACTGCATAGCTTGTGGATGTGTGATCATGTCTTTCTACAGATTGGTTAAATGTATTAGGGTATGTCTGTAATTCAGAACTTCTATGGCAATCTCTAAAGTAGGTGGGTGCAAGCCACACATGGCTCCCAAGCAACTAGCTGGGGACTGCAACTTTAGCCATAGGCACCTTAAAAAAAAAATCTGACAGCTAAAGGAGTGGTCCTATCTCAATATTTACATCATATGTCTAGGATATGCCACGAATGTCAGATAGGAGCAGGTCCCAAAGTAAAGGAGAGCAAACCATGCATACAAGTGCACTTGGCTATTTTTGGAAGTCCCATAGTAGTGAATGGAAAGCAAGCGATGTAAGCAGGTTACCTCTCCATTCACTGTTATGGGACAGCTGGAAATCGCTGAGACAGAGCTTGACTATTTCAGGACTCCCATAGATGTGAATAGTTGGTAGTCTCCCTTTATCATTCTGTGGGTAGATATACCTGGAGCTAAAAACAACAATAAATTACTAATAGGAGTTTACTATAAACCACCTAATATACCAGAGTCCACAGAAAATCTGCTACTAAACGAGATAGACGAGGCGGCAAATCATAATGAGGTGGTTATTATGGGGGACTTCAACTACCCAGATATAGACTGGGAAACTGAAACTTGTATATCTCATAAGGGAAACAGGTTCTTGGCAATAACCAAAGACAATTACCTCTCCCAACTGGTTCAGGACCCGACTAGAGGGACGGCCATACTGGACTTAGTATTAACCAATAGACCTGACAAAACAACAGACGTGCAGGTTGGGGGACACCTGGGAAATAGTGACTATAAAGTAATAACCTTCCAATTATCATTCAAAAGAGCATTTCTACAGGGAGGAACAAAAATACCAAACTTCAAAAAAGCTAAATTTAGCCAACTAAGAGAGGCCATAGGCCTAACTAACTGGGACAAAGTCCTCAAAAATAAAAATACAGCCACAAAATGGGATATCTTTAAAAACATCCTAAAATCTCATTGTGAGAGGTACATACCGTATGGGAATAAAAGGTTAAGGAACAAAAAGAAACCAATGTGGATAAATAGAACTGTAAAGAAAGCAATAAATGACAAAAAGAAAGCATATAAAATCACTAAAACAGGAGTGTAGCACGGAAGCACTGAAAAACTAAAAAATAGAACATGTAAAAAACAAATAAAAGCGGCCAAACTAGAGACCGAGAGATTAATTACCAAAGAGTAAAACTAACCCTAAAATGTTCTTCAATTATATAAATGTTAAAAAGTATAAATCTGAAGGTGTCTGCCCTTTAAAGAGTAATGAGGGGGGAGTCGCAGAGAGCGACGAGGAGAAAGCAAAGCTGTTAAATATTTTTTTCTCCAATGTATTCACTGAGGAAAATAAACTGTCAGATGACATGCAGAATGTAAAAATAAATTCCCCATTAAAAGTGTCCTGTCTGACCCAGGAAGAAGTACATCAGCGACTTAAAAAGATTAAAATAGACAAATCGCCATGACCGGATGGCATACACCCCCGTATCCTAAGGGAATTAAGTAATGTCATAGCCAGACCCTTATTTCTGATATTTGCGGACTCTATACTGACAGGGAATGTCCCACAGGATTGGCGCATAGCAAATGTGGTGCCAATATTCAAAAAGGGTCCAAAAACCGAGCCTGGAAACTATAGGCCGGTGAGTTTAACATCTGTTGTGGGTAAACTGTTTGAAGGTTTTCTGAGAGATGCTATCTTAGAGCATCTCAAGGGAAATAATCAAATAACGCCATATCAGCATGGCTTCGTGAGGGATCGGTCATGCCAAACTAATTTAAAATCAGTTTCTTTGAGGAGGCAAGTTCTAGACTTGACAGTGGAGAATCAATGGATGTCGTATATCTGGACTTCTCCAAAGCATTTGACACTGTACCACATAAAAGGTTAGTATATAAAATGAGAATGCTCGGACTGGGAGAAAACGTCTGTATGTGGGTAAGTAACTGGCTCAATGATAGAAAACAGAGGGTGGTTATTAACGGTACATACTCAGATTGGGTCACTGTCACTAGTGGGGTACCTCAGGGGTCAGTATTGGGCCCTATTCTCTTCAATATATTTATTAATGATCTTGTAGAAAGCTTGCATAGTAAAGTATAAATTTTCGCAGATGACACTAAACTGTGTAAAGTAATTTACACTGAAGAGGACAGTATACTACTACAGAGGGATCTGGATAGATTGGAGGCTTGGGCAGATAAGTGGCAGATGAGGTTTAACACTGAAAAATGTAAAGTTATGCACATGGGAAGGAATAATGCAAGTCACCCGTACATACTAAATGGTAAAACACTGGGTAACACTGACATGGAAAAGGATCTTAGGAATTTTAATAAACCGCAAACTAAGCTGCAAAAACCAGTGTCAGGCAGCTGCTGCCAAGGCCAATAAGATAATGGGTTGCATCAGAAGGGGCATAGATGCCCGTGATAAGAACATAGTCCTACCACTTTACAAATCGCTAGTCAGACCACACATGGAGTACCGTGTACAGTTCTGGGCTCCTGTAAACAAGGCAGACATAGCAGAGCTGGAGAAGGTCCAGAGGAGGGCAACTAAAGTAATAACTGGAATGGGGCAACTACAGTTGATTATCAAAATTTGAATTATTCACTTTAGAAAAAAGACGACTGAGGGGAGATCTAATTAATATGTATAAATATATCAGGGGTCAGTACAGAGATCTCTCCCATTATCTATTTATCCCCAGGACTGTGACTGTGACAAGGGGACATCCTCTGCGTCTGGAGGAAAGAAGGTTTGTACACAAACATAGAAAAGGATTCTTTACGGTAAGAGCAGTGAGACTATGGAACTCTCTGCCTGAGGAGGTGGTGATGGTGAGTACAATAAAGGAATTCAAGAGGGGCCTGGATGTATTTCTGGAGTGTAATAATATTACAGGCTATAGCTACTAGAGAGGGGTCGTTGATCCAGGGAGTTATTCTGATTGCCTGATTGGAGTTGGGAAGGAATTTTTTATTCCCCTTAAGTGGGGAAAATTGGCTTCTACCTCACAGTTTTTTTTTTGCCTTCCTCTGGATCAACTTGCAGGATAACAGGCCGAACTGGATGGACAAATGTCTTTTTTCGGCCTTATGTACTATGTTACTATGTACTATGTTCTGGAGAGGATGTGGGTCCCAAAGGTGTGACCTGCACCTGTCTGACAGTTGTGGCATATCCTAGTGAAATGACTTAAATGTTGAGGTGTGACAAACCATTACCACTAGAAACAGTACTAGACCTTACTGCCACAGGACAACGAAGGCCAGAGACCATTAAACACATGCTAAAGGGGTTATCCAGGAAAATATATTTATGACTTATCCTCTGGATAAGTCATCGGTATCAGATCTGCGGGGAAGGGGGGGGGGGGGGGGACTCACGGGACCCCCGCCGATCAGCTGTTAGAAGAGGCCTTGAGTGCTGCAGCCTCTTTCTAGGCCAGTGACATGACTGTACATCGGTTACATGGCCTAGTTACAGCTCAGCCCCATTCAAGTCAATGGGGCTGAGCTGCAATACCAAGCACTGCCACTATACCATGTACAGCACTGTCCTTGGAAAGCTGCCAGGAGCCTGCATCGCTCACTAGCGCTCCGGTGAGCGCAGCGGCTTCCTGAAACAGCTGATCGGCAGGGGTGCTGGACTTGGACCCCTGCTGATGTGATAATGCTGACTTATCCTGAGGATAGATTGTCATTATATATTACTGGAAAACCCCTTTAAAGCTTTGCCTTGCCCTTATGAACTTGACCCTTTTACAGTATATCTTACTGCTTATTGTATATAGCGCCAACATTCGAAGGCACTGTACAGAGATAGTCATCCCCAGCGTGGCTCACAACCTAATTTTACTGCCTCAATTAATTTAGAAAACCAATTAGCTATCAATATATATCTTTTGAGTATGGGAGGAAACTGATAAAAGTACAGCAAGAACATGCAGATATCTTCATTGGTTGGATTTACTGTAGACAAAAGGAACTCATTTTGGCAAGGCAACATCGCCAACTGCTGAGCCACCAAGTTAACCACATAGTGAACTACAAGTACAAAACCGTTACATTTATCTATTACAACACCTTAGACTTGCATTTCAGTCTTGGATAAAATAAGCGTTTCACATTTTCCTGAGCTCCTCTTTTCAGTTCAGAATATTTAATGCACTTTCAAGGGATCAAGGAGGCCAGTGAGAAGAAATAATATATGCAACATAAAAAGGGAATCGGAAATTGGATGTTGTATTATGCTAATAAGTAATTTACTCATCATACTCCCATTCAAATTAGTTTTTATACAGCTGGCTGATTAACGGCACAGTGCGCAAATGGACAGATTCTTGGCAGTTTCATATAGTTTTTTTTATATATCTGGCAAAGATTTTGGCTGTATCAGTATAACACAAAGTATAGGCTTGACACTGTGGGTCTAGTGTTGCCTTAAGCTATTCAAAGACAAATAATGTGACAAAAAAAAAAATGCTGTTGACAAAATTTCCAGTGCAATTTAGTGAAGACCTATGGTCTTGCATTCGAAGTCAATGCAATGTAATGAAAGCAATTCAAGCTGCATAGAAATATTAATGTATTTTATTTTTTCCCCATGAGCTGCTAGTTTATTTCATCGGTGCTGAGATGTGGACACAAAAAATATAACAAATATTTCAAATGTAATTGTCTTTATAGGTAACAGTTCAGAATAATCTGTCATAAGTGTGTGTAGATAGGGAATAGCAGTATTCCTCACTATTATATGACTTGTATCCTGCACTCATCAAAAGTTTCCCCCAAATGCTAGCTCCATTCCGAATCGTTAGTTTTCTCTGAAATTAACTGCAAAGTAGGTGAAGATTAGCTGCCATAGTGTCTACCATTCATGCTACTACACGTAAACCCAGCCTCATATAGCAGTACTGAGCAGTGCAGATGTAAATCCAGCACTGGGTGATACGCAACCTGTACCGCTCTTTCTGCAGCTGCTTTTTTCTCCTCATGTCTATAGACTTCTATGGGTGACACCTGTAACCAGATCATTGTTCTGCATAATCCCGCTAGGCTTCTGGGACTCAAGAATGCAAACAACTCTTATTCCAAAGCTCAATTGGGACCCAAAAATTATCAATTGATTATGGCACTCCCATAAACAGAGCCTTAAGGGTATTTACAGAATGCTGTACCGATGCCAAGGGATGCTCTACTGAGGAATTATTCTGCCTGAGGCAACACACCAAGTATTCCCTGCACATCTCTGAGGCCACTTGACTCAGATTGGCTTGCTTTAAACCTACTCCAGATTTTACCATTAAGGTGAGTGTGAGTGATATGTGTAGGAGGCAAGGAGGAGAAGAAGCGATGGATAAGTGGCAAGTCATTTTTCTGTAATAGGATACATCACAAACTTTCTTACATTAACTTGTACTATTGATTTATGGGAAAAATAGACATGATGGTTACACTTTAAAGACGGTAGATAAAGCCTGGTAACAATGCCCTGCAAAACTATGGCTGCTAACTGTAAGAAAAATTTTAGTATTAGACCAACTAAATGATTAGGTAAGTCAAATAGCCTAGTCTCTGTATATTGTAGTAGCTGATAAAAGTTGAACTTTTAGGCTGCGTTCACACGGGCGAGATTTCCGCGCGGGTGCAATGCGGTAGGTGAACGCATTGCACCCGCACTGAATCTGGACCCATTCATTTCAATGGGGCTGTTGAGATGAGCGATGATTTTCACGCATCACTTATGCGTTGCGTGAAAATCGCAGCATGCTCTATATTCTGCGTTTTTCACGCAACGCAGGCCCCATAGAAGTGAATGGGGTTGCGTGAAAATCGCATGCATCCGCAAGCAAGTGCGGATGCGGTGCGATTTTCACGCACGGTTGCTAGGTGACAGTCTATACACTGTATTATTTTCCCTTATAACATGGTTATAAGGGAAAATAATAGCATTCTGAATACAGAATGCATAGTAGGTGATCAATTGAGGGTTAAAAAATAAAAAAAATTAACTCACCTTCTCCTCTTGTTCGCGTAGTTCTCCCGGTCTTCAGTTCTTTAAAAAGATGAACTATGGGCTAAAGGACCTTTGGTGACGTCAGATCACATGCTCCAATCACATGGTACATCACCGCGGTGATGGACCATGTCATTGGAGCATGTGATCTGACGTCACCAAAGGTCCTTTAGCCCATAGTTCATCTTTTTAAAGAACTGAAGACCGGGAGAACTACGCGAACAAGAGGAGAAGGTGAGTTAATTTTTTTTATTTTTTAACCCTCAATTGATCACCTACTAAGCATTCTGTATTCAGAATGCTATTATTTTCCCTTATAACCATGTTATAAGGGAAAATAATAACATCTACACAACACCGAACCCAAACCTGAACTTCTGTGAAGAAGTTCGGGTCTGGGTACCACAGTCGGTTTTTTATCACGCGCGTGCAAAACACATTGCACCCGCCCGATAAAAACTGAACATCGGAACGCAATCGCAGTCAAAACTGACTGCAATTGCATTCCTACTCGCGCGGGTTTGCCGCAACACACCGGGACGCATCCGGAACTAATCCGGACACGCTCGTGTGAACCCAGCCTTAGGCTTTCAGTATAGTTAAATGTAACATTTAGTTTTAGCTACTAGATATACTCGTAATTGGGAACCCTCCACTATTATGTCATCAACCTCACAACAGAAAATTGTAGGTGTATGAGGACAGCTACAGGTAGACAGGTATTTGGAGCTAAGAAGCAAAATATCTGCCCCATGAGGGCTTCACAAGCAAAGTACAAGGCCCCAGTTTCCCACTTTGCCTGTACACCCCTGACGTGACACCCTTTTCTTTAGAAGGTTGACAAGGAACTCCCATGGATGCTTACACCATGAATAGTTGTTGGTCCCCACTTCTGATACACACTCGATTTGACTGTGCATTTTCACTGGGGAAAGAGAAAAAAGCTGCTACACTTCTCTGATGTAGGTTTATCGCCCAAGAAATCAAAAGGATCGGGTTAAAATTCAAAATGCCCAATCCCTTTCTCTACCAAGATTATTCATCAGGGAAATTTGGGAGCTCCCCATACACATTAGAATGTTAGGCGGTCCTGTCAATAACAGTGGTTTTGTCCAAAAATGGATAAATGTGAATGGGGTCCTTAGCAAAAAATTATACGACTGTCTTATTATATGTATGAGACTTTTCATTGGTCTTTATTTATTTTCTGGTCACTTAGAGCTCTGTCCTCATCAAAGTTAGTCTAAGGGCCCATTTACACAACCGTATTTTTGCATCCGCATCCGTTACGCAATTTTGTGGATCAAACGCAGATCCATTTATTTCAAAGGGGCCGCAAAAGATGCAGACAGCACATCGTGTGCTGTCCGCATCCGCACTTCCGTTCCACAGCCCTGCAAAAAAGATAGAACACTTCCTATTTTTGTGGACAAGAATAGGTATTTCTATCAGAAAGGGAAGGAGTTTCTGATCCACAAAATGCAGATTGCACGCGGCCGTTATCAGTGTTTTGGGCTCTAAGGCTATGTTCACAATGAACGCAACATATACCCCAAAACGTATTTATAGATTTCTGTGGGCTGGATGTCAACAGAGTCTTCTTCTGGTATTTGTCTGGATGGCGTGCATTGCCACAATTTGCTGCACAGCTACCATAACTTTATCACCAGCCAAGTGTGGATGTAATAATTATTTCTAGTTTTATAGATAGTTAAATATTAGTGTCAGAATACCACAATGTATGGCAATGGATCCCATAGCCACTCACCTATGATACATCTCATTAGTCTTCTCATAAGTGGGATTGATCGGGGACTCGTAGCCCACCTCTGCTGCTCGGCTCCTCTCTTGCTGCATGTAAGCCCCTCTTACAAGTTTAGCACCAAAATGCCAGCCCTCCCGTCTAGACAGCTCTACATCCGCAGTCACATTGTCATATGCTTCCTACAAAAGAGGATACAGTGCTTTTATACAGTTCTCTACCTTCAAATAAATACCTAAAATAAAATATTTTTTATTTATTTATGAGAGTTTGATATTACATACAAAACGATGAAACAGATACAATACAGATAAGTCTTCAAGTAGGTTTATTTGAATGTTCAATACAAAACGGTAAAATGGCGTAGCTGGAAGTAATCTTTTTCATGTCCGCAACGTGTCACCAAGGCTATGAGAAAAGGGAGCTGTCACCTATATATTTCACTTGATATTACAGTGGCAGGTTTATAAAAGCTCACATCTAGTACAAAAGCGTACAGTTATTGCCAATATTACTTGGGATCACTCAGAACCTCCGGCATGTGCGGAGAAAATAAAACAGAATTACGTCTTTCTTGCGGAAATGATCAATTCTTCCATCCATCCAGGAACAGAATTTTGCTTTATTTATTAGATATTGCAGCCGGACCTCTCAGGGCCTGTGCTGGAGGCGGTGTGATATCTGTGGTGTCTCCAAGGCTCCAGTATTCGGCATGGGAGCCTCGCTGTACTGTTTCTACTCAAATGAGAGCCGACTGCCATATCTAATAAACAAGGCAAAATCCAGAGAATGACTAAATTGAAGAATTGATCATCTGTTAGTAAAACCTAATTGCATTTTTCTATTCAAACAGGAAGCGCACTTTAAATTCACCTTGCAGTATACAGCTTTGTAATCCTAGTATAGAGAGTCTTCCAGGAATACCTTGTTGTTGTACAGGGCAGTAATAGTCATTGATATGCATTCTCTCACCTTTAAGTAGCACTGGTAGGTGTTGAAAATAATGGGATTGTCCTTATTAAATTTACGCTGCATTTCCAAAGTCAAACGGCTGATTGCGGGTTGGAAATAGGTCTGCTCTGCATCGACCATCAACCGAACACCTGTTTCCACTGCTTTCTAGGTGGAAAAAAGAAGCTAAATTTTAATAAAAGGCAGTAAAGGTAATCGTTAAGCCTGAAACCATAGTGAAGACAAAATAAAAGTTTGCAAATTAAGTGTAGTAATATTGCTAATGTCCTACAGCAGAACTATGGGCATTTCTTATATTGCTATACATTATGTATAATAGAAAGATGTCATAGATGGTTGTTAAAAATAAATAAAATAAATAAATAAATATGAATTAATTGGGGTATAATTTTTTAATGGAGTAATTTGCCAACACAGTCCTATTAAAAATTTTGCACTCTTGTTCCTGTTGTCAAAACCCTATAGTGGCAAATAAGCAACACCATCATGGGTCATATCATACAGTTATACTGAGGAATGCCATTCCTAACTTAAGTCTAAATTTACCTTGGTGTAAGATGGGCTACAATTATTAAAGCCATATTCAGGGACTACAATATTGATGACCTATCCCCTGGATAGGTTATCAGTAGCTGATTGTTGGAGGTCTTACACCCTGGTATAACCGCCGATCAGCTGTATGAAGATGCAGCGGTGCTCCAGTGAGTGCTGCAGCTTCCTCACAGCATAACAAGCTCAGCACCATACACTGTATAGTGGCTGTGCTTGGTAATGCAGCCCATTCACTTGAATGGAGATGAGCTGCACATATGCCATGTGACTGATGAATGTGACGTCATTGGTCTAGGAAGAGGCCAAAGCACTCTCAGAAAACCCCTTGAAGCAAAGAATTGGCATAGATTACTGGCAAACATTGGTGAACTTGTTGGGGCACGCAGGCCCCCTTCCACTTTTTCAAATAGTGGACAGCATGGCGTAAAAGCCAGATGCGCTATGCGCCACATTTTGCGATTTTTTGCTTCTACATGATATGACTTGTATAATTGTATATACAAGTTGTGGAATTATGGAAATCACAGGATTGACAGACATGTTAATGATATGCAAATGATGAATAATTGGAAACAAAATATTCAAAACATCTTGATTTATTCAGTATTAAGTATGAGCGCCAGGCTTAGAAATACATGCACTTACAAACCTTGGCATGCCATCAATGAGGTTATTAATGGTTGTCTGAGGAATATTCTGCGATTCTGAATGCACTTGGGCATGTAAATATCAAGATCCGATGCTAGCAGCTCCCTGTGCAATTGCCGACTAATGACTTCCAAGATGTGCTTGATGGGAGATAAGTCCGGAGATGCTGCAGGCCATGGTAGCCACGCAGCCACATGCTCCTGGGATACTGGAGATATGGACATACCACTCGTTTCACAACCAAATCAGTGTAACATCAAGCTGTTAGTGTGTCTTAGAAGACTACAGGGGTCCAACCTACTGTACATTATGCCACCCCACACCACAGTCCTGGAAGTAGGACCAGTGTGGTGTTCCCTTGTGAAGGCCTCTTCATGATGTTGCCCACGTGGTCTCCAGACCAATCTCGGGCTACCATGGCATCTGAGACAAATGCGGGACTCCTCACTGAAGAGGACAGACTTCCATTTCAGCCTTTACTGCTGTCTTGCTGTGCACCATGATAGCCTAGCAGTGGTGTGAGGTCAATGTGACATGTGTAGTTGGTCATCTGTCTCGTAGTCCTATGTAATATAAACACCTTGTGGTTTGTGTAGACACAGTTTGCCACCCTAGGCATGGGATGGGATGTCCAATTTCAGTCCAAAACGGATTACTATGTGCCACCCTACTAATCAGCCGATCTGTCCATGCAAAGGTTCGCCTTTGCTGTCATCCAGTTCATCATTGTTCTCCCAATCACTGGGACATACAATGTTGAACAGTGTTGACATCTCAGCCTAGGTTCGTAGTGATCTGCCAGAGTGATAAACCAAGGTCTCTCAGTTTAAGTATTCTGTCCCTGAGAGTTTTTGACAAATGGTGATAACTGGCACATCGATGAACAAGAGACATCATACAATCATCAAAAACGACTTAATGCAATTTTTGATGTTTCATGTGGCTTTCAGTCAGGCTTTTATGCCCCTTCCACATGCCACAGACTGGAGCTTGCTGCTTGAAAATGTGTTCATCTGCAGATGTCACCGACAACTGTTACTTCCTTGACCTTATGGCTTGTCCTTGGTGTTGCAATTTCAGTGTTGAGGAGCGTAATTATATAATTCTAAGGGTACTTTCACACCAGCGTTTTTCTTTTCCGGCATTGAGTTCCGTCCTCGGGGCTCAATACCGGAAAATAACTGATCAGCTTCATCCCCATGCATTCTGAATGGAGAGAAATCCGTTCAGGATGCATCAGGATGTCTTCAGTTCAGTCACTGAACGGCGTTTTGGATGGAGGAAATACCGCAGCATGCTGCAGTATCATCTCCGTCCCAAATTCCGGATCAGTTGCCAGAATCGGCATTAATTTACATTGAAATGTATTAGTGCCGGATCCGTCATTAAAACTACCACAATGCCGGATCCGTCCTTCCGGTGTGCGCATGCGCAGACTGGTAAAAATGGGGGAAAAAAATATATATAACGGATCAGTTTCTCCGGATGACATCTGGAGAGACGGATCCGTTCCTGCAATGCATTTGTAAGACGGATCCGCATCCGGATCAGTCTACAAATGCTGTCCGTTTGCATGCAAATTGCCGGATCCGGCAGGCAGTTCCGGCGACGGAACTGCTTGCCGGATCACTTTGCTGCAAGTGTGAAAGTAGCCATAGTGACCATTTCATGTTACTCAACTGATTGGTGGGGGTGCCAGGTGCTAGACCCCTACCGATCAGATATTGATAACTCATCCAAAGGTCAGGTCATCAATATCTCTAAACCCTTTAAAACAAACATCTGCACCACAGTGCCCACAACGTGCTGTTAACACAAGCAGCTCTATGCTCCATCTCCATCACTGAACCAATGTCAGCACAATAGGCAAGGGCTGAGGTGCCATTTTACTGGATATTTAAGCAGCAATCATGCTGTAATTAGACAATTAATCTCTTTCTTCTTTGTGAAGGACAAAATAAAGTACATACACTTAATGAGTCTGCTTCTAAGACGCCATAAACGACTCTTTACGTCTGCTGATAACTTATGGCGCTAACAAGAAGCGGATATTGTTTTTCATCAAAGTTAAAAAGAGTGTGTTTGCTTGCATTTCATTATGAAGGATTATATTTCAGCATCAATGCATTTATTGAAATGAGTGCTTATTAAGGGATTTCAAAGACTTCCTGATATAGCTGACATTTCTAAGGGCTGTTGCTAGCCTTTTAGATGTGTAAAATATAGTGGCAGTGATTTACTGCACCATCTGAGCCACGTTTACTGCTCATCTCGGCAAGACTGGTTCTAAATATTAATGAGGCTCCTTCGGTGCCAGCTCTTGACCAGCAAGGCCGCTGTAGGTGGCAGGGCTTCTGAATACAAGCAACAACAAAAAAACTCAAAGAAAAAGAGTATCTTTATATAATAACCTTATACATAAACTGAATGTATGCACTCCTAAGTACTATATTATTACTGTAGCATTGTAACAGATACAAATACTTTATTTCTAATAAAAAAGTTGTAATAGTTTGACTATAAATTATAACTTGTGAAAAGAGTTCCAACACAGTCTATAAAGAAGCTCTATTCATGGTAAATGGGTGCACAGATCCATTATGGATCACGGAGGAATGCATAGAAAGGACAAAATAGTACCTACTCAGTCTGAAGCATATAGCGCGAGTGGACCACATACATTCTGTGAACCTCTACGTTTAAACCCGTTATTTTAGAATAAAGCTTGAAATGTTATTGAGGGAATTTCTGGATCTTATCTCCAATTTATGTATACATGGTACATATAGCCTTTAGGACTAGTGCTACAGTAAATAAGTAGGAATTATAAGTTACATTGTTTTTGCACTGCCAAAGTGCAATGGCTCAAACTGAAACTGCTTGCAATACTACGCTTTACCACACGGTTTGCTGATCAAGGGAAACATACAGGACTTGAACTTTAATTCAAGCACATGAAATACTACATTAAACAGTGCCACCATGTGGTAGAAATACGCGGTGCAGTAACGCACATACGTAGTTAAAGGTAACTATTATATTTTTGACATTGCCAATATTAAACTCCCAGTTAACAGCCACATTCCAACAATGGCAACACACTAAAGACTAAACAACTAAATTTACACAACGTGGAAGTGGCATTGCATCCTGTGGAGACTCTTATGTGAAAACCATATGCAACGTCTTCTGCAGTAAATCTAAGTTAAGAGTGGAATTTTAGACTAACATTTTTGAAAATGTCAAAGGCACGTCAGAAATTGTGGCCAGTGGGGGTCTGTGTTGAGAATGAAGGGGTGGTGGCAATGTTCATCTTTGGAACCCAACCATACAGGTCTCTAAGGCCTCTTTCCCACGAGCGTGACGGATTGGCTCCGGATGCGTTCAGTGAAACTCGCACCATTTTGCAAGCAAGTTCAGTCAGTTTTGTCTGCGATTGCATTTAATTGTTCATTTTTTTTCCGCGGTGCAATGCGTTTTGATGTGTTTTTTAATGCGTGTGATAAAAAACTGAAGGTTTACAAACATTTCTTAGCAGCCATCAGTGAAAACCATCAGTTTCTGAATGGATCCGGGCAGCACATCATGCGGCCCCATAGAAATGAATGGGTCCGCAGTTCCGTTCCGTAAAATGTGGAACAGAATTGCGGAAGTGTGAATGGAGCCTTAACCATATTTCTTTTGCTACCAGTAAAAATTTTTGACAAATCGAACCCGATTAAAAAAAAGTACCACCCACCATAGCACTTACATCTATATATCTATATCTACACAAATACTTTTTCACACAACTCTGCATAAGTATACTTTTTGCATAAAAATTTGTGGTTGAAAGTATGACCCAAGTAGAGCCCCCGAAAAAAAACTTTATGATGTGCAGAGTCCCTACATGTCACTAATGACTACAGCTACATACATTTTGCATCAAAGCAGTGTGTGTTCATAGTTCATTTTTATCAATCAATAGAAACAGCTGTGCAGGAGGCTTAAAACTGAGGAACAGCCAAACTCTGCTACAAGGTGAGGTTGTGGAACATTGTTTCAGGTCACAGGTCACATACCATGGCAAAACTCCATACAGCAGTTGTTGACTCCCATAGAGATAACTTACATTATTTTCCATTCACAGCGCCATATGAGCTCTTGTTTTTGTAGGACAAGTTGTACTTGTGGCACCATTTGAGGTTGCATACAATGTAGTGGGAAGCTGGATTTTTTTTTTTTAAATGGGGTAGAAAAAAAAAAAAACTTTTCCACCACAGCTTTATGGGTTTTATTTTTTACATTAAGCTCATCTGACTTCTGAATTGTACTCTGCTGGAAAGCTTCAAACAAGAAGAAATGAATATCCTGCACTCCTGTGAGCTGTGAAATCTTCTATCCTTTATTTCAAAACATCAAGAATTCCATTATGGAAGCGCCCATTAGTACAAGAGGACAGGGAAGCAGTGCATGTGGCGTTCCCCATGCTCTATATCAGGCATGCTCAACCTGCGGCCCTCCAGCTGTTGTAAAACTACAACTCCCACAATGCCTTGCTGTAGGCTGATAGCTGTAGGCAGGGGCGTAGCTAATGGCTCATGGGCCCTGGTGCAAGAGTTCAGCTTGGGGCCCCCCTTCCCTCAGTGCTTTGTGGCCAGGGGCAAGAAGCACAAGGCCTTCGTGCTGCCCGAGGGAAAAATTGAAACGGCACCCCCTTGAGCCAGAGGTGTAACTTGACCAGCATGCACTTTCTATAATACTGGTGTCTTCTTATGCACCACAAGGGTCTTTGGGTCCCCTCAGGCTCCTGGGCCCGGTAGGGACTGCTACCTCTGCACCCCCTATAGCTACGCCCCTGGCTGTAGGCTGTTCGGGCATGCTGGGAGTTGTAGTTTTGTAACAGCTGGAGGGCCGCAGGTTGAGCATGCCTACTCTATATACACCGCTTCCTGGTCCTCGCACACTGTGAAGAGGTCAGCAGTCTGTGACAGCACATAGCGCATGGCAGTAAGAAGAGAGCTGTATCCTAGGAGCCGTGGGGCCGGCAGTGTCTGGAGCAGAAGTAAGTTGATTTATTTATTTTATTTGCTTGGGGTTCTGATCTCGGGTCTGATTATGGCTCTGATGTGAGGTTTGATTAACATTGGGGGTGTGATTGGGGCTCTGAGCCGAGGTCTGATGAAAAGTATTTTTTTCTTATTTTCCTCCTCTAAAACCTAGGTGCATCTTATGAGCAGGTGTCTTATAGGGCAAAAAATACAGTATATCTTTAATATCTTTGCTTATGTGTTGCGATCAAAAGATCTTGCGTGCTATGACTAAGATCTTATGATCGAAACACGTAAGCAAAGATATTGAAGATGTATCCATGTTGATTTTTTAAAATAAAGTACAGAAGATTTTACAGTGCTCACAGGAGTGCTGGATATTCCTTTAATCATACGGGGATAGACACAAAACTACATGAGTTCATAGCCAGCACCCTTCTCTTGTTGATGCTTCATCAACATTCGATCAATTCTCTGAGTCAATGGTTTGCGCGAAATTAGAAAGAACATCCTTATACCATACACTGGATTTCTCAAGGGACCAGCAAAAGTCACCGATACCATGTTCATCCATTCTATGCTGCTGACATTCAGTATTAAATTATTTTGTGTGAAGAGATGTTTTAGGTCCGGATCTCCCTCACTGCTCATTAGTTACACACTGGTGACTGCTCATATGTGACACAAAAGACTTCTTGTGGCTGAACTACATGTCAAAAATGATTGCTCTTTTCCTTAGCAAGATTGTTACCACAAATTTTTTTGTTTTTCCCCCCACTGGTAATGAAGTGTAAACTCCATGAATTGTGACTAATTTAGATTATACTGGCACAATGGCCCTTGCAGAACCTGGTAATAACTAGAACTACATTTGAGCAGCCATCTGTCATCGGAACAATGGCCCCATAAAAATCTTGCTTAGGTTAATTCAACATCTGGCTACGTACATAGGATGCCATGTGTACAGTCTACCATACTACATAGTAAACATTATTTTTTTTTTTAACTGGTTGTGAATAATGTACAGTACAGGGCTGGAGTGGCCATAGAATCTACAGGGAAATTTCATGGTGGGCAGATGCCCAGGGGTCCACCTAAGGCCTCTTCATGGCCACCATCCAGATACATAAAGATCAGATTCTCTTAGCATTAATTCATGTAGGAGTATCAGATACTTATGCACCTGGCAAGTGACTGCAGATGCCCCCCGGAATTCAACTGTATTGCCATCCTCAGGACGACGACAGTATTTGTCCTGCACTGTGGTATCTGGTTCTACTGCAAAGGTATTTTGTCTTGAATTGCGATATTGCTGGCCCTACCTACGTTTGTTGTCCCTGCCTACTTGTGTTGCCCCACCTTCTGTCAGTCTGGACCCACCTAAAACATGGGGCCACTTTTAGTTGTTTTCCAGGACCTCTTTAGGTTCCCAGTCCATCCCTGGTACAGTACATCGTCAAATCCACAGAACGCCTGGCATTGTAAGACCTGCAAAAGGATTTAATCCACAGTCAAATCCTCCACAAAAACTGTATTGGTGTTTTGTGGATGGATTTTCACTACAGATTTCACTGTGAACATATACCTACAGATTTCTTAAATATAACACAAAGATGTTGATTTGGTGCCATCTCCAGTAGTGGATCATTGCAAACTTTACAGAACCATCAGGCTATTGTACTTCTACATAATGTAAAAACTATATGATAAAATATCAGAGTGCTACCGTACCTGACCGACTAGCTAGAACAATAGCCAAAACCTACTGGGCTCTTGTTGAAGGAACATCTATGTAAGGTTGAGTCAAAATGTACTACAAGCCAAGTGAATAATCTTCAAAAAAAAATAATATATATATATATATATATATATATATATATATATATATATATATATATATATATATATATATATATATATATAGACATTAAGGATGACCATCTACAAAGCTATAATCTCTACAAGTGGAGGATCCTCGGATGAGCAAAATAGTTAGATGAAATAAAAATATATGGTTTTGCCAAGAAGTCTGAAAAATTGTGACAAGTGGACTGGATATGGATGGGCTCCAGTATACGCCGACTAGAGCGTTGACCAGCACCCCTGACACAATAAGGGACTCGGACTGATCCTTTGTTATTGAGCACTTAAACTGTCTGATGCACCAGTGAAACTAACTGGACATTCATGATATGCTTATACGTTATGCCAGTACACTATGTTAAGATACTTCTACTTTGCAGGTACCGCGCTTTTAAAAGTTGTTGTGAAGTTTATTGGTATATTGGCGGACAAGCTGGGCTGGTGAGGCTTCTGGTTATGTGTGGATGCAGCATAGGCTAGAGTGCAGTGCATCTACTGATAAAGAACAGAGAACCTGTCAGGTGTGTACGAGACAAGTAGCAGAAGGGATAGACATTGCAACAATAAATTGAGGGGTCTCACTGGAGCCCTGCCAGCATTCATCTCTGAAACATCTGTGACCATGAGAATCTTTCTGAGCAACGGTGGACTTCACCCAGCACCTTGATCCTGAACTGGATTGCTGCATTAATTGGGTCTGTCCTGGGGGAGTGCTCCATGACCACAGAAGGCCCTGTGTATTACTACAAGTGCTTCTGGACTACTTCTAGTATTGTCCCCGGACAATTCTTTTAAAGTCCTTGCACATGTTCACAAGATCTGCTCACATGGAAAACCCCTTTAACACAAAGCAAATGTGCCTAGACATGTCCACCTCTTCATAACAGAGACCCATTTTTTAAAATTCTTTTTTACTCCCTGCCATTTCCCTCCTTTTGCGAGGTGTTATAAATTTTAACCTGACAAGTAGTGAATGAAATATACAACGTGTCAAGCAAACGGCATAAAAATACATTCCTGACCTTTGCGAGAACATCCATTCTCTGCAACATTCTCTTCATCTGCAGATCCTCTTCTTCGGTGAACCTGGACAAGAGGGCCTCTACCTGACCGCTCTGAGGGGGGGAAAAAAAAAAAAATAATACAAATGAGTCTCATTACAAGTGAAACGTAAAACTTAACGCTACTGCTATGGAGCCATTTAGAACAGTAACCATTCTTTTTACTTTTTAACTTTTTGAAACCAATTACTGTATTCTCTACAGAGCCCTGGAAGCATAAATATGTCATTGTGGAAATGGTTTGGCAGTTCAATTTATTCTGCTGCTGTAAATGTATTCAGGTGTGAATAAAAATCGCCTAATTTATGCAAATACATCCCTAAGGACCCGCCACAAATCAACACAAAAATGAGTTTATTCTCCCTTACAACTTAACTACTTGGCCTTTATTGCATATAAAGAAAAAGTAGAGGCAAATAAGTAAGCTTATTTATAGTTTACTCCTTGTTGATAGGGAAGCAGCAGCTCGGTTAATAGAATATCTTCCAAAAATGCAATCGGCAACATTTTTAGCGGAATAATAAGGTGTACAAGGAGCGCATTAAAATTGTCAAATGGAAAATTAAAATGTTATCAATTTATACCTCTATTACTGGAAGAATAATAGAAGCGGTGGGCTATTAAATTCCACAGACATGCTATAAAAGAGGAAATCCTGCTGTAACTAGCTGGAAGGAAGAGAGATCCCCTTCACCCTGCTCTGGTGCAGATGGAAAACCCATACAATAAGCTTGATGTCAGGTCAGCTTCACTATTCATGACTGAGTCATCATCATCAAGGTCAAGATATCATGAAGATAAATGACTAGACTCCGGCTCAACAGGCGCAGATTACAAAGCCATTCTCTTGCCTTCAAGCCGTCTGCTCAGAGGGAACTTGCGCAGGTTTGTGAAGGGCCAGATGGTGGCACAGTTTCATTACATATAGCAGAACGGAGCTGTAAACTTCTTCACTTCTTTAGCATGCAGATGATAAGTCAGAGCTTAGAATCTTACACGGAGTGCAGGTGGCAAATCCCATAAATCCCTCCCCACCTTGTATCATGCTCTAATATATATTACTAGAAATATGCCCCCCCTAAAAGAAGAAAAAAAGAATCTCTCTCTCTCAAGCTGCTAAACAAAACATAAGAGAGGATGATGTGGTAGAGAATAGCCTGACCTACGCTGCTGGGAGTTCCTGTAATAAAACGGAGGAATGAATAACGAGGGTAACCTAAATGTAAAACAACATATGGGATTAAATCCTGGCTGCACATAGGGAGGGGAGCTGACAAGTGCTCATCACTGTTTAGTGTAAAAAGGTTTAAAAGGGAAAAAATTTAATCCCAACATATGTTGACTTTATGTGCAGAACAGAATATGCTTGTCGGGTTTCGCATTTGTATTCAGCGTAACATTTCTCACACCACAGCTCTAGAACATAACACATATAACAAGTACAACTGTAGATGCATACATTGTACACACATCACAGAAATGCCCCATGCATTTGGGGAGGGATCCTCGTTTTTACTCTTTTCACAATGCTTACAAAAGAATAAGCAGGAGAGGACAGGATGAGACTTGTTAATCTTTTCATCATATGTGTGCTTTCTTGTGTGGGTCAATAGGAAAGAGAAAATACAATGAGTTGTCACAGAAAATCAATGATGTCATGCAGAACGCTATGGTTGCTGCAGTACATTACATTTAAAGGATAACTGTCGTATTATTATTATTTTTTGTATTGGATTGTGGTGATTAATATCTCCTTGGTGGCCCTATTACAACTTTTCACTGTGTATTCAATTACCCCTTAATTCCACATTTTTGTTCCCTGTACTGCCTACTTTTACCTGTGCTTAAAATAGGGTTGCTAGGCATGGTCCGTCTATCTGTTGAAGGACGGAGCACGCAGCGTGCAGGGTCAGATTACTGACAGCCAGGGACTGTAAGTAAATGATTAAAGCCAGGTCCTCCCCAGCAGCTGATAACAGTGCCTGGGCTGTGTGCACCTCTCCCTGTCCCTGCGCTTGGCAGACGCTCCCTCACTCAGCAGAGCTGGAGAATGCAGAGTTGGAGCAGCGCACACCAGGGAAGGGAGATCTGCCATCTGCTCAGTGTATAAATGAAAGCAACATGTGGTAAGGGGACCCCTTTGTGCTGCAGGAGATTAACCCTTTAGGGGGAGGGCTCTGGTTACTGACACTTTTGGGGGGCTGATAAAGTATGCAAAAATGAGGGGGCACACTCAAGAGAGAACCACTAGATGGATGATGACATAATATTTTATTACTCTAAAAACAAACCCCTAAAAATATATAAAAACAATCATAAAATAGCATATATTAATGCAGCAATCCTATAGTGCATGACAAGCGGTACTACACATATATGACAAATATCATATGATATATAACATGCAGCAGTATAGCAATGCGTGACACGCTAGTGGTATGGAACCATATGTGATAGTCCTGTAGCCGTCCTATTGATAATAGGTAAAATGTCAGCACTTTCGTGCATAAATGTCCCACTGAGACTTAATAGTAATGGTACTATGACCAAATGTCCCAATAAAGATGATGCCACTATTAATAGGGCAGTGTAGCTAAATCCAATAGGGCAGTTGAATACCAGTGTCCGGTATTGTAGATGTACAATATGCGTACATATATTAGATACTGGAGCTACTTACTATATCACGCCGCCTGTAGTGTCCCGGTCTCACCCCACCTTCTTGCTGCTTGACCGCAGCGTTGATTCCCCAGGTGGCCGAACGCGGCCGAACGTGGCGTCCCACGTGACCTGGTTGCTTAGGGTTCCGGGTTGGCGCTTCCCTGACGTCACTAATATGCGACTGTGACTCTGGCTGTAGCTCCGTACCGGAGATGTGATGAAAATGTATCTCTTGTACTTGGAACTTCTGGTTTTTTGTTCTTTTCTCTTCTTATTGAATCCACGCTCACTCCGTGCTACCAGACGCGTTTCAGGGTCTACACCCCTTCCTCAGTGGCCCTACTCAGTGGCTACTTTTGGGGGGCTATTGTTACTGGTTAGTGCAGTGAGGAGCTCAATGCATTGTGGGTAGTGAGGGCAGGCGGGATTAGCCTCAGGGTGAGGGCAGTGGCGGCCATCTTAACTGAACAGTGAAATTGCAGTTTTATGCAGACTGGTTGCTAAGGGCTAAATCTTATAAAATATGGGGTAAGTCAGTCTAATAGTAACTGATTCTGGAATATCATGTTATTAAGTAACTACATATATGAAAATTGAAATTAGCGTCTAAATGTGACAGTTATCCTTTAAAGGCTATGGACACTTTTGGAGGAAATTTCTCTTTTACATCATTGCATTCTGCTTATTTTGGGCTTAAAAAGAATGTTTTTAGTTGGTCTTTGTTAAAAATGTTCTAACAGTTTGCCCTCTGCAACCTGCAGGTTTTGCTGACTCTGCAGACAGTTTTTTTGTGCTTCGCAGAGTTGAGGCTCATGAAAAACACTGATACCTGCCACATGCATTCCACATTTTGCAGAACAAAACAGCTGGCCCCTAATGGAACAGTTCTATCCTTGTCCGTAAGGCGGACAATAATAGGACATGTTCTATTTTTTTGGTGGAACAGCCATGTAGACACGGAATGCACGTCATTTCAGATTTTTTTGCGGCTCAATTGAAATGAATTTTTGCAGTCCATATGCGGAACAGACTCGCAAAAAAATACGTACGTATGCATGAGCCCCTGCTCTGATGACTCGATTTGCAGCTTATAGCACTACTTTCCTAATAGCTCCTAAACACTTGCTTAAGCTGAATTATGATCAAACTAATAAGAATTTAGCTTAAATGTTTATGAGTGGTCAAGAAATCAGAGATAAGGGCTACAGAACAAGCCATCAGAACAGCATTTTGTTCTTTTTGATTTTCACTAAAACCCTTCAGTCTACAGAACCAGTGAAAACCAGAAGGCTGCAGAGGGGTATAATAGTTGAAAATATTTATTAATGACCAAAATGAAAACTTGTCCTCCTGTGTGATTAGGACAGGTTTTTTGTGTACTAATACGACAGCGGACATTTTATTTCTCCTAATGATTGCTCCCTACATAACAAATGAAAGGGGATTTAGGAATATATTTATAATAAAGTTATAATTAAAGTATTTTTATTTTCTAAATTCCCAAGAGAACCCATTACTAGATCTGTGCGTTGCTATCTCCTGTCTAATTTCATTCAGGAGTCCACCTAATCTATATAAACAGAAGAAAACCCAACATATTCCTAATATAATTATTATAATAGTAATAAGTATTAAATGTATACCTGTAAATTTGGCACCAAAAGAAGTTTGGAGAGCTTGGTTCGGCTGTCAATTAAACTGTTCCAATCAAGCAGATCCATAGTCCTATGCAAGAAAATATTAGTCAGGTAATGTTTCTAAAAGAGTGCCTCTAAAATGTAATGTGTAAAAGGGTAAATGGCTCTGTTCGCACTGGTGCCAGCTTTGATTACACATTTTAGAAGGCCAATGAATGAGCTCTTAATCAACACACTACATCTAAAGCTTAGTACAGCAGTACCCAAACTGTAGAAGGTTAAATGCTAAAAATTACTTGGGTATAAAAATTACCATCCTGAAAACTAAAGGATCTGATGTGAATGGTCAGAACATTACTGCCTAACCATCCGCTGACTGCAAGCAAGAGAGGAGCCTGCACCAAGGAGCTGGCCAAGTATTCAAAACCAGACCCAAGTCCATCCGTTAATCAAGCTGAGTGTTCCCCAACCATCCCCAGCATCTTTGTGGGCCATGACATTTCCCATTTGGCCAGTAAACAATGTCCTTGTGTATGGCTTCCAATTTTAGACACACAGACTGCCTGCAGTTTGAAGTGAAATGTACAAATTCTCCAGAATACTGAAATTTGTGTTACATTTTCAGATACAGACATTTTATACAACGCAGTTTTCTTACAGTACATATAACTATTTTATTCCTCTCATTGATTGATCTCAGGTAAATTTTACCTATACTCAGAAAGCATCTTGACAAGTTCATTATCCATTTAATAATGACATCCATGCAAGTGTAGCGAAAGGGTGGAAGCTTAAAAAAGGGGTTGTGTAGTGCAGTGTTTCCCAACCAATTTGCCTCCAGCTTTTGCAACACTACAACTCCCAGCATGCCGGGACAGCCTTTGGCTGTGCATGGCATGCTGGGAGTTGTAGTTTTGCAACAGCTGGAGGCACACTGGTTGGGAAACACTAGTGGTATAATATTGATGACCTATCTTTAGAATAAAACCAAAAAATATATAGAGAAGGCTCACCTCTTAAACAAAAACTGGAATGGGTGCACCTACAGGGAAGATTACACCCAATCTTCAAAAGTAGTATATAGATAAAAAGGTAGTAGGGCACACCTGCATTCAACTACACATGGGAGATTTGTATAGACAATATATTTTATTCAGACCAAAATTGTGTATTGTAACACATAAAAACGTTATTAAACATATAATAGCATGCTATATGAAACTTAATATTGCTTATAAAGTTGATAAAATCAATATATAAAATAAACACTAAGATATAAAATCATATATACGATCCTAGAGGAATAATATCCTAGTAAAAATCTCAAATTGACTGTTCCTTCCTATAGCTCTGTATGTCCGTATTGCATTTATTCATCCAGCGAATCTAATTGCCAAGCTGTTTGTCACAGTCCGTGGTGTTCAGAATTTTAAAGGCAAAGTTCACAGGCTGACTTCAATGTAATCAAATCGGATCTTATAGTATAGTCACTTATATTTCTTTTACTTTAAATCATTGGTGTCTCAGATCCCACTGTCTGCATATACACTAGTTCGGCACTAGTTTTTACTCACAGTTCTGTAGAGTGGCCACTGAGGAAGGAGTCTTAATTAACTCCGAAACGCGTATGGTGAAGGATAACCCCATGAAATTAAACATACAACCGGGATATTGAAGCGCTTCAAGTCGATCATAAGGAGAGGGATCGGTATCGAACATTTGGTAGGAAAAATCGAAAAATAGATAGCCGCAGTGAAAACTGACCTGCCGCTTGATTAAGCACCTGTGCAGGAACTTCATCACATAAAATCACCAAGACGGCATTCCTGCAAGTGATTACCGAAGATCCCTGAACCTACCTCCTGGAAGCTACACCACTGCCTGCAACCAAGCGCATCACACGTGGGACGCCACGATAATCGCAGCACAATCGGCACAACTCTACAGAACTGTGAGTAAAAACTAGTGCCGAACTAGTGTATATGCAGACAGTGGGATCTGAGACACCAATGATTTAAAGTAAAAGAAATATAAGTGACTATACTATAAGATCCGATTTGATTACATTGAAGTCAGCCTGTGAACTTTGCCTTTAAAATTCCGAACACCACGGACTGTGACAAACAGCTTGGCAATTAGATTCGCTGGATGAATAAATGCAATACGGACATACAGAGCTATAGGAAGGAACAGTCAATTTGAGATTTTTACTAGGATATTATTCCTCTAGGATCGTATATATGATTTTATATCTTAGTGTTTATTTTATATATTGATTTTATCAACTTTATAAGCAATATTAAGTTTCATATAGCATGCTATTATATGTATAACAACGTTTTTATGTGTTACAATACACAATTTTGGTCTGAATAAAATATATTGTCTATACAAATCTCCCATGTGTAGTTGAATGCAGGTGTGCCCTATACCTTTTTATCTATATCTTTAGGATAAGTCTTCGATATCAGATCAGCGGGGTTGACTCCTGGCACCACCACCAATCACAGCGTTCATGTAAGCCATAAAAAGGCAGTGATATAGCCTAAGGCCCGTTAGTGACTGCTGTAAAAAGGCGTATGGTCGTCACTAATGGGTTAAGAGAAATATTTCATTATAAGTATTTGCAAAACAATGTATAACTTCCGTTTAGCCTGAAATACTGTTGTTCACTTAGCAGCCCAGCTGAGTTCTATAAAGGAAACAGATGTTGTAACATATGAAAGATAAATCCCATGCCAACCTGCCCCAGTTACAGAAACTATGAAGCTTAACACTACAGAGTAACCAAGATATACTCTCTCTTCATCGATTCTGGCACACAAGTGGATTTGTTTCAGTTCCAACTAGGTCCAATCTAAAAGGTCTTCTCCATGTTGGATTGACCTGAAAGTAGTATCACAGGTACTTGCCTTGTAGACGGAGGAACTAGTGCAAGTGTATGAAAGTAGCCCAATCACTCCAAACTAGGGTTGGGCGATATACACTGCTCAAAAAAATAAAGGGAACACAAAAATAACACATCCTAGATCTGAATTAATTAAAAAATGCTTCTGAAATACTTTGTTCTTTACATAGTTGAATGTGCTGACAACACAATCACACAAAAATTAAAAAATGGAAATAAAAATTTTCAACCCATGGAGATCTGGATTTGGAGTCACACTCAAAATTAAAGTGGAAAAACACACTACAGGCTGATCCAACTTTGATGTAATGTCCTTAAAACAAGTCAAAATGAGGCTCAGTAGTGTGTGTGGCCTCCACGTGCCTGTATGACCTCCCTACAACGCCTGTGCATGCTCCTGATGAGGTGGCGGACGGTCTTCTGAGGGATCTCCTCCCAGACCTGGACTAAAGCATCTGCCAACTCCTGGACAGTCTGTGGTGCAACGTGACGTTGGTGGATAGAGCGAGACATGATGTCCCAGATGTGCTTAATTGGATTCAGGTCTGGGGGAACGGGCGGGCCAGTCCATAGCATCAATGCCTTCGCCTTGCAGGAACTGCTGACACACTCCAGCCACATGAGGTCTAGCATTGTCTTGCATTAGGAGGAACCCAGGGCCAACCGCACCAGCATATGGTCTCACAAGGGGTCTGAGGATCTCATCTCGGTACCTAATGGCAGTCAGGCTACCTCTGGCGAGCACATGGAGGGCTGTGCGGCCCTCCAAAGAAATGCCACCCCACACCATTAATGACCCAATGCCAAACCGGTCATGCTGGAGGATGTTGCAGGCAGCAGAACGTTTTCCACGGCGTCTCCAGACTCTGTCACGTCTGTCACATGTGCTCAGTGTGAACCTGCTTTCATCTGTGAAGAGCACACGGCGCCAGTGGCGAATTTGCCAATCTTGGTGTTCTCTGGCAAATGCCGAACATCCTGCACGGTGTTGGGCTGTAAGCTCAACCCCCACCTGTGGACGTCGGGCGCTCATATCACCCTCATGGAGTCTGTTTCTGACCGTTTGAGCAGACACATGCACATTTGTGGCCTGCTGGAGGTCATTTTGCAGGGCTCTGGCAGTGCTCCTCCTTGCACAAAGGCGGAGGTAGCGGTCCTGCTGCTGGGTTGTTGCCCTCCTACGGCCTCCTCCACGTCTCCTGTAGTACTGGCCTGTCTCCTGGTTCGCCTCCATGCTCTGGACACTACGCTGACAGACACAGCAAACCTTCTTGCCACAGCTCGCATTGATGTGCCATCCTGGATAAGCTGCACTACCTGAGCCACTTGTGTGGGTTGTAGACTCCGTCTCATGCTACCACTAGAGTGAAAGCACCACCAGCATTCAAAAGTGACCAAAACATCAGCCAGGAAGCATAGGAACTGAGAAGCGGTCTGTGGTCACCACCTGCAGAACCACTCCTTTATTGGGGGTGTCTTGCTAATTGCCTATAATTTCCACCTGTTGTCTATCCCATTTGCACAACAGCATGTAAAATTGATTGTCACTCAGTGTTGCTTCCTAAGTGGACAGATTGATTTCACAGAAGTGTGATTGACTTGGAGTTACATTGTGTTGTTTAAGTGTCCCCTTTATTTTTTTGAGCAGTGTACCAGTGTTCACGAAATACCGCAGTATTAAAAAATGGCGATATCGCTGTTTCCTAATTACCGCGGTATTTTGTGATGTCATCGAAGCGGTCATGTGCGCTGACCGCTTCTAAATCTGCGTCCGCCCGCCCCTGCACCTTGCATAGCGCTGAGTACAAACACATTACTTCCACTCGCTCCTGGCTCCTTCTTGCTCCGCCTCCCTTATTCAAGTCTCCAGACTCCACCCACCATCTTACATCACTGTCCGTCACCCACCCGTGCCGGTTCTATTGTATGTGGCGAAATCTGTGTGAGTACTGGGTGTCTCTGGAGAGACTTTTCCCGCAGCTGCCTCGCTCGTGTGCTCTGATGACAAAATTACAAACGTATTACTTCCCGCAGCGGGCCGCCCCCGGCTCTCCCTCCTCCTTGCTCCCATATTCAAATCTCCACCCACTGACATCTCATGTCAGAATCAGAGCACACAAGCAAGGCAGCCGCGGGAAAAGTATATCGTAAAGTATTATTGTATTTATGGTGGCCTGTGGCCAGACTTTATCATAACGTCTCCTCGTGTCCCCCCATACAGTATAACGTCTCCTTGAGGCTGACCCCATACAGTATAACGTCTCCTTGAGGCTGACCCCATACAGTATAACGTCTCCTTGAGGCTGACCCCATACAGTATAACGTCTCCTTGTGGCTGACTCCATCCAGTATAACGTCTCCTTGTGGCCCCCATACAGTATAACGTCACCTTGTGGCTGACCCCATACAGAATGTCTCCTTGTGTTTTTTCTTTTAAACGGGTATTTATCGCGATATATATCGTTATCGCAATAAATTTCTTAATATCGTTAACGTCTGAGAATTTTTGATATTGCCCAACCCTACTCAAAACTAATGGTGCCAGAAAACAAACAGATCACCCTATGAACCATAAAAGCTAGCATGCCATCATATGGGCACAGGTTCCAAATCCAACAAAATCTGACAACCTATGCACTATAAGTCACATAAGGCTGAGTTCGCAGTTCAGTTATTTGGTCAGTTATTTCAATCAATTATTGTGAGCCAAAACCAGATGCGGGTCAAAAACGCAGAAGAGGCTTTTACTTATCCAAACCATTCTGAGATTATTTTCTTGTGACACATTGTACTTCATGTGTGAAGGAGAGACCGGCACTCGCACTGTTGATATATTAGATGCAAATTTATTCTGTCGCATATTACAGCATAGTGACGCGTTTCAGCACACAAGTGCCTTCATCAGACTATAGTCTGATGAAAGCACTTGTGTGCTGAAACGCATCACTATGCTGTAATATGTGACAGAATACATTTGCATCTAATATATCAACAGTGCGAGTACCGGTCTCTCCTTCACACATTGTCTTTTGGGATTCCTGCCCGCTGACACGTGCACCGCCAAACCGCCAGTGCCGACCCTTTGGTTATACATTGTACTTGATGACAGTTGTAAATTTGAGTCGATATATTTCACCTTTATTTATGAAAAAAATCCCAAATTTACCAAAGATTTTGAAAAAAATAAATATCACAATTTTTAAAATGAGAATTTCTCTACGTTTAAGACAGATAGTAATGCCTCATAAAATAGTTAGCAGTCATCATTCCCCAAATGTATACTCCATGTTGGCATCATTTTGTAAATGTCATATTTTTTTTTTTTAGGACATTAGAAAGCTTAGAAATTTAGAAGCAATTTTTCTAATTTTCAAGAAAGTTTCCAAAGCCATTTTTTTTAAGCACCAATTCAGTTATAAAGTGATTTTGAGGGGTTTACATAATGGAAACCACCGATAAATGACCCCATTTTAGAAACCACACCCCTCAAATTATTCAAAACTGATGTTACAAACTTTGTTAACCCTTTAAGTGTTCCACAAGAATAAAGGAAAACGTAGGCGGAATTTCAAAATGAAATTATTGATGCAGATTTTTCATGTTAATCAATTTTTTCTTGCAACATAGCAAGGATTAACAGCAAACTAAACCTCAATATGCATTACTCTGATTTTGCAGTTTACAGACATAGCCCATAAGTGGTGGTAAACTGCTCTATGGGCACGTGGCAGTAGTCAGAAGGAAAGGAGCACCATATGGATTTTGGAGGCAGATTTTGCTAGAATGGTTTTTGGGCACCATTTTGTATTTGAAGAGACCCTGATGTACCCCTACAGTGGAAACCCTCAAAAAGTGACCCCATTGTGGAAACTACACCCCACAAAGAATTTATTAAGGGGTGTACTAAGCACTTTGACCCCATAAGCGTTTTACGGAATTTAGAAACACTTGGCTGTGAACATGAACAGTTTAATTTCTTCCAACAAAATGTTGCATTGGCCCCAAATTTGTTATTTTCACAAGGGGTAACAGGAGAAAAAGCACCCCATAATTTGTTACCCACTTTCTCGTGAATATGGCAGCACCCCATATGTGATGGTAAACTGCTGGGGGAATCACATGGCAGGACTCAGAAAGGAAGGAGCGCCGTTTTTGCAGTGCAGATTTTGATGGATTGGTTTACGGGTGCCACTGGTTTTTATTCTTTCGTCAATTGTCTTAGTAGGGGCTAATTTTTTGCAGGACGAGGTGACGTTTTCATTGGTACCATTTTGGGGTATATACAACTTTATGATCGCTTGGTATTACAATTTTTGTGAAGCAAGGTGACCAGAAAATGGCTGTTTTGGTACAGTTTTTTTTTTTTTTTTTACAGCATTCACCTGTGGGGGCATCTCATGATTTTTTTTTAGAGCAGGTTCTTACAAATACGGCGATACCCAATGTGTCTATTATTATTTTTGTTAAGTTTTACACAGTAAAAGCATTTTTGAAAAGAATAAAATAGTGATTGTCTTAGGTAGGGTGTCTTTTTGCGGGATGAGATGACGGTTTGATTGGTACCATTTTGGGAGACATATGACTTTTTGATCACTTGGTATTACACTTATTGTGATGGAAGGTGAAAAAAATTGGCTATATCACCTGATTGGGTGGATCATGTGATACTTTTATAGAGCAGGTTGTTACTGACGCGGTGATACCTAATGTGTACTTGGGACCCGATGGGGAGCTCGCTCCCTCAACACACACCGTGGTCTGTCGGCATCTTTGTTGTTTTTGTTATATGTGGTCCCCTGATGAACTGACCCCAGAGAACGGTTCAGAGAAACGCGTTGGAACAAAGTTTGCATTCCTGGGACATATTATATGTGCTCCTTTTTTCCCCCCACTGGTGATCAAAACCTGGACGCTACTGGTTTATTTTGGAGCATATACGTATTATGTGCGATTATTTTTGTTGTAACTTTATTAGTTTCTGATACATGCATTGACTTATGACATTTGCACTGTAATCATATTAGGTCTCTTCTCTGGTGGCGGTATCTATCCCTTGTTGTCAGGGACATATAGGGCCTATCAGGAGGTTCCTGACATGGGAACGCCCCTATCGGGGCGGCTATTCCGTTTTGCTAGGCAGGGCCTATAGCTTGATAGGGCAAGTGTGAAGGTGAGTCAATTTTCCTTTCCTTGTCCTGCCCAGTCTCATTGTAAATTGGGGAACAAATTGGGCACAAATTGGGTAATTTTTAATGATCATCAGTAAAAGGTTACGTTTTACACTGGTGAAGGTACTCTGTGATTACACTTTATTTTGTCAACTGAATATGCCACCTCATGTAGAAGCTGCATATTATATATTCTGGCCCTTTCTGTGCTGTTTGGCTAGGGGTGCACTCTCCCTATCCCTCCTGCCGATTTCTTCTGTTACTGACTTCAATTTAGCATTTTTACACAAATGTCAGATAGGTGTGGGTCCCACTTCTGGGACCAGCACATATCTCTAGAAAGGAGCGCCCACAGTGAAGGAGAGGGCACCGCACAAGCACGGCCGCCCTCCATTCATTTCTAGCCGAGGAGGCTGTCCTAGCGATATGCCACCAATGTGTGAAGTCAGACAGGCCCTTTAAGCCAGATTTATCAACTACTAGCTGAAGGACTGCTTCGCACAGGTATATTTCATCTATTTCATTTAATGATGTACCTGTGCGCCAAATGATGTACCTGTGCACCAAATTGCGCCGTAATTGTAAATGCAAGGGTGCGGATTCCTTTAGCGGACATACATACCACACACACACATACATACACTCAGCTTTATATATTAGATGACGTTTTTAACAGTTGCAGAAATGTTCTCAGTCTTTCATAGTAAAGGGGTGGCATAGAAAGTAAAGCAACATCTGAAAGCAGATTTGTTACACTTAGGCTAAATTCACACAAGTGAGTTTTCTGTCCAGGTACATTGAGGGACATTTATCAAGGCCTATATGCCACAACCGTGGCGTAAAAAAAAAAAAAAAACGCACATTATGGCGCATGGCATGTGTGCCCCATAATTTGTGACTTTTTGAGCTACTCTGCACTTTTCAGAAGTGCCGAGAAAAATGGAAAATGGATCAGCTGAAGGGGGCTTTGCTTCGCACAGCGCCTCGCATTTACTATAACTTTCACTAGAAAGTGGCGGATGTTAAAGCCTGTAGCTGGCGTAAACTTCAGTTTTTGGCGCATAGCAGGGCAGAGATGCGCCTGAGGCAGAAGCCTCACAACAAATTGGGCATATCTCACGCCAGAGCGGGGAGACCAAGACTGGATCTGCCAGTCTAGATATATCTCCCACATTCTGTCTTGTGAACCAACAGTATCCGGACTGAACCCTGACCCATTTATTTCAATGCGTATATGCACATGAGCATTGTTTTTCACTGACCATCTGACCGTTCAGGGAAAAAAAAAATAAAAAAAATCACAGCATGTTGCATCTTCTGTTTTTCACGCATGACTGATGCATTCAACTCAACAGGTCAGTCAAAAAAAAAAAACTAACAGCACATGCATGGCACCCGGATTCAGTCTATTCCTCACTGATGGTTTTCACGCGTGTAAAAAATGGATTTAATCCCGATGGAAAAAACTGAAACACTGAATGCAATGGCAGACAAAACTGATTCAACTTGCTTGCAAAACCAGCAGTTTTTTCCTGAACAGACCCTGTAGCAGATTCCGTATCGCTCATGTGAAGGAGGCCTTAAAGTGGTCTCCAGCGATTACTAGAGTTTTTACCAGATATACTCATGTAGTTGCTTACCTCATGTACATCTTCCCCACACTTTTTTTGTTTTTCAATTTAGGCTCTCCTGACATGTTTTTCACCATATAAACCAATCACTCTGGTTTGTTTCCATCCTGTATATATAACTTCCTGTTGCTGTATCCAACCAAACCCATGATGCACTTCTTTCTCTGCCAAAGCTCCAGCTCCGCCCCTAACACCAAACTAGTCTATAGCTCCTCCCACCCAGCTAGTTGCATAGACACTCTCCGCTATCAATGTTCAGCTAGTTTATAGCTCCTTCCACCCAGTTACTTACATAGATGCTCCCCTATAACTGCCCCTAACACCCAGCTAGTCTATAGCTCCTCCCACCCAGCTCATTTGTAGCTCCTCCCACCTGTCTAGTTAGACATTCCCCATACAACATAAAATCACATCTACCTTCATAAATGATCATTTTAAAACTATGTTGATTCAAACGGGAAAACCTTGTTAAGATGCAGTAACACTGTCAAACATCATGCACTATTTGGCGCAAACGCAGGCGCCTGCAAAACTTAAAGGGGTTCTCCGGGACTTAAGAAAATGAAAATACTTAAATATGATCTTATTATAAATATATTCTTAAACACCTTTCATTAAATATAATGGCTCGTTTTGTCTAGGGAGCAATCATTAGGAGAAACAAAATGGCCACCATCCTATTACACACAAAACCTGTCCTAATTACACAGCAGGACAAGTTACTTCAGGATACTAAGCTAATGAGCTGCCTCATCCTCCTCTCCTACTTGTCAAGGATTATCATCCTCAATATAACTGATAACATATTCAGCTGAATCTCTGTAGGAATGGAGTTCATGAGGAGACATGAAGTACAGAGAGGAGGTGGGGATGGTGTAATGAGCAGCAGCATTTGTATGCAGGCTCCATTACCATAGCCCCACATTACCTGTCCTGTCCGTCCTCTCTGTACTTCATGTCTTCTCATGAACTCCATTCCTACACTGATTAAGCCGAAGATTTATCAGCTGTATTCATGATCATAATCCCTGATGATCAGAACAGAGAAGAGGACAAAGCAGCTCTTTAGCTCAGTGTTGTGAAGTAACTTGTCCTGCTGTGTGATTAGGACAGGTTTTGTGTGTGCTAATAGGACGGCTGACATTTTATTTCTCCTGATGATTGCTCCATAGACCAAGCGATCCATTATAAATAATGAAAGATATTTGTGAATATATTTATAAGGAAGTAATATTTAAATATTTTCATCTTCTTGGTTCCCCGAAAACCCCTTTAATATCCTCTCATGATAAATGTCCCCCAATGAGCTCTGAAGTTTTGTTAAAGACGTTCCTGGCTGTTCTAGTTTCTGGAGGAAGTACAGCTCCGACATGCTGTAAGGCTACTTTCACACTACAGTTTTTTGCGGATCCGGCATGGATCTGCAAAAACGCTTCCATTAAAATAATACAACCGCATGCATCCGTCATGAACAGATCCGGTTCTATTATGTCTTATATAGCCATAACGGATCCGTTATGAACTCCATTGTAAGTCAATGGGGACAGATCCGTTTTCTCTGACACAACAGAAAACAGATCCTTTCCCATTGACTTACATTGTGTGTCATGATGGATCCGTCTTGCTCTACACCACATAGCGGACAGAAAAACTCTGCTTGCAGCGTTATTCTGCCTGCGATGGGGATGCAACCAAACGGAACGGAATGCATTTTGGTGCATTCAGTTTCGTTCAGTTTTGTCCCCATTGACAATGAATGGGGACAAAACTGAAGTGTTTTCTTCCACTACTGACAGATCTCAATAGTGGAATTAAAAACGCTAGTGTGAAAGTAGCCTTACTCGGCTTTACTGTATGGCTTCCCATGGTTATTGTTTCCACAGTTTCATCATAAATCTAGCTTCAGCAACTTTTCTATTTTACTTATTTAGCAAACGAAGGAACAGATACCAGGTGGGAGAAGGAAGAGGCTTAGTTCACACTTCCATTATTCATTTGGGGGCACTTTACATTATTGAGCAATGCATGCACATGGGTTGTACACAGGTTTTCAATCTGCATGAATAAATAATAAATCCAAATTGCATATTCCTATGGAAGGCAGCACGCCGCTCATTTGCCTCTCAAAAATCCCATACATTACTGTGGTGAGAAAAGAAGACGATACACCAGGAGTTTACCTGCTGCATTCTGCTGAGTACTGTGTCCCTCTCGATCTTCGTGGAGAGGTGGAAGTTGGCCATGTATGATGTGAAGACTATTAGCTTTTACGCTGCTTTCTATGGTTCTAGTTACTGTCGCCTGTATATCAACCTCTCTAAGGCTACATTCACACAACCGTGAAGAAAAAAAAGAAAAAAATCTTAAAACTGCAAAATGGTCCATTTTTAACAGTCGTTTTCTGAAAAACGGACACTAAAAAGGAAAAAGGTCCCCTTGCATTGTTTTGGGGCAGTCAATCGTGAAAAGAACGGACAAAATAGGACATTTCCTATTTTTTGATGGACGTTAATAAAAACAGCCATGTGAATAGACCCATAAACTAAAATGGTTCTGAAAACAAAGGTATTTTTTTTTTTAACTGTTGTGTGAACTAACCCTTAAGTCTCATGTATCAGCAGGCAAACCTGTTTGCCTTTTGGACCTTATTAAAGCAGCCCCAGAGTTGAACTCACAGCGTGGAACTTTAAGTCTGTAGCAAGACGTTCTAGTAGACTTATGCCACTTTAATATGGTCAGCATTTGGTCAGTGTTTTGCAAGCCCAAAAAAAGGAGTGGAAACAACAGAAAAAGTATTTGTACCAGTAGTGGGTCCAAAATACAGAAGAGGCACAATCCATGATACTTTTGCTTCTGTAGGTTCTACTCCTGGTCTTGACACAAGCTCCACATATATTAGTTGAGTCTGGTCAGCTATTTTCGGCCAGGAGCCGGACACAAATGATATATGTATTCTGCATGTCAGACTCACTTCACAGACCTGGAGTTTATTCACTGATAGTGCTGGACAGAAAAACTGAACATGCAGCATTTTTCTGTCTGGCTCTATTTGACAGCTGGCACCACAACTGATGCACCGGATGTATGTGCATGATCCCATAGAAAGAGGTTCTGCTCAGTTCCGCTCCGGCAGTTTCAGCTTCACGCCAGATGGTAACTGAGCCGGATCACCAGTCATAGGTGAAGGGGGCCTTACAAATACTGACTATGTGAAAGTAACCTAAAGATAAATTTACATGGGCAGATGAACACGATAGAGGAAGCCTGGTTTTTATCCTTCGTTTTTGTAACGCCCCGCAAGGGGGCATTACGACTATTTTCACCCCATCACTATCTTATGGTGTACCCTGTGTCATCCTGCATACTTATTGCCATGTCCTGCAAAATGTGTATGTTTATTTGCTTGCAAATGACTGTTAAAGTGTAATGTACCTGGTTCACCAGCAGATGGTGGCAGTATTGGCAGAGCTAGTTTCCCTGGAGTGGAACCTTCTAGTCCATTCGAGCCCTCTCTAGAGAGGGATGAGTTCAATGTTAGTGAAGGGCAGAGTAGATTACCCCCTGTAAGGGGAAGCAGCAGGCCCTTGTCCCTCCTGGACAAGCCTGCAGAAGTCCATCTACTCTACGCCATCTTGGGGAGTGGTTGTGTCCAGCTTACCCCCTGTAAGGGGATGGCTGTGTGCTAGCCAGCAGAGTACTGCCTGCTCTACTCGGCCAAAGAGAGAGAGAGAAGTAAAGAGCTTGAGAGCCAGGAGGAAAGATTCCTTGGGTAAAGATAAACATAAAAGATACAGATCAAGATAAAGATAAAGTCAGACTACAGAAATCTAAGTCCAGCAGAGGAGAGAAAGTTTATATTTGACCCAGCTAACATAGCAGAGCCGATTGTGTTTGCCAGCCAAAATTTAAGCCACAACCTGCTGATGACCAAGATAGAGTTTGGAAGATTGTTCCTTGAGGAAAGTTTATTCAAGTAAAGCGGTGTTCAATTACAATAAAGGTCTGGACTCAAGTTGTTTCACCCTCATCCTTCACCACCTAACCTTTTCAGTTGCACCGCTGCGGACGACCGCGCCCGAGGTTCCGGATATCCAGGTAGGAGCACCGTGACAAGTGCAAAAGCTGCACCAAAAAGTGAAACTATAGGAAATCCTTACACCACTCTAGAATTCCTACACCTGGGTACCACCAGTGCTAACTACTTAGGGCGACCTAGTCCCTTGTTGCTGAAATGCAACTGGCGTCACGACAAAAAATTTTAAGCACTGATAACATCTTAAAAGGGACCCACTGGCTGATGTCGCTCCCAGTAGCGTGTTGCATTTTCACTTGGCAATTTTCAGGAGGGGGTTTTTAACAAACGATCATTCTTACAATTGTTCGTTCAGTCCCCTCCAGTCCTAGAATTACATTGTCTATTGGCGATGTGCTACTGACAAACTTTGATGTTTCTGCCCACATAAAAGATGCAATCAACGAGAAACGAGGCTGATCACTGGTATGTTTTATACAGGGTCATGCTCAGGAATGAGCATTCGTCCGGATGACCGTCAGCCTGTGTAAAAGGACTGCCAGTGTCACTAGGCGTTCAAGACAAACATCCATCCAAGAGACATTTCTTCTTTTATTAAGTAAAGATTTTTTTCATTCTAATATAAGAAATGTCACTAGTTCTATAAAGAGTCCATTACTTTTACAGATATTTTCATTCTGGTTACCATGACTACAGGCAGGTCCATGTGATGTTTTGTTCATATTTACTTAACTTCATAAATGTAACATTGTAACACTGGATATTTTTATAAATATTTACAGAACAATTCAGAATAAAAAGGCGACACAGACTATGAGGCGAACCTACATTTCTGCCAGCTGGCGCTACACTGTCATCTTAGCGTTTCTCCCAAAAGACTTTCTTTGAAATGCACCTGACGGTAGATGGTTTGGAAATTCAAATTGGTATAACTGACCTTGCAGCAAAAAATAAAAATATTAAATATTACCAAAGCTGCAAATGTGATTCAGGGCCTAGAGGTGCCAACCTCACCAAACACACTTTAGCTTTCAATGAGATTCATGTTTTCCGAAAGGCAAGTTTGCACAGGAGGCATTTTACGTCAACCTGTTCATGCTGCTAAACTATTAAGGAGTGCCAAAACTATATGCAAATCCCTTCTACCAAAATACAGCAGATTTCCTAATAACTTTTCCTGTACATGCATGAAGCAACCAATTGCAAGGGACTGAATGAACTGCTCATGATGGAACCCCACAGGGACTGACTTTTGTTCCCATCCTTATAGGAGGAATCTCCTGTTTGGGGCACAGATGACTCCCACTATGTAGAAGCTAGTCAGTTTAATGGTGACAATTTTTTAAAGACCCCCACTGGTATTGTGATTCACCCTGAACGCAGATCACTTACTGAATGTGGCATAGTGCAAAAGCTGATGCTTTAACATTCAAACACTTGCCGAGCAAACTGTTCGGGGTTGTTGATGACATAATGGAGATCATCTACTGCATAGCAGAGGGGAAAAGGCCATGCTAATAGCAAACAGTGATCTGTATACAAAAGCACGAAGAGATTACACTGATTGAAACAATCTCTAGAGGGCTTTTACAAAAAATTATCCCTAGCAACCAAAATTGCTGTTCTACCCTGGCCTCATTTGTCCTTGCGGGGTCCGAAAAATAATAATCTGTCTACAGATATTTATTACCCAGGGCAGAGGCAGCGTAAAAAGCTGCTAAATAAAATGGATGCTTTGTTCTTAGCATTATAGTGAGGTTACACCTTAACCTCGAGGATGTGAACTATTTTGGGCCTTTGCAGTCCAATAAAAATAACAATTTTTTGGTTGATGTAGCTGTATGTCGGGAGCCTCATCCCTCTCTCAGACACCCCAGATGCCACGGTCACCATCAACTGCGGCATCTAAGGGGATGTACGGCCGGGATCAGCGGCATCTCAGATCCTGCCCATTACAGAAGAAGTCTGGCTGTCAATCACGGAAACCTCTGTGCGGTCACTGTGAAATACATGTATGTAATTTTACACTAAGGGGTTAGAAACCACACACCTACTTAGCACCGAATCTGAGCAATAATTTAGGGTGTAAATATTACTGACTGACCTTAGAATATAATGTGCAAAAGGAAACCCTAAAAAAAAAAAAAAAAAAAAAAAAAAAAAAATCCTCAATCCCAACCTGGACACTAATAACCTGTAAGCATTCTACGGAAATTTTTTAATTTTATATATATATATATATATATATATATAGAAGAAAAAGTCCAGTGGGAGCACCAGCCAGCATGTGGGTGCAAGGTCCAACGTAGGGTAACGGCAATCCCCAATGGTATAGAGAACAAAGAAGTAGGACTGCACTCCAAGATAGTGATAAAATCAGCAAGTGGTTTATTCACCCATAATATGGCAAGTCTTGCGACGTTTCGGCTCTTGTGAGCCGAAACGTCGCAAGACTTGCCATATTATGGGTGAATAAACCACTTGCTGATTTTATCACTATCTTGGAGTGCAGTCCTACTTCTTTGTTCTATATATATATATATATATATATATATATATATATATATATATATATATATATATATATATATATATATATATATAAAGAAAAATCAATGAAATAAATAATGTAAATGAAATAATCATTTCAACAAATTTTAAAATATATTTTTGCCCTGGACTCCAAAGCATAAAACTCACGCAGCCATGAAAGGAATATCAGAAGATTGTGCTGAAAGTTAGCATGTAGGACAGTACACTAGCCCTCTAAAAGAGAGTAAATGTACACATTTGTATAGTTTTGGTCGCATATTGCAATGAGACTATTTTTTAATTTGTACTGTATCTTTGAATTAGATTTTTTGCACAGATATAAACACATTGAATACTGACCATTTTAGTATGACCAGTGATTCATTCATTTATACTAGTGGGAGGATATCAACAGGAAGGCAATGTCTACTTTCGTTGCCATAAAGAGTGGCATAGAGTACCTTAAAGATTATTTGCTTAAAGCACAAAAAAAATAATATTAGGAGCAACATCCATGGAGAGTCGGAGTCAAGAAATTTAACACTGAGCATCAACGCGTTATAAAACAAAAAGGTACTTAATGGTGTGAATTAATGGCGTACATTTCCCATTTTACAACTGAGGGATAAAATAAAACAAGGATATACGGCACATAGTACATTTGGAAGATATAAAAAGTACAATTTAATCAGTGAGGCATACCCCGATAGTCCGAGATTCTCACCCGTGAACCAGTTATGAATTTCATCTTTTGTAGCAATTCCAAGATTTGCCAGGCTCTCCTGTAATAAGGAACACAAATCTGATTTATTCAGCTGTACAGCTTTCTACACTGGATCAAAAGAACAAAGGGTTGAATCACAGCAAGGATAATATATAATGAACCGGAGAGAGAATTGTGGTACTTATTCATTTAGGCCCGCAAACCTATGCTCTGCTGTTCCATAAGTAGTCATGTTGCTTCTTCTTCCCTCCCTCCGGTTACTTTCCCCAGCAAATAGACAGGCCATTAATAAGTCCCAATCAGTGCTCGAGAAGTGCAGTTTACATCTAGAATTATCATTAGTATGGGGACAAACGATCGTTAACATGATTATTCATCCCCATATAAAGCCTTCATTTGTTTGCAGTACATCCCTTTTTATATTGGTTGTCGGGTGATTGCTGTATTGACCAGGTGAACAAATGTACAGATGAATATTCACTTCTGATCATTAACCTGTGTAAAAGGACCCGTTACCTCAAAGTCACATTCTGGTGCTTTATGTAACAATTCGGATTAGTAGCAAAGGGAAAGATGGCATCACATTGAGCTAATTATGGACACATGGAAGTTCACAGCTATCCTCTGAACTTGGAATTGAAGTCCCTCCCCTCTTTGGATTACTATTTATTTAGATTAAAGGGGTTTTCCGAGTGTTTAATACATAGGTATCAGTATCTGATTAAGGGTCCTACAATAGTCACCCTCGCTGATCAGCTTGGTAAGCGGAGGCCTCCTCGCAGTTTACTAAGCACAGCGTTGTTGATTGGATAGAAGCTGTGCTTGGTATTGCAGCGCTTTTCACCTAGCCCACCTGACCGATGAACGTGATTTCACTGGCCTAGGAAGAAGCTGCAGCGCTCACTGGAGCACCGCACCCTACTCAAAGAGCTGACCAGCGGAGGCCACATGAAGCAGACCCCACCAATCTGATACTGGATAATAATATCCAAAATTAAGCAGCACTACCAGCAAGTCCAAATTGGACAGTCCGTGAAGTGGCGTTGTCAGCTGAGTTAGGCCTTAGCCCAGCAGGCCCCCTAATCTGAAGATAGGTCATCAGTATTAAACACTCGGACAACGCCTTTAAGAGTATGGTATGGCATGCCATTTGTAAGTTACTATCCAAATGCAAACTTTTTGAAGCAGTAGTACAGTTTAAGCAAACAAAGCTTATCAACTGTATGATGAGTTATTCAATTTTCCAATATACTCTCGGTGGCAGGTCCTCACTTCTTTCCAGATACCTGCTTACATGAGGTAGAAACCTACAAAGTCCACTTTCAGAAGTCACAATCTGTTCTGTCATATTCAAGACTGATTACAGTTCAGATAACATAGGAGCCATGCCCCTGTGTCGCCACTAGGGCAGGTTTTTATCTCAAAGAAAAGGATGACAGTTCCTATTAAGTGACCACAAGCGGAAATCATGAGATCTGCGAGGAATTGATACAGAAAGTGAAATCGAATACCTTTGAGATATTGAAGAAGGTTTATTTGCTGAAATGATAGTTCCTCTGTAACAAAATCAGTAGAACCTCCTTTGTAAAATACACTCATTGAGAAATAAATAAAAAATAAGTAACAGACAGAAATGTTAGTGTCATGGCAGGGCTTCCCAGGAATGTCTCCACCAATTGCTACAGTTTCTTGGCCTGCTCAGTCACCAGATTTATAGGACCCGCTACGATGCCAGTTTTAGTAACCTATGAGTGAGCCGGATCTACAGGCCAAGCTGCAACATCTTTACGTAAATGTTCGGCAGGATAGCATAGGGCACCTGTATGCCACATGCCCAACCATATTTCATCTTGTGTCCAGGCTAGAGGCGGCCCAAAAGGGTACTAGAGCCTTCCTTCAGATGTACAGTTTTCCCCAATAAACGTATCCTTCTGTTGTAATATTGTAATCACTTACATATATCATCATTACATTTATTTTTAACAACTTCCTCTTGGTGCATTATTATTTTTTTATTTTTATTTTATTTTTTTATCAATGAGTGTACCTCAGTAACCAATTGTTAAAATGTACACAGAAAGAGCCATATTCTCCTAATTAAAAGTCACCTCCTCGAACATCCTGCGACTGGAAGAGTGAAATCAACTAAATTAGTGTAATTGACTTCCCTCGCTGGGAAAAGTAACTTTCTCATTACCGTCTTATTAAAAATGTATTTTCGTTGCTTTTCTGCAGGCTTGTAGATGTCGGTGTGAACCTCCTGTCTGACGTGATCTCTTTTTTCTATAATTACTTCAATAGACAAAATGACCTCTTAAAATGACCTCCGTACAGTATTAGAACGAAGTTTTATGCGAATCGACTTCAGATGTTTCTTCCGAAGTCGATTCGCTCATCCCTAATTAGAACGGCACACAACAGATCACCTGTACGCACTGTAAAAAAAAAAAAACATTTATTAAGTAGCAGCCAAAATAAAGGGGTTTGCCCTGACTAGCTGTAATACCAAGCACAGACACTACAAAAAGTATGGCGCTCTGCCTGGTAAACAAAAAGGGGACTACACAGCCGCAGCAACTGAACTGAGGATAGGTCATCAATAATTAATGAAGTCCTGCAAAATCCCTTTTATGGGGTTTTCCAAGATTTTTTTTTTTTTTAACTGATGGTGACCTATTCTCTGGCGAGGGCCAGGCACCCGGGACCCATGCCGTTCAGCAGTTTAAGAAGGCATCTGCGCTCCTGTGATTGCCGCAGCCTTTTTTGCACCAAGCACAGCGCCGTACATTATACAGCGGCTGTGTTTGGTATCCCAGCTCAGTCCCATTCACTTCAATGGAGCCGAGCTGCGCCTAGGCCATGTGACCGATGAAAATGACATCACGTGGCCTAGGCAGTAAGTGCCGAAACCTCCTCAAACAGCTGATCAGCTAGGGTCCCAGGTGTCAGACCCCCACCCATCAGATACTGATGACCTATCCAGATGATAGGTCATCAGTTAAAAAAAAAAAAAAAGTACAAAAAAACAACAACTTTAATACATTTTTCAGTGTTTTTGCATGTGTTGAATGGTTGACATCTACAACACTGTAAGGTGATGATCTTACCTTTAACTTCTCCACTTCGAGCTGAATTTCAACAGCAGCAAGTCCAGCTTGGCCCTGATTTGCTGCCAGCTGGTGGAAAAACCTCCGCCATTTTACAAGCACTTCAGAAAACTGCAACTGAAGGGAAGAGAACGGATGGGTAAGAAACATGGTACAACACAAGCAGAGATCCATCTTCTTTACCTCCTACTCTCTTTTCCATGAAAATGCTTTAATATGTCTTCACATGATATAAGATATAACAAAAAAGGCAATAGAGCGAAGGGCAAATTAAAGCGCTAATTTAGGACAAGTTAGATCGGAATGGAAATGGTAAATGACTTTGATTGCTACAGGGTATGCCTGGTTCATTAATTCACACAGTTCCTCTATGGAAACAAACGGCTGGCAAGTGTATACTATACAGCAGTTTTCCCATTAAAAAGCATCAAAAGTATAATGGATGATCCTTTAGGAAATTAATTCTCAGACATGACAGAGATAACTGGCTCAGCCACTATAATATACCGATCAGCCATAACATTAAAAGCAGTGAATAACTGATTATCGTGTGCCTCCTTCTGCCAAGGGATACAATACATCAGGCAGCAAGTGAACTGTCAAGATGTTTAGACTGATGTGTCGGAAGCAGGAAAAATGGGAAAATGTATGGATCTGAGAGACTGACAAAAAAACTAAATTATGATGGCTATATGACTGGGTCTGAGCATCTCCAAAACGGCAGGTCTTGTGCGATGTTCCCAGTGTGCAGTACTTCGTACCTTGTAAAAAAGTAATTAAACCGACAGGGTTATAGGCGATCAGTCCTCATTGCCCTTCTCGTCTCATCCCACAGAAGAGCTACTTAAGCACAAATGACTGAAAGAGTGCTCATGATCACCCCCATTCACTGCTGTAAGTGCCTCTAAGGGCTCATGCACACGACTGTATGTATTTTGCGGTCCGCAAAAAAGACAGATGACGTCCGTGTGCATTCTGTATTTTGCAAAACAGAACAGCTGGCCACTAATAGAACAGTCCTATCCTTGTCCGTAATGCGGACATTAATAGGACATGTTCTATTTTTTGCAGAACGGGCATATGGAAACGGAATGCACACTGAGTAACTTCTGTTTTTTTGCGGACCCAATAAAATGAATGGTTTCGCATACGGTCCGCAAAAATTTTTTAAAAATGAACGCTCACATAAAGAAAATACGTTCGTGTGCATGAGCCCTAATGGATATGTGTACATCAAAACTGGAGCAATTGGAAGAAGGTGGGGTGATAGTACACCCCTTCATGGCAATGATATTCCTTAAACGGAATGTGTCATCAGAAAATGACCTATGGTTCAAATCACATTTTTACCGTTAACATATTTTAAAATTATTTTTATATTATTTTCCATGTCTCTCTCTAATATATATGTCTCTCTAATAAAATTTATATATATATATATATATATATATATATATATATATATACACACACATATATATATATATATATATATATATATATACACACACACACACACACACACAAAAACCTTAACTGAAGTTACCTGCTTATGTGTCCTGACCTGACTGTAATGATATCACCTTTGTGTATAGATAAGACAGGATCCACCATTCACAATAGGTGATTGTCAAATCTTATCTATTCTTTCCTTGTACAATGACCTCTGCACAGGTCACAGAGCGTGCCCAGAAATCTCTCCCATAGAAGTCAATGAGGTCCCCTCCTGACCATTGTGTCTATATACCATGTGGCTGCCCTAAAAATATTTTCTTATTGCTTTCTAAATGATGTTAACAACAGTTCAGGCAAGATGGCCGCCCCATAATCCTGTTCAGAAAATAGAATAAATGAATATGCAATCAGAAAATAATAACAGATTAGAACAAAAAGGATGTTGTTTTTTTAAATTGCATTTTACTCATTTTGGGCTAAAATATTTTTTTCTTTGGTTTTAAAAATATTGAGCCATTTAGTCACAAAAGGGTTAACTGTCTAGCTTTGTGAATCATACTTTTTACTTTCACTTTGTGCTGGTCATCTAATAACCCTTATGTCTAAATTACTAAAAGGTCATAAACACTTAAAGGCCCTTTACACGGGCTGAGAATTGAACAGATCATCACTAACAAGCGTTCATTGGGTAATTGGATCATTTGTGCAACACAAAAAAATCCTTGTGTCATGGACACTCCCGTGACAGGTGCCAGGAGATCAGAGAGACTGGCAACATGTGGGTTAATCTGAATGGTTCCTTGTGGATCATTTTTGTCTGTGTTGTTTTGGTAATGACCACACCTCTCCGCATCGTCTTCATAATCCCGTGCCTGCACCGTCCTGTTTAGTATTTGGCGCAGGTGCAGTGAGTGAAGGACGCTCGGCTGCTGCCAGCTTCCCCACTGCGCGTGCACCGATTACGTCACAGGGCTCCCCGGCAGGCCTGCCTGGCAGCAGCCGAGCATCCTTCACTCACTGTGCCTGCGCCAAATACTAAACGGGACAGCACAGGTGCGGGTTTATGAGGACGATGTAGAGAAGAAGGACGTCAATCAAGTGGACGTGGGCGTGCCAAAAGGCGAGTAGACCGAGCCTCTAGGTGCTGCAGCAAAGCCCTCATAGCACCTAGAGCAGCGGTTCTCAACCTAAGGATCGCGACCCCTTTGGGGGTCGATCGGCCCTTTCCGGGGGGTCGCCGGTGCTTGTTTTGCGGCTGAGTAACTCAGAAGATCCGGTGGTATATTCTAACCCCCAGGCGTTCCCATGGTGACGGGGACGCTTGCATACCATCGGATCTGAGTTTTACGAGCTCAGTGAGATTGTAAAAACTCAAATCCGATGGTATATTCTAACCCCCAGGCGTTCCCATGGTGACAGGGACGCTTGCCTGGGGGTTAGAATATACAGGGCCACGCCGCTCACAGCAGTATATTTATAAACTAATCAGTAACTACTTTAACTTTAATCATTGCTGAGCTCTTTACTTGGATTATAATTTATTTGGATATGGGATATCTTACTTTGTCTTAGCTCCGGTAATAGCAGGCAGTGCGGGGGGGCGGCGCTCACTCACTGACTCACGCGCCTGCTCCTCCCACTAGGCGGCGCAGGCGCGTGACGTCAGTGAGTGAGCGCCGCCCCCCCCCCCCCACTGCCTGCTATTACCGGAGCTAAGACAAAGTAAGATATCCCATATCCAAATAAATTATAATCCAAGTAAAGAGCTCAGCAATGAGCAATGATTAAAGTTAAAGTAGTTACTGATTAGTTTATAAATATACTGCTGTGAGCGTCGGGGAGGGAGATCTGTGGATGGCACTGTAGGGGAATCTGTGGATGGCAGTGCCATCCACAGATCCGCCTACAGTGCCATCCACAGATCCCCCCTCCCCTAAATAATCCGCCTACAGTGCCATCCACAGATCCCCCCTCCCCTAAATAATCCGCCTACAGTGCCATCCACAGATCCCCCCTCCCCTAAACAGTGCCATCCACAGATCCGCCTACAGTGCCATCCACAGATCCCCCCTCCCCTAAATAATCTGCCTACAGTGCCATCCACAGATCCCCCCTCCCCTAAACAGTGCCATCCACAGATCCCCCCTCCCCTAAACAGTGCCATCCACAGATCCCCCCTAAACAGTGCCATCCACAGATCCCCCCTAAACAGTGCCATCCACAGATCCCCCCTAAACAGTGCCATCCACAGATCCCCCCTAAACAGTGCCATCCACAGATCCCCCCTCCCCTAAACAGTGCCATCCACAAATCCCCCACTAAACAGTGCCATCCACAGATCTCCCCCCTAAACAGTGCCATCCACAAATCCCCCACTAAACAGTGCCATCCACAGATCCCCCCTCCCCTAAACAGTACCATGATGGCACTGTTTAGGGGAGGGGGGATCTGTGGATGGCACTGTTTAGGGGGGAGGGGGGGATCTGTGGATGGCACTGTTTAGGGGGGGATCTGTGGATGGCACTGTTTAGGGGGGGATCTGTGGATGGCACTGTTTAGGGGGGGGATCTGTGGATGGCACTGTTTAGGGGGGGGATCTGTGGATGGCACTGTTTAGGGGGGGGATCTGTGGATGGCACTGTTTAGGGGGGGATCTGTGGATGGCACTGTTTAGGGGGGGATCTGTGGATGGCACTGTTTAGGGGGGGGATCTGTGGATGGCACTGTTTAGGGGGGGATCTGTGGATGGCACTGTTTAGGGGGGGGATCTGTGGATGGCACTGTTTAGGGGGGGGGGATCTGTGGATGGCACTGTTTAGGGGGGGGGGATCTGTGGATGGCACTGTTTAGGGGGGGATCTGTGGATGGCACTGTTTAGGGGGGGATCTGTGGATGGCACTGTTTAGGGGGGGGATCTGTGGATGGCACTGTTTAGGGGGGGGATCTGTGGATGGCACTGTTTAGGGGGGGGGATCTGTGGATGGCACTGTTTAGGGGGGGGGATCTGTGGATGGCACTGTTTAGGGGGGGATCTGTGGATGGCACTGTTTAGGGGGGGATCTGTGGATGGCACTGTTTAGGGGGGGATCTGTGGATGGCACTGTTTAGGGGGGGATCTGTGGATGGCACTGTTTAGGGGGGGGATCTGTGGATGGCACTGTTTAGGGGGGGATCTGTGGATGGCACTGTTTAGGGGGGATCTGTGGATGGCACTGTTTAGGGGGGATCTGTGGATGGCACTGTTTAGGGGGGATCTGTGGATGGCACTGTTTAGGGGGGATCTGTGGATGGCACTGTTTAGGGGGGGGATCTGTGGATGGCACTGTTTAGGGGGGGGATCTGTGGATGGCACTGTTTAGGGGGGGGATCTGTGGATGGCACTGTTTAGGGGGGGGGGATCTGTGGATGGCACTGTTTAGGGGGGGGGGGATCTGTGGATGGCACTGTTTAGGGGGGGGGATCTGTGGATGGCACTGTTTAGGGGGGGGGGATCTGTGGATGGCACTGTTTAGGGGGGGGGGGGTCTGTGGATGGCACTGTTTAGGGGGGATCTGTGGATGGCACTGTTTAGGGGGGGGATCTGTGGATGGCACTGTTTAGGGGAGGGGGGGATCTGTGGATGGCACTGTTTAGGGGAGGGGGGGATCTGTGGATGGCACTGTTTAGGGGAGGGGGGGGGATCTGTGGATGGCACTGTTTAGGGGAGGGGGGGGATCTGTGGATGGCACTGTTTAGGGGAGGGGGGGGATCTGTGGATGGCACTGTTTAGGGGAGGGGGGATCTGTGGATGGCACTGTTTAGGGGAGGGGGGGGATCTGTGGATGGCACTGTTTAGGGGGGGATCTGTGGATGGCACTGTTTAGGGGGATCTGTGGATGGCACTGTTTAGGGGGGATCTGTGGATGGCACTGTTTAGGGGGGGATCTGTGGATGGCACTGTTTAGGGAGGGGGGATCTGTGGATGGCACTGTTTAGGGGGGGGATCTGTGGATGGCACTGTTTAGGGGGGGATCTGTGGATGGCACTGTTTAGGGGGATCTGTGGATGGCACTGTTTAGGGGGGGGGGGGATCTGTGGATGGCACTGTTTAGGGGGATCTGTGGATGGCACTGTTTAGGGGGGGGGGGATCTGTGGATGGCACTGTTTAGGGGGGGGGGTCTGTGGATGGCACTGTTTAGGGGGGGGATCTGTGGATGGCACTGTTTAGGGGGGGGATCTGTGGATGGCACTGTTTAGGGGGGGATCTGTGGATGGCATTGTTTAGGGGGGGGGATCTGTGGATGGCACTGTTTAGGGGGGGATTTGTGGATGGCACTGTTTAGGGGGGGGTCTGTGGATGGCACTGTTTAGGGGAGGGGGGGATCTGTGGATGGCACTGTTTAGGGGAGGGGGGGATCTGTGGATGGCACTGTTTAGGGGAGGGGGGGGATCTGTGGATGGCACTGTTTAGGGGAGGGGGGGGATCTGTGGATGGCACTGTTTAGGGGAGGGGGGGGATCTGTGGATGGCACTGTTTAGGGGAGGGGGGGGGATCTGTGGATGGCACTGTTTAGGAGGGGGGGGGATCTGTGGATGGCACTGTTTAGGAGGGGGGGATCTGTGGATGGCACTGTTTAGGGGGGGATCTGTGGATGTCTGTGTTTAATTACTCTGCTTTAATTATGTTCAATTTGTAGCAATAAAAATACATCCTGCATATCAGATATTTACATTACAATTCATAACAGTAGCAAAATTAGTTATGACGTAGCAAGGAAAAAAATGTAATGATTGGGGGTCACCACAACATGAGGAACTGTATTAAGGGGTCACGGCTTTAGAAAGGTTGAGAACCACTGACCTAGAGGGTTCATAAGCATATTATAAAAGTCTGTTTTTTAAGAGAACGGCGGCAGGCAGAGAGTTAACAAACATACTGTTATGTACTGCTGACATTAGCACATCGCTAATGTCAGTCAGCTACATAACGATTTTTCCCATGACAGAAACCCTTTAAGTTAAGTATCGTCTTCCCTATTTGTACTTTGTTGTATTTCCCTGTCTTTTGTATCTAGGTCTGAGGGAAACTCCTGTTCATCCTTCTGGTGGAGGAATAGGTTATATCAAGTCCTGTCACTATACCAGGGCCCTACAGGGTGTGTTAGGGCTCTAGGTTCCTGTGTATGAACTTTCCTACCATCGAGGTCAGTTCATACTGATTGTTAGTCAGGACTTGGATTAGGGTTGTTCTAGGAGGTGACCTTCTCCTTTACCCTAGTTTCCAAGCCTAGTTCCTATTCCCTTTCCTCCTGTGCTCTGTGTAGAGTTTTCCCACCCACACCGCATCAGTGACACCTTGTTTCTCGGGGGCAGATCGCGCCATGTAAACAACGAGTCTGTATGGGGAAGAGTGATGGCATTAGTGATCACTCCTTCCCATATTCTGGAGGAGATTGGTGCATGTAAATGCATGGGTCTCCCCTGCTAGCGATCAGCAGATCGTCAGGAAGGACATTGTGTACATTGTCCCATGTAAGGGGACCTTTATTTAAGCCACATTCTTATCAGTAAGATAAGAAATGAGCTATAATGGGCGTTTATAAGGTCAGTGATCAGTAATAAGGAGCCCATCAGCTCAACTGCCTGATGCAACAGAGCAAAAATTCAGATCCTGCTGCTACATAAACTCAAGGCTGCACAAAGACAGTGGTTCCACATTTTTAATAAAGACCAATTGAAAAAAGGATTTTTAGCTCAAAACGAGTACAATGCAATAATTAAAAAAAATGCGTCCAAAGGTGTACATAGCCTTTAAATCAGTGGCCTCTCAGCTGGATAATGTACCCTGCCACCCTGCAATAAAATTGTTCAGGAGTGGTTTATGGTGTTCATTTGGCCACCAAATTCATCCAATTGAGTGTCTTTTGGATGTGATGAAATAAACAAATTTGACTCATGGGGGCCTTACCTCACACCTTCCAGGACAAAGGGAATCTGTCACTATGATCTTTGTCCATTATCTGCAGTTATACAGGACTAGCACTGCAGATAAGGAGCCCTACTGCTAATATACATTTTCTTACTGCCCCACTTCCCAGCGCTCAATGTTACACTAAAATAGTCAGGACAGCCTGGAGTCATCTCCATTATGTTAGCAGATTGCAGAGGTTCTAACTGTATTTCAGCACAGCTTTGAGCGCTGACAGTGAAGGAATGGGGGCAGTAGGAAAATAAAAAATGTGAGACCCCATTCTCTTCTGGCTATTCATTTACACCATAAATTTTCTCTAACAACTCCACCTTACTACAAGAACAAGTTCAGCACAGTCACACATGTTTGGCCACTTCATCTATACCCATGGGCAATAGGAGCATACAATGAACTGGGTGTGCAATCAGATAAACATTAGCAGGACAGATCATGCTGAAGGGCTCAGTGACAACATGACAATGTGCTAGCATGCCAGTTTTCCGATGAGTCTGTTTATCAAATGTCTACATCGCTTGATGTTCTGAAGTGAACTTTAGGTTCACGTACTATTATGTGGAAAAATGTAAGATCATCAGTAACTATGGTTAAAAACTAAAAAAATTGAGGGCAGCAAAAACTGGTGAAACAGATCCTGATTCAAGCAGAGGGTCACATGGGTATATAGTATTCTGGCAATCCACATGGCTGCTATGGGGCAGAAGGAAAAAGGGGGCCTAGTCCTGGTCTGATAACAATGGTGCCAAAAGGACCCAATAACAATAGGGTCTCATGTGGTGTCTGACCTTTTGATGGGCAGACATTCTGCTTCATACTATGCCATTATTGTTGTCAAAGAGATGAACCTGTTGTCAATTAAAACTAGAATTTTGGAACAAAAGAATAGTCTAAAATACTGACTTTCCAGGTCTTGATCTATGCTCCAGGGGTCTCATCATTCTGGTTCATTGACAACTACCTTTATTGTTGCTTGGACATTTGCAGTAAATGCCAAACACTTTCCAGCGGGCAAATATTTGATCCGCTTTCCTAGCGAACCCTAAATACCACCAACAGTAATGGCAGAGGGACCAACAAGAAGGTCAGCGATACAAATAAAAAAGGTAAGCAGTTTAAGAACAGGCATGAAGATATCAATTGGCCAGATATCAAACCCAATTTCTTTTTTACTTTGATGAGGATAAGACTTAAAAAATCATTTTGAAGGTTGGGCCCAAAATTACCATATGCATTTCCAGGTAGCTGCAGAACAGGTTGTTGCATTCCAACCTTATTTTGCTCCCACAACTCCTCTGAAATGCCACGACTTCCGCCCACAGCCTTTTACAGACCTTGTAACCTGTATTTTCCAACTTTCACTGCACAGGCTTCTCATCCAGTGCAAGAACCGCCCAGGTCACCTGCCTCAAACTTTCTCCGTCCATCCATTCATCCTTGCTGTCAGTGACAACAGCTGTAATGCGCCATTCTCACTGCCGGGAAGCGATCGGTTGAGGGGGGAAAAAATGGACCGCCACAGGACGTGGAGGAAATCTAGTAACACAGACCACATGAGCAAAATGCAGATTCGAGAAAGAACGCACCTTCAGTGAAGAAGGCAAATTGCTAAAATGGAGACTATGGGATGTTCATGTATATGAGAACTACAACTCTGGTCCTGAAAAACCCTTTACCGGAATTCAATGCTAAAATAGAAACACCTTAACTAGGTATACAAAAATTACTTTATAGCAAATGAAGTCCATATTCCATAGGGCAGAGCCTGCTAAACTTGTCCTGAAAAGGGTTCAGGATCTTAACGCTATAAATGACTCTGCAAAACATTTTGAATTATAAATGCTCACTGCTGCCCATTCAGACTACAATATGTGGACATCTACGGGAATGTATTAATTGTATCATGACATTTTGTTTTCATACATGTATAGATAAAAGTATAAAAAGGATGTGATCAAGTGCCTTTATGAGCATATGCACAGGGATTTAGAAACACGGAAGTGTAACACGCAACAGTTAAAATGTTGCTCGGCGGAGATAACAGAACTGACAATTAACAGTTGTGGTTTTCCTTTGCGTCTTAAATTAGCGAGGCCTAAAGTAGCATTGACTTATGTACCTAAGACATTAGCCACCATTGCTAGTCACTTAAATTACAAATTCAATAGAACGGTCAATAAAGCACAGCGTTACACTTTTTTCCCCCCACTTTTTCTTTTGTATGGCCTACAGGCTGACAGAGCGAACGGAAACACTGCACTAAATCTTCTTTAGCTTCAAAACGATTATAAAATATTCCTTATTTAAGTAATTAACTGACCAGAGCAAAACTTTATAGGATTTGATCATCATCACTCATCATGTAGAGAATAAGATGTAACTAAATTTGTCGTCAAAGAAGGTCTTTCTTTGTGGTATGTTACTGGCTTAACCTGGCAATGCAGGCAAGATGTCTGTTGACTGACTGACAACTTGAAAATGTTCACACAAATAAGCGAGTATGCATGTTTAGGTCAAGGTAAAAAAAAACCTGACATTTCTTAAAACACAGAGGAACAAAGCTTGAATTATTAGGTTTGGGTGATCTCCATCAAACAGACAGAACTACAGAGAATGCTGAAGGCAGACAATTCTAACCCCATTACTACAGGGGTGCCCCTTATCCAAAAACATAAAAGCACAACACTAGCAAACAGTAATGTGCTACATTACCAGAAATTGTGGTCTTCCTAAAGCAGTCAACTTTATTGCAGAAAATCCATCCTCGGAACTTCCACCTATAAAAAGAGAAAGAAAAATCTGATATATGATGACTGAATAGCTCCTGTATCAGAGGAAGTCACAGGTCCAAGAAGTTTACCTATGATTTCAGACAAAAACAAAAAATAAAAAAAAACTACAGTAGTGTCCTACAATGACATAATAAACTGTCCAAGTAATTATCTTCTGTATTGTTTTTCCCCACTGTGCATGCACCATGTCTTCTGATGGGCACTGCTGCATAGATGAAGGGGCGGGATCACTCCTCTTTGTTCCTGGCCAGTCAATGCTGTGATGGCGCCCCTTCCTGTGCCCATTGTTCAGCATGGCCCTATTGCGAGAGTGTATTGTAGACTATAGCGCCAAGGTTCTGCCTCTACAGAGGTCATTAAAAACATGAATAGAACCAGAAATAGCCAATGTACTGTCTGTGAGGGTAATCAGTACTTCGGATAGAAAGAATAAGGTCCTGTAACTTGTGAGGTGGGGCTTCCATGGACTGTTTTTCCAGCACATTAACTCTTAGCAAATTTGTATTACAATAGCCCTTCTCTGGGATAGAACCAGACAGGAACCAGCATCCTCCTCCAACATTCATCAGTGAGACTTGGGCACCCATGAACCTGCTGCCAGTTCACCAATTATCCTTCTTTAGTTCACTTTGAGTAGTTGGTTACCACTCCATGCTGGAAAAAACCCACAGGACCTGCGACAGTGGAGATGCTATCTAACCATCAAAATTTGGCCTACGTCAAAGCCTATCAGATCCTTACAGCTGCCTATTTTATCTTCTTCCAACACATCAACTCCAGGACTGATTGTTCTGAAGTTTTACCACCCAACCATTGTTTCTGGAAATTTAAGTAAGGGACAGAAGAAATAAATGAAATGAGATGGTGGTGATCTGTATAGAAGGGACACAGGTTAATGATCTAACATACTGACAGCAAAGCAGAGGAATGTCAAACTCTTGGCAGGTATCAGGGCATGCTGGGAATTGTAGTTTTATGAGAGCTGAAAGGCCAAGAGTTTGACATCCCTGGCACAGACTGTCTGGGGAGTGGTGGATAAGTGTGTGCGCTATACAGGTGTCTCTCCCCTAGATCGTTATCATTATCTCAGCTCATTCCTGCTCCATGAATCTGGATTGCACAGTGAGCACTATGGGCAGGAAGTTTCAAGTATACGTACTGCTGGCAGGCTGCGGACCTACCAGTGAACTGTGGAACTCCAGTGAGGAAAGTGCGCCAACAGGACTATCAGACAAAAAACGTGGCATTCTTTCTCTAAATGGACTTTTTGCAGATCAAAAATGGACCCATAAATTTGAATGGGGCCGCAAAAAACGTGGACAGCCTGTGTGTTAAAATTTTTAACGTGTCCCATTTTTTTTTTTATCTGTATTGAAGATTAGGATAGGACATTTCTATAGCAGATAAAAAGAAAATTGCAGCATACACATGGTCAGTATCCTTGTTTTGCTGATCTGCGATTTGCAGACCAAAAACAGATACTGTTGTACAGTCTTGGACTGGGGTGCCTAGGGCCCACCAGTAAAATTTATTTTGGGGGCCCACCATACGGATACATTGAAATATTACCTGCTCACACAGCAGCAAGATGCCACCAGATAATTGAATATGGGGGTCCCTGCAGCAACTTTGAGAAGGTAAGTCCTGGAGAAAGGAGGACACTGGCTAGCTTTCCTCTATACCTAGAAGTCATCTCAGCTATGTGACCATGTCTATAATAATAAACTGGGGAGTTTCTTTAATAATCTATCAAGTTTTTTTTATATGAACATAGGCTGTTGGAGGTGCTGTACATTGAATATATGTATGTAGTGCAGTAAGTCTACTGTGTTATGTGCCACTTGTGCAGGGGGTGGGGGACTAGGGGCCCACCGGAGAATTCACCTGTACCCGTGTGGGCCTGTCCGAGCCTGTTGTTGTATGCATGAGGCCTAACTTTGATATAATGTGATAACATGATAAAATAGATTGTAAGGCTGAAAAAAAGACATCTGCCCATCCAGTTAAGCCAGTTAGGCTACTTTCACACTAGCGTTAATATTTTCCTGTATTGAGATCCGTCATAGGGTCTCTATACTGGAAAAAAACGCTTCCGTTTTGTCCCCATTCATTGTCAATGGGGACAAAACTGAACTGAACAGAACGGAATGCTCCAAAATGCATTCCGTTCCATTGTGTTCTTATACTGGAGAGCAAACCGCTTTCCGTCCTTGGATGTGGAGCAAGACGGATCAGTCATTACCCACAATGCAAGTCAAAGTGGACACAATAGAAAACGGATCCGTCCTACATTTACTTTCGATAGAGTTCATGACGGATCCATCTTGGCTATGTTAAAGATAATACAACCGGATCCGTTCACAACGGATGCAGGTGGTTGTATTATCAGTAACGGAAGCGTTTGTCTGAACCCTGCCGGATCCAGCAAAAACGCTAGTGTGAAAGTAGCCTTATCCTGCAAGTTGATCTAGACGAAGGCAAAAAACCCTGTGAGGTAGAAGCCAATTTTCCTCATTTTAGGGGGGGGAAATTCAGTAAAAATTTGGTAAACTACTCAAAACACAACAAAAACCTCCAGATCTTCTGGTAATGGAAGATATTACTTTTAGAAAGTCATAAAAAGGTCATCTCTCTCCAGAAGACAAGCAACTGGCTTTGAGCCTTCTTCATAATAGGTCTACCTGAGTTTCAAGCCTTTGTGGTACACCAGGAGGAAACACAATGTAAGCATTAATTGCTTGGAGAATAAATAGCAAAATTCACTGCCTGTATAGATACTAAAAATAATAATAACCCTTTATTCTTAATTATTTGATTGAAATATTTTGATGGGCAGCTGCCCTTGTATCACAGGCTCTAACCTCCCCCTATGAAGTCCTTTTATGTTGGTAAAAGGGGCTATAAATTGATGCAACAAACCATTTTACTGTTTGTTGTAAATGTAGAAATGTAAATTTAGCGTTTGTTGTAAATGTAGAGGTATACAGCGCGTCACTATCAGTAGGGGCAGCGTGCATCGCTTATTTAGGTTTTGATTTCGCGATCAGAAGGGGTGCGTGCTTTTCTGTTCTGGTTTGCTTTACTGTTGGCACCTAACAACTAATGTTTGCGCGATCACCAAACATCGGGGAGTATTGCGCTCTTTGCCACGTGCTCTCATATGCATCACCCTGGTACATCGTGTGTCAATTATCAACACACTGTATCAGTCGTTATTGGGATAACTCTCGATGTCACCGACGCATATCTTAGGCTCCTGATGATCTGGTAAACACCAGAGAAACGCGTTGAGCGCGTCAGATATTATTGTGTAAGCCAGGCCAGAGGCTATTCATAGTATTCAGTATATTGGGCAGACTTATCTGCCGACACATTCTATGTTTCTATGTAAGCGACCATTTTCATACATACACCTTGAGGTGATGTAATTAAACAATCGCATCAGACCGACACTGTGGTAGCCTGGGTTCTCCCAGGCAGTCATCACATATCTATATGTGGTGCCTAATTACATGGATTCCGGGGGCAGGATTTATTATTAATTTATAGGCATTTATCATCCCATGCATTCTGGTGAATGTATACACAATCAGCCCGTTATTTCCTTATCCATACCTCTACATTTAAAACAAACAGTAAAATGGTTTGTTGCATCAATTTATAGCCCCTTTTACGAATATAAAGGGACTTCATAGGGGGAGGTTAGAGCCTGTGAGACAAGGGCAGCTGCCCATCAAAAGATTTTAATCAAATAATGAATAAAGGGTTATTTTTATTTTTAGTATCTATACAGGCAGTGAATTTTGTTATATTTTTAGATACATTACACCGTTTTTTTTTGTTCAGTTAGTCGAGAATAAATCGCACCATAATGTACCCTAACTGATTGCAGAGATGGGATTTAGCTACACACTGTGCGCACTCATCTCAGCTACAAAACGCATCGCAGAACAAAGAAATAGCAGCTGGAATTCAAGATCAAGCAAGCCTGTATTACAGGCGCTCTCATTGTACAGGGACAGGGAAAGGTTTCAGACAGACAGCACCCTTCAGAACATTTGTGCATCTTTAATCACTATTATATCCCAGGTCACGAGAGATCTAAGAAAGCAAACACTATAGACTGTGTCATTGTATGAAAATAATGTAATGTAATCATTTCCAAGTTTACCTATGCTGCCTCCCACAAAAAGATTCTTCTCTTGAAGGGAATGGTAAAAAAGGAAAATATAAAGGAGAGAAATCTCTGATATTGACATTTTTAAAAATCCAAATAGGCCCATAATGTTGTAGAGTAAGCATCACGTGAAGTCTCTAACGGCCAATAAGGAGACCACTAGAGCTAGCTCTCAGAGCAGAGGAGCAGGAACGTTTAAAGCAGATTACACTGCTTTCCCAGTCGCTTATATAGCAATGTCAGAATTTTTTATTTTTTTTTAGTTTAATTTTCTGTTTCAACGCTGTAAAGCCCCTGCACACAGTCAAAGTTAGAAATTATCACGTGTCTTTACACTAGTGCAAACTTACTGAAGACTGACTTAAACTGCAATTACTGAATTCTGGGAACCGAACCCCGATAGGGCATTTATGGTGTGTGTGTGTGTGTGTGTGTGTGTGTGTGTGTGTGTGTAAAATATATTATATATATATATATACACACACACACACACACATATACATGCGAGAGATCGAGCATTTATGGCTGATAGATGGGAATTAACTCTAGGGCTGTGTGAAGCGAAGAACATATGATTATTCTGCAGATCAATGGCCTCGGCAGTGACCTTGGTTATGTACCCCCACATCCGGTTCTGAGGGGGCCAATGAGTCACTTACTTTTTGAATCTAAAATCCCATAATAAAACTTAAAGATTTACTTTAAGCAGGCTGGGGAGCACCCAACATTCTTGTCAGGCCAAAATTTTCACTTCTGGCAAGTGTCTTCAACTAACACACTAAAAAAGGGGCAATGAACAGTCTACAACCACTGACAAGATTAGGACACTGAAGATATCTATGTACTTAGACTTGTACACACACCTGAAGCTTCAATACATTTCAGAAAGATCTCCATGTGATGGTCACACTTGGCTTCATCAGCATAAAAATATGTTCGGGCACTGATGACGCCTCCACGTCTGTCGCCAAAACCAGGTTGTACTTGGTATTTCTTCTCTCGCTGCACTGGACCTTGAAATGGAGAAACATTGTATATTAACTGTGACATGTATAAATTATCAGTCAAAATAACTTTGCCTAAGATTAGATAACTATGCTGTGTTTTGTATTGCAGCTTAGCCTCATTTGTGTACTAGACAAAGTGCCTTGAAAAGGGGGGGGGGGGGGGGGGGGCTTATCTTTCTACTTTCAGGAGGTGATTTATCAAAAGGTAGAACTGGCTTAGTTGCCCATAGTAACCAATCAGATTCCACCCTTCATTTTTCACAGGTGGAATCTGATTGGTTGGTTTGGGCAACTGAGCCAGTTCTACTTTTACACCAGTTTGATAAATCTCCCCCCTAGACAGGCTGGTGTCACTTTTTTTTTGGAGGGGGAGGGGGGGGAACGTGGGCTTTGAGATTTTGGTGCATTTCTGTTAGCATGTTTAGGCAAAAAAAAACACCAGTTCCAGATGTTGCATGAAAGTCTATGAAAAACTGTTGTTTTTTTTGTCATGGAGTTACCCATGATGTGCTTTTTTGGATCAATGGTGTTTTTCACTCATTGTCTGGCACTTTTTAATTTTTTTTTATCTGCTTCAAAGAAAAGAATGGAGTTTTTTTTTATTTTATGAGGGAGGGGTACATACTTTCCTAAAAACAAAAACAAAAAAAAATGTAAAAAATGCCGTTAGAAAACACAAGGTGCTAAATCACACCATATGCACAAAAACATTTAAAAAACGATGATTAAGTCAGTCTTTTTGCCCCAAAAAAAACCCAAAACACCATGACAAATGTGTGTGAAGGAACTCTCAATGCCCTCTAGATTCCAATGGCATTTTCAATTGCCTTAGGCCTCATGCACAAGGCCGTTGTTTTGGTACACATCCGAGCCGCAGTTTTGGCAGCTCGGATGCGGACCCATTCACTTCAATGGGGCAGCAAAAGATGCGGACAGCACTCAATGTGCTGTCTGCATTCGCTGCTCCGTTCCGTGGTCTGCATAAAAAATATAACAGGTCCTATTCTTGTCCGCGCTTTGCGGACAAGAATAGGCAGTTCTATTAAAGGCTGTCCATGCCGTTCCGCAAATTGTGGAACGCACACAGACGCCATGCGTGTTTTGCGGATCCGCGGTTTGCGGACCGCAAAACACACAACGGTCGTGTGCATGAGGCCTTAGTTGGCTTTAGCTAGTCTCTGTTCCATTGATTTGATATGGTTTTTGATGGACAGAATACTGGAAATTTTTAGGCTATTCTATCCTATAAAAATAAAAGCAATGATGTTGTTAATTACATTCTTTTGGACAGCCTCTTTAAAATTGGCGGTATCCATCAGGATCAGATATGTGGATATGATCAGATCCATGAGAAACTGAATTCTGGATGGGAGCAAAGCCTTACACACAATTTTATTATTACTTGCTTCAGGTAACACTAAAAGATTCTTCCTGAATGAATTTTCTTATTGCTCACAGGCAAGGCTTGACCACATTGCTCCTGAATTCTGCATGATGAGAAAACATCTTAATGGAGCTACATAAATACCTTGTGCAGCTCTTCCCCATGTGTACCAGTCTTAGGCTACTTTCACACTCGCGTTTTGTGCGGATCCGTCATGGACGGATCGGTTCAGATAATACAACCGTCTGCATCCATCCGTTCAGAACAGATCCGTTTGTATTATCTTTAACATAGCCAAGACGGATCAGTTTTCTATTGTGCCAGTGAAAACGGATCCGTCCCCATTGAGTTACATTGTGTGCCAGGACGCAAGCAGCGTTTTGGTGTCCGTCTCCAAAGCGGAATGGAGACTGAACGGATGCATTCTGAACGGATCCTTTTCCATTCAGAATGTATTAGAATGCAAACTGATCCGTTTTGGACCGGTTGTGAGAGCCCTGAACGGATCTCACAAACGAAAAGCCGAAACGCGAGTGTGAAAGTAGCCTTACTGTACAGTATTATGTACTAAAAAACAAGAAAAAGGAAAAAAAAAAAAGTGACAAAACCGTATAAAAAGTCATAATGAGCAAGGTTATTGGTTTTGGCTGCCTTACAAAATGTCAAAAGGAACAACATAGCTCCATTTATTACTATGTCCACAAATATGATTAAGAGCCATACATTCATTCCTGCCCTTGCAAAAAAATAAAATAAAGAAATACTTTGCAGGTTCCCTTGTTGCCCGGCCAAGACAGGTTAGAACTGGGTGATTTATTAAGGCTAAACTTTATGGCCTCCCGTGGCATTGCAGTAGGTAAAGCAAACTTTTTGCAGCAGACCTTGCCTGCTGGCTGGTGACAATGTGTCGCCACGTACAGAAGCAGTGTAAAGCTCGGCTCGCCGTAATTCTGTAAAGAGCCGATTATATTACCGAAGGAAATCTCGTTATATACTATGTTGCTTACAAGATTCATTACTTAGGTCTATTAGAAAATACAGCCCTCTGTTTAAATAGGTTCCCAAACTCCTGAGGGCTAAGACGTGATTCAGGCCTTTGCTAAATAAATACTTACCATTCCCAAGAGCACAGTCTGATCAATAACTATCTAATTCTCCTTCTCTGCCAGAAGTATAGAACATATCACTAATGCACTTAAAGTTATACATGTCTGTTCGAGTCAATGTTTCGGCAAGCATTTATTAAAAGGCAATCAGTCTGGCCTTCTGCACAACCACCTATTTTATACAGGACAAAATGTAAAGGAATGATGACTAGGGTGGAATGCTGCCAATGGGTTAATCAAATTGTACATGATCTCCCCAAACGTTTGCAGAATCGGGCCTCAAGCACATAGCAAGGCCATATGCACAGGACCAAAACAGCAGCACGTGAGCCCCTATGTCTGTCCAAGTGCTGGCATATGGTGCCTTTGTATGGAACCCCATTCTGCTATGCTTCTAGGGAAAATTACCTCCATAATACAACATACAATAGAATTTAAAGGGGTATACTGGTTAAAACACGCAACCCCTATCCACTATTGGATCAGTAAAATTCTGATCGCTGGGACTTCCACTCCCCCATTTGAATGGAACGCTGGTTCAGCACACACACTACTACTCTATTCATCTCTATGGGACTGCTAGAGATAACAGAGTACAGTGGTGTGAACGCTCGACCAGCTCTCCATTCAACTGTCTTTGTAATCAATGGGGGGGCCCAGTGGTGGGACCATCACCGATCTAACAGTTATCTTCTCTCCAGTATATAGGGGATAACTTGTAGTCACAATACCGCTTTAAAAGAGTTTCAGAGATCATAAAAAATGAAAGAACTGAAACTTTCAAATTAGATCCATAGCTGCTCCAGCGGCCCCCAATGCTATTTGTTTTCTTGGCTTCAGCACTGACACGCCTAACCAACCTCTGGCCATAAAGGTATAGTTTACCGCATATGACCATGGAGGTCATGAGTTGCAATTATAGGTACTGTATGGCCCCAAAGAAGAAATGCCGTATTACAGCTTTGTACCCAGATCCTGTACATAGCCGTCATACTATCATCACGACCAGGAAGCCTTAGGACACAAGCATACCAATTGTATTAGCTGCTCCTCAATGTTATGGATATTTTTGGGGCCAAACTTTTCATCTTTGCTAACAATCATTTCTTAATCTGGTCTTTTTAATAAAGAATTTCAACAGTTTTTACACTACAGCTTTTACTTTCAGTTATTTGCAGACAGTTGTTTTCTGCTTCACAGGGAATCCATCAGAGACCTGCAGTGACCTGTAGGCCTTATCTGTACTTTCCTAACAGCCCATAAACACTCATAGCTAAATTCTTATACGTTGGATCATAATTCAGTTTCAATGAGCGTTTATAAGCTGCCAGGAGTTCAGACATAAGGGCTACAGATCGAGCCCTCAAAGCCAGTCTCTGAAGGATTCTCAGAGAGGTGAAACATTAGGGTCCATATACACGTCCGTATGTGTTTTGCGTATTCGCAAAACACGGACACCGCAATGTGCGTTCCGCATTTTGCGGACCGCACTTCGCCGGAACCCTCATAGAAAATGCCTTTTCTTGTCCGCAATTGCGGACAAGAATAGGACATGTTCTATTTTTTGGTTGAACGGAAGTGCAGATCCGGAAATGCGGATGTGGACAGCACATTCCGGCCCCATTGAAAATGAACGGGTCGGCACCTGTTCCGCAAAATTGCGGAACGGATGCGGACCCATTTTGCAGACGTGTGAATGGACCCTTAGTCTGCAGATACAATGAAAGTGAAAGCTGTAGAGGAAAACGTGGATACCGCCCCTATGTATTCCGCAATTTGCGGAACGGGTGGCCCATTTTAGAAATGCCTACTCTTGTCCACGATTGCGGTCAAGAATGGGACATGCTCTATATTTTCAGCGGGGTCGTGGAACGGAACAACGGATGCGGACAGCACACTGAAATTAATGGGTGCGAACCCGTTCCACAAAATTGCGGAACAGATGCGGACTCATTCATACGGTCGTGTGAATGAGCCCTTAATATAATAAATTGTTTTCTGTTTTTCTGAATATTTAACCACTTACCGTCACACTAACGCCGAAAGGCGTCATTTCTGCGGCGCTCCCAGGTCACACTAACGCCGATTGGCGTCATCTCGCGTGAGCCGAGATTTCCTTTGAACGCGCGCACACAGGCGCGCGCGCTCACAGGAACGGAAGGTAAGAGAGTGGATCTCCAGCCTGCCAGCGGCGATCGTTCGCTGGCAGGCTGGAGATGTGATTTTTTTAACCCCTAACAGGTATATTAGACGCTGTAATGATAACAGCGTCTAATATACCTGCTACCTGGTCCTCTGGTGGTCCCCTTTGTTTGGATCGACCACCAGAGGACACAGGTAGCTCAGTAAAGTAGCACCAAGCACCACTACACTACACCCCCCCCCCGTCACTTATTAACCCCTTATTAGCCCCTGATCACCCCATATAGACTCCCTGATCACCCCCCTGTCATTGATTACCCCCCTGTCATTGATCACACCCCTGTAAAGCTCCATTCAGACGTCCGCATGATTTTTACGGATCCACTGATAGATGGATCGGATCCGCAAAACGCACACGGATGTCTGAATGGAGCCTTACAGGGGCGTGATCAATGACTGTGGTGATCACCCCATATAGACTCCCTCATCACCCCCCTGTCATTGATCACACCCCTGTAAAGCTCCATTCAGACGTCCGCATGATTTTTACGGATCCACTGATAGATGGATCGGATCTGCAAAACGCACACGGACGTCTGAATGGAGCCTTACAGGGGCGTGATCAATGACTGTGGTGATCACCCCATATAGACTCCCTGATCACCCCCCTGTCATTGATTACCCCCCTGTCATTGATCACACCCCTGTAAAGCTCCATTCAGACGTCCGCATGATTTTTACGGATCCACTGATAGATGGATCGGATCCGCAAAACACATACAGGCGTCTCCCTGGAGCCTTCCAGGGGGGGTGATCATAGACTCCCTGATCACCCCCCTGTCATTGATCACCCCCGTCATTGATCACCCCCTTGTAAGGCTCCATTCAGACATTTTTTTGGCCCAAGTTAGCGGAAATTATTATTTTTTTCTTACAAAGTCTCATATTCCACTAACTTGTGTCAAAAAATTAAATCTCACATGAACTCACCATACCCCTCACGGAATCCAAATGCGTAAAATTTTTTAGACATTTATATTCCAGACTTCTTCTCACGCTTTAGGGCCCCTAGAATGCCAGGGCAGTATAAATACCCCACATGTGACCCCATTTCGGAAAGAAGACACCCCCAGGTATTCCGTGAGGGGCATATCGAGTCCATGAAAGATTGAAATTTTTGTCCCAAGTTAGCGGAAAGAGAGACTTTGAGAAAAAAATAAAAAATATCAATTTCCGCTAACTTGTGCCAAAAAAAAAAATTTCTATGAACTCGCCATGCCCCTCATTGAATACCTTGGGGTGTCTTCTTTCCAAAATGGGGTCACATGTGGGGCATTTATACTGCCCTGGCATTCTAGGGGCCCCAAAGCGTGAGAAGAAGTCTGGTATCCAAATGTCTAAAAATGCCCTCCTAAAAGGAATTTGGGCACCTTTGCGCATCTAGGCTGCAAAAAAAGTGTCACACATCTGGTATCGCCGTACTCAGGAGAAGTTGGGGAATGTGTTTTGGGGTGTCATTTTACATATACCCATGCTGGGTGAGAGAAATATCTTGGTCAAATGCCAACTTTGTATAAAAAAAATGGGAAAAGTTGTCTTTTGCCAAGATATTTCTCTCACCCAGCATGGGTATATGTAAAATGACACCCCAAAACACATTCCCCAACTTCTCCTGAATACGGCGATACCACATGTGTGACACTTTTTTGCAGCCTAGGTGGGCAAAGGGGCCCATATTCCAAAGAGCACCTTTCGGATTTCACAGGTCATTTACCTACTTACCACACATTAGGGCCCCTGGAAAATGCCAGGGCAGTATAACTACCCCACAAGTGACCCCATTTTGGAAAGGAGACACCCCAAGGTATTCCATGAGGGGCATGGCGAGTTCCTAGAATTTTATATTTTTTGTCACAAGTTAGTGGAAAATGATGATTTTTTTTTTTTTTTTTTTTTCTTACAAAGTCTTATATTCCACTAACTTGTGACAAAAAATAAAAACTTCCATGAACTCACTATGCCCATCAGCGAATACCTTGGGATGTCTTCTTTCCAAAATGGGGTCACTTGTGGGGTAGTTATACTGCCCTGGCATTCTAGGGGCACAAATGTGTGGTAAGGAGTTTGAAATCAAATTCTGTAAAAAATGACCAGTGAAATCCGAAAGGTGCTCTTTGGAATATGGGCCCCTTTGCCCACCTAGGCTGCAAAAAAGTGTCACACATGTGGTATCTCCGTATTCAGGAGAAGTTGGGGAATGTGTTTTGGGGTGTCATTTTACATATACCCATGCTGGGTGAGAGAAATATCTTGGCAAAAGACAACTTTTCCCATTTTTTTATACAAAGTTGGCATTTGACCAAGATATTTCTCTCACCCAGCATGGGTATATGTAAAATGACACCCCAAAACACATTCCCCAACTTCTCCTGAATACGGAGATACCACATGTGTGACACTTTTTTGCAGCCTAGGTGGGCAAAGGGGCCCATATTCCAAAGAGCACCTTTCGGATTTCACTGGTCATTTTTTACAGAATTTGATTTCAAACTCCTTACCACACATTTGGGCCCCTAGAATGCCAGGGCAGTATAACTACCCCACAAGTGACCCCATTTTGGAAAGAAGACATCCTAAGGTATTCGCTGATGGGCATAGTGAGTTCATGGAAGCTTTTATTTTTTGTCACAAGTTAGTGAAATATGAGATATTGTAAGAAAAAAAAAAAAAAATCATAATTTTCCGCTAACTTGTGACAAAAAATAAAAAGTTCTATGAACTCACTATGCCCATCAGCGAATACCTTAGGGTGTCTACTTTCCGAAATGGGGTCATTTGTGGGGTGTTTGTACTGTCTGGGCATTGTAGAACCTCAGGAAACATGACAGGTGCTCAGAAAGTCAGAGCTGCTTCAAAAAGCGGAAATTCACATTTTTGTACCATAGTTTGTAAACGCTATAACTTTTACCCAAACCATTTTTTTTTTTTTACCCAAACATTTTTTTTTTTATCAAAGACATGTAGAACAATAAATTTAGAGCAAAATTTATATATGGATGTCGTTTTTTTTGCAAAATTTTACAACTGAAAGTGAAAAATTTCATTTTTTTGCAAAAAAAAATCGTTACATTTCGATTAATAACAAAAAAAGTAAAAATGTCAGCAGCAATGAAGTACCACCAAATGAAAGCTCTATTAGTGAGAAGAAAAGGAGGTAAAATTCATTTGGGTGATAAGTTGCATGACCGAGCAATAAACAGCTAAAGTTGTGGAGTGCCGATTTGTAAAAAAGGGCCTGGTCTTTAGGGGGGTATAAACCTGTGGTCCTTAAGTGGTTAAAGAACATTAGAATAGTAGATATTAATCAAATACACACACAAATGACTCATATGTATATACTACATATTATATACAGTTTATATCTAACACAAACAGTATATACAATTTGAAAAAAACCTTTATAGCCGAGACAGAGGGCAGAAGTACCATTAAAGTACTGTTCCCAATATAACAGTTGTCAACAAATTTTGTTCATGATTATTTTAGAAGCGTTCAGCAAATGCGGGACCTTGAAAATCATGGGGCCGCTGTATATCATGGAATGGTGTTAACGTTCCAGTATAAGTCTTGTGACTAATGAAGAGTGGTTTGTAGAACACACAAATGAGCCATATAGCAGACAGATGAGCTAAGACTGTCATCTGAACTTTGCTTTACTAGAAAAGGAGTCCTCAGGGGCGAGATGCACACGGCCAAACAACATTTCTCTAAAGATTTACTCCAGCCTGTTATTCAAAAAAATGCTATGTTTCTGTCGAGAACTTCCCCCATTTCTCTTATCTAATAATTACAGTGACCACTTTTCAGTGAAACTGATGCATGTAAATAAAATAACATAAAAACACAACAAGTGACTACTGGGTAAGGAGATATTATAGGTATAGCACAATTACACAATATATATGTAATATATAATGCTATGTAGACACAAATCTATAAATGAACACTTGCGATCCCTAGGTGTAGATTACAAACATAAAGCATTATTCATAAAAGGAAACCTGTATATACACAATATGTTGCAAATATAGCACAAACAGGAGTAATAGGCACGACTATTTGGCCCAAGCTTCAGCACTGCACACAATGCAAATGTTAGTGGACGTTCAGTTGTGATTTAGGCGTTAGCCACAAAGGCACTAAAAGACATGTGGGTTAACTACCGGCAGGTGGCCTACGGTTGGTAGTGGGCTGCTTGAATTTAATGGTCATCACATGGCTCTGGAGAGATGTCTGTTTATGCAATGGCTGAAGATAAATTAATTGACCCCTTTATTCCAAGACAACTGAGCTCTCTCTCCAGCTGTGTTGGAAGCTCCTTTAGGGGCCAACATTGAAGATTTTGTCAAAAAAGCTGAACAAAATAGTGCAGCACATTGCGCTTTTCTGTACGCTAAAATGCTTGACTCCGTTATGGGAATCCAACAGATCCCATTATAGTCAAAAAATACCATTGTGCGCCGTTCTTTAGCATCTTATGATGGAAAAAGAGCTAACGTGATTTTCGATGTTCCTATACTGGGGCAGAACAATGGAACTAAACAATAGGAATGTGACTGTAGCCTTAAAGTGTAAATGTCATTTTTTATTAGCTAGTTTATTAGAGCTAGGCATGTATACCTGAGTTAGTATGTCAATGATTGCCAAAAGATCTGTAATTACCTTATAATAACAGCTTTCATTAATGTCCCCTGTCCCTTTAAAAACCATTGCTATGGCATGTCTGTCTTCCCTTTAGTGTAAACAGAAGACAGAGGGGTGGTCCTGCACACTGCATGTCTGCATTAGGCTTCAGAGTGAGGAGGCGTGTCTCTCAGTAATCCAATCTGATTGGCTGGCAGGAAGCTGCTGGCTACAGCAAGTGTGTATGTAAAGTTAGGGAAAGCAGTTTTGGGTTCAGAGAACTGGCAGAGCAGCCATCTTGAGAAGATCCTCATATTGTAGGATTCAAAAAAGCCGTAACGAAGGGAAAAACTCAAGGAAAACAGTGATGTGTGAAGAAGGTAGCTTTATGCTGCAGCAGCAGTAACATATGCTAAAAATTTTTTTTTTTAATGAAAACATGACAGTTACACTTTAAAGGGATTGTCCCATCTCAACATTTATGGTATATTGGTAGATATGTCACATAGGAGCAGGTCTTAGAGGTGGGGTCCATACCCATCTCCAGGACAGAGCCTCTGAAGTGAAGGAGAGCTGATCACACAAGTGCGGCATCCTATCCATTCATCACTATGGGACTGCCAGTAGAGCCAGATCTTGGCTATTTTTGGAACTACAGCGGTGGATGGAGGGGGCCACACATATGCAGCCGCTCTCCCTTCACTTTGGGGGCCCGATTCTGGAGACTGGAGCAGGTCCTAGAGGTGGGATCTGAACCTGACATCTGTGGCATATCCTAATGATACTGTACAGTCGTGGCCAAAAGTTTTGAGAATTAGATAAAATATTGGAAATTGGAAAAGTTGCTGCTTAAGTTTTTATAATAGCAATTTGCATATACTCCAGAATGTTATGAAGAGTGATCAGATGAAATGCATAGTCCTTCTTTGCCATGAAAATTAACTTAATCCCAAAAAAACCTTTCCACTGCATTTCATTGCTGTCATTAAAGGACCTGCTGAGATCATTTCAGTAATCGTCTTGTTAACTCAGGTGAGAATGTTGATGAGCACAAGGCTGGAGATCATTATGTCAGGCTGATTAGGTTAAAATGGCAGACTTGACATGTTAAAAGGAGGGTGATGCTTGAAATCATTGTTCTTCCATTGTTAACCATGGTGACCTGCAAAGAAACGCGTGCAGCCATCATTGCGTTGCATAAAAATGGCTTCACAGGCAAGAATATTGTGGCTACTAAGATTGCACGTCAATCAACAATTTATAGGATCATCAAGAACTTCAAGGAAAGAGGTTCAATTCTTGTTAAGAAGGCTTCAGGGCGTCCAAAAAAGTCCAGCAAGCGCCAGGATCGTCTCCTAAAGAGGATTCAGCTGCGGGATCTGAGTGCCACCAGTGCAGAGCTTGCTCAGGAATGGCAGCAGGCAGGTGTGAGCGCATCTGCACGCACAGTGAGGCGAAGACTTTTGGAAGATGGCCTGGTGTCAAGAAGGCCAGCAAAGAAGCCACTTCTCTCCAAAAAAAAACATCAGGGACAGATTGATCTTCTGCAGAAAGTATGGTGAATGGACTGCTGAGGACTGGGGCAAAGTCATATTCTCCGATGAAGTCTCTTTCCGATTGTTTGGGGCATCTGCAAAAATGCTTGTCCGGAGAAGAAAAGGTGAGCGCTACCATCAGTCCTGTGTCATGCCAACAGTAAAGCATCCTGAGACCATTCATGTGTGGGGTTGCTTCTCATCCAAGCTCACTCACAATTTTGCCCAAAAACACAGCCATGAATAAAGAATGGTACCAAAACACCCTCCAACAGCAACTTCTTCCAACAATCCAACACCAGTTTGGTGAAGAACAATGCATTTTCCAGCACGATGGAGCACCGTGCCATAAGGCAAAAGTGATAACTAAGTGGCTCGGGGACCAAAACGTTGACATTTTTGGTCCATGGCCTGGAAACTCCCCAGATCTTAATCCCATTGAGAACTTGTGGTCAATCCTCAAGAGGCGGGTGGACAAACAAAAACCCACTAATTCTGACAAACTCCAAGAAGTGATTATGAAAGAATGGGTTGCTATCAGTCAGGAATTGGCACAGAAGTTGATTGAGAGCATGCCCAGTCGAATTGCAGAGGTCCTGAAAAAGAAGGGCCAACACTGCAAATACTGACTCTTTGCATAAATGTCATGTAATTGTCGATAAAAGCCTTTGAAACGTATGAAGTGCGTGTAATTATATTTCACTACATCACAAAAACAACTGAATTTCCTTTATATTCTGTTTTTGCAATGGAATTAATTTAAAATCAATAAAAAGAAAATTGAAAATAAAAAGAAACAACTGAAACAAAGATCTAAAAGCAGTTTAGCAGCAAACTTTGTGAAAACTAATATTTGTGTCATTCTCAAAACTTTTGGCCACGACTGTATGCCAAAAATGCTTAGGTGGGAAAACCCCTGTAAATAGTAGAATTTTAGCTGCAGAATTTTTTGGCACTGTATAAACAGATCATGCTTGTGTGTTTGCAATATAGCTGCTACAGTACAGACTCCTATACAAATGTATATGTTCCCATCTCAAAAATGCTATAAAAAAAAAAAAAAGATCTGTTCACCAAGTGATTATGTGTCATATAATCTGCACCTACACAGCAAACAGGTACTCTGCTTTATTAAAAGGGGTTTTCCAGGATTTACAAAAATTTAGGGAATGGGAATAAAAAAATCCTGTATTCACTACTTCAATCTCCCACTGCTCCAACGTGGCTACACTGGTGGTCCCCACCAGTCTCTGCTTACTTCCTGCTGAGATCACATGACCACTATAGCCAGTCACTTGCCTCAAATGAATATGTGCCGTACATGATGGCATCATCACTGAGGCCAGTGATTGGCTTCAGCGGTCACATGAATGAAGTCAGTCAAGTGATCGCTTCAGGTATTAAGCTGCAACCCAAGGGGACCAATAGAGCAGTGGCACTGGAGCAGCGGGTAAGGCTACTTTCACACTCGCTCTTGGTGCAGATCCGTCATGGATCTGCACAGACGGATCCGTTCAGATAATACAACCGTCTGCATCCGTTCAGAAGGGATCCGTTGGTATTATCTTTAACATAGCCAAGACGGACCCGTCTTGGACACCATTGAAAGTCAATGGAGGACGGATCTGTTTTCTATTGTGCCAGATTGTGTCAGTGAAAACGGATCCGTCCCCATTGACTTACATTGTGTGTCAGAATGGATCCATTTAGCTCAGTTTCGTCAGACGGATACCAAAACGCTGCAAACATCCGCCTCCAGAGCGAAATGGAGACGGAACGGAGGCAAACTGATGCATTCTAAGCGGATCCTTTTTCATTCAGAACGCATTAGGGCAAAACTGATCCCTTTTGGACCGCTTGTGAAAGCCCTGAACAGATCTCCCAAATGGAAACCAAAATGCCAATTGATCAGTGGAGTTTAGGATTACTTCCCCCCCCCCCCCCATCCCATTACATACTCTTTAGTCTCAAAATTTTTGCATGTCCTGGAAAACCCCTTTTAAGTGGGTTATCTATAGGTTGAATAGTATTAGAGAACATTTCCCATGACCTTTTCTAGTTTCGGTTCTGTCCAGCCGTAAACTTACTGCTCATTCAATGCTATCAGTTAGTAGAGATAGAAGTGCAGTCGCTGCCAGGCAGAGGTATAACCATCACGGCGTCCAGCGATTACCCTCCATATCATTAGCTTTGCATTTTTACGAGCCCTTATTTAAAATTTACTGACAGAAAATGGTTATTGTTTTTTCAACTGGGAAAATGCAGCCTTTTATAGAGCTCACGGTGAATCACTCCCATGGTGATAAACTGCAGTGATGGATGACTACCTCTCCCTTGTTAGACCAGAAGATGATGCAGCCAGCGGCAACTAAAACTACGTATCACTGCTCTAATGCTAACACGCCAAGCAGCTATGCATGTGGACTGACTTGGGCTGCTCTTGATTTCCGTAAGTATTGTATGAAGCACGTTCAGCAACGCTGGTGCAGTCTTCAATAATACACCTGGTAACGAGGATCATCATCATCATTATTAAAGCATTTCATCAGCATCATCATCATCAGGACTAAAAACAAAGTTCTGGGTCATTTGACTTTAGTGACTTCTCTTCAAAGCTGCAATAAAGCAAATACTGGAGGAGGAACTGAAGCCTCCAAGACGTCTCACAGGTTATCATGCTTTGGAGAAACAGGTTGTAGAACAATAGGTCCACCAGCCACCCTGGAATTTAATTAAAGAGGGCCTGTCACCTCTCCTGACATGTCCACCAATTCTGGAGCATCTATTCTCATGACTATGTGCTGTGCCATTCTTGTATCATTCCTGCTAGAAATGATAAATTAATTACTGGCAGTTTACAATGACGCTCCAGATGGGTGTCGGACACTGACAGCACCGACTGGCTAGTGTCGGACCCCCCAACTGGTAACTCATTTATAACTTCTAGTAGGAATAATAAAGGAAAGGCACAATATAAATTCATAAGAATAGATTGCACCAGAATGGTTATCACAAGGGAGAATGCACGTAGTTTCTAAAACAGACATGTCAGGAGAGGTTACGGGTCCTCCTAAATTAATGTATTCTCTCAATTATTTCTGTTCATGAGAGAGCACAGAGGCAAGCAATAACTACCATCTTTATTTCGCCTGATTGGGGTTGTCAGTCAGCTTTAGTAGAGTGTAGAAGGGCAAATACGGGACTATTATCAGGAACAGCTGTTTGTGTGAACTCTTGTTCTCGATAATCGGCACGTATTAAACCCGTTCACCCAGTGTCCCTCGTTGTTTATGCAGCACATTAAATCATCATTTCTGGGCAGCAGATTGCGTAGTGTGAACAAGGATCTGCTGCCCAGAAACCATCAATGTGCAGGAGGACAAGCAATATAAGTGACCATGGAGATGGAGATTACTGCATGTAAACGCAGCTTTTCACCTCCACTGACGAGAAGGCGTTTATCAAGAAGGAACAATTCCTTCCTGATCATTGCCGGCTCAGTTGGCGCCTCTAAATGCGCCTTTAGGGGGCAATCAAACGACCGTCACAGTTGTACAGTTTGCAAATTGCAGATCCACAAAATACAGATGCAGTCCGCATGCATGCCACACTTTTCACAGGCCCCATTGTAACAATGCCAACTCTTGTCTGCAAAACGGACAAGAATAGGACATGTTCCGTCTTTTTTGCAGGCCTGTGGAACGGACATACGGATGTTGACAGCACAGTGTGCTGACCTCATTTTTTGCCGCCCCATTGAAATGAATGGGTCCACATTTGAACCGCAAAAAAGTGGTATGGATGCGGACCAAAAATACAGTCATGTGATGGGGCCTTTCGGCAGCAAGCTGCTGAGTAGGGCTGAATCGATCGATCGATGTAATCGAGGCTAAAAAAACCTCGATGCAATTTCCCTGCATCGAGGATTCGTTTAAATCACATGACCACGGAGAGTGAGTGAAGTAAAGCCTCTCACTCACCGCTCCGTGGCTTCCCGACTCGGCACCGCGCTGAACTAGCCAGGGTCTTGCGTGCACCCATCGTCAGCGCGCTGGCTGACGCGGTGTGTGACGTCAGGTCCCTCTCAGTGCATGCTAAGAAGAAGACGCGGTCTGTCTCCTGCGGACTCCATGTCAGCGCGCTGCGAGGAAAGCTAAGTATAAAGTTAGTGCAGTCATTGGGGGGGGCATGGTTTGAAGGGGCTGATGGTGCTGGGGGACATGGATTGCAATGGCATGGATGGCATAGAAGGGCTGATGGCTGGGTAGTGGACATGGCATGGAGGGGCTGATCTGATGGCACTGGGGGAGTGGGGGACATGGTGGATGGCATGGAGGCACTGGGGGAGGGGGACATGCAATGGATGGCATGGAGGTGCAGATGGCACTGGCAGACATGGCAATTGGGCTGGCAATGGATGGCATGGCAGAAGAACAGCCTGCTGGAGTATACCGTATTGGGTATAGCCGGATACAGCCAGCTATATGCTCTCATTGACTATAATGTGGTCTAAGGCCATCTGGCCATGTTCCGGCATACATGCCGGGTATCGTCCAAAGTGTTGTTTGTTTGTTTTTTGTCCGGCCCAAACCCAGCTTGAATGCTGTAACAAGGCCGGACCCCATTACAGCAGCCGGCAGTATCCAGCTATACCTGATATGGTACATTCTGGCTGGCTGTTCTTCTGACAGAATGCATATTGCAGCTGTGAAAGAAGCCTTAAAGGGAACCTGTCACCGCGATTTTGGGTATAGAGCTGAGGACGTGGGTTGCTAGATGGCAGTCCCCATAGCTCTGTGTGCTTTTATTGTGGAAAAAAACGATTTGATACATATGCAAATTAACCTGAGCTGTGTCCCGTACGTGAGAGGAGTCAGGGACAGGACTCATCTCAGGTTAATTTGCATATGTATCAAATCGTTTTTTTCCCACAATAAAAGCACACAGAGCTATGTGGACTGGGTATTGCGGATGTGCTAGCGGCCATCTAGCAGCTCATGTCCTCAGCTCTATACACAAAATCCAGGTGACAGGTTCGCTTTAAATGTGTGCAATTATTTGCTATACCACTGTAAGAAATAAAAATATAGTTTTTATAAAGCAATACGTTATTTTAAGAAGGTTTTTCTTATTAGATTACTCGATTAATCATAAAAATAAAATCAGTAGAATACTCGATTGCTAAAATAATCGTTTGCTGCAGCTCTACTGCTGCGAGGTTCCTTCGAGCAAATTCAGAGTATGGAAATAAACAACTCAACTCTTTAGAGGCAAATGAGCACATCAATAATACGGCTATTATAAGTAATGTTATACAACCAGGCCGTTTACATCTGAAAGCAGCTGAACCTGAACAGCGTGGGTACTACATACAAAGTCAAGCAGGACATATGTAATTGGAGTTCAGAATGTGGATGCATGCCAGTTCCAGCTGTAGCTGGAAAAATCGGAACATTCTGTGAAGCACATTGATGTAAACTGAAGCAGTGTGAGATGAAGACACCAGTATCGGGACTCTTTTCAGTCCGGCCATACTCTTCAGACTCCCCATATTCCAAGCTCTACCAACTAAGTCACCAGAATACATCTTACCAAGATTTTCCTTTTCAGCTTCAGCAGTAGAAGATCTAGAAGACAAAAGCAGGATAAAGAAAAGTGACACACTAAACCATAAAAACACAGATGTACAATAACATGACAAGGAGGCAGGTGTATAATATACACTGCTCAAAAAAATAAAGGGAACACTTAAACAACACAATGTAACTCCAAGTCAACCACACTTCTGTGAAATCAAACTGTCCACTTAGGAAGCAACACTGAGTGACAATCAATTTCACATGCTGTTGTGCAAATGGGATAGACAACAGGTGGAAATTATAGGCAATTAGCAAAACACCCCCAATAAAGGAGTGGTTCTGCAGGTGGTGCCACAGACCACTTCTCAGTTCCTATGCTTCCTGGCTGATGTTTTGGTCACTTTTGAATGCTGGCAGTGCTTTCACTCTAGTGGTAGCATGAGACGGAGTCTACAACCCACACAAGTGGCTCAGGTAGTGCAGCTTATCCAGGATGGCACATCAATGCGAGCTGTGGCAAGAAGGTTTGCTGTGTCTGTCAGCGTAGTGTCCAGAGCATGGAGGCGCTACCAGGAGACAGGCCAGTACATCAGGAGACGTGGAGGAGGCAAACAACCCAGCAGCAGGACCTCTACCTCCGCCTTTGTGCAAGGAGGAACAGGAGGAGCACTGCTAGAGCCCTGCAAAATGACCTCCAGCAGGCCACAAATGTGCATGTATCTGCTCAAACGGTCAGAAACAGACTCCATGAGGGTGATATGAGGGCCCGACGTCCACAGGTGGGAGTTGTGCTTACAGCCCAACACCGTGCAGGACGTTTGGCATTTGCCAGAGAGCACCAAGATTGGCAAATTCGCCACTGGCGCCCTGTGCTCTTCACAGATGAAAGCAGGTTCACACTGAGCACATGTGACAGACGTGACAGAGTCTTGAGATGCCGTGGAGAACGTTCTGCTGCCTGCAACACCCTCCAGCATGACCGGTTTGGCATTGGGTCAGTAATGGTATGGGGTGGCATTTCTTTGGAGGGCCGCACAGACCTCCATGTGCTCACCAGAGGTAGCCTGACTGCCATTAGGTACCGAGATGAGATCCTCAGACCCCTTGTGAGACCATATGCTGGTGCGGTTGGCCCTGGGTTCCTCCTAATGCAAGACAATGCTAGACCTCATGTGGCTGGAGTGTGTCAGCAGTTCCTGCAAGACGAAAGCATTGATGCTATGGACTTGCCCGCCGGTTCCCCAGACCTGAATCCAATTGAGCACATCTGGGACATCATGTCTCGCTCTATCCACCAACGTCACGTTGCACCACAGACTGTCCAGGAGTTGGCAGATGCTTTAGTCCAGGTCTGGGAGGAGATCCCTCAGGAGACTGTCCGCCACCTCATCAAGAGCATGCACAGGCGTTGTAGGGAGGTCATACAGGCACGTGGAGGCCACACACACTACTGAGCCTCATTTTGACTTGTTTTAAGGACATTACATCAAAGTTGGATAAGCCTGTAGTGTGTTTTTCCACTTTAATTTTGAGTGCGACTCCAAATCCAGACCTCCATGGGTTTAAAATTTGATTTCCATTTTTTTATTTTTGTGTGATTTTGTTGTCAGCACATTCAACTATGTAAAGAACAAAGTATTTCAGAAGAATATTTAATTAATTCAGATCTAGGATGTATTATTTTTGTGTTCCCTTTATTTTTTTGAGCAGTGTAGTAACTGACAGACTAAGGGTCCATTCACACGTCCGCAAAAGGGTCCGCATCCGTTCCGCAATTTTGCGAACGGGTGCGGACCCATTCATTCTCTATGGGCCCGGACGTAAAGCGGAGAGCACACTATGTGCTCTCCGCTTCCGCATTTGCGGAGCACGGCCCCGAACTTCCGGTCCGCAGCTCCGCAAAAGATAGAACATGTACTATTCTTGTCCGCAGCTGCGGACAAGAATAGGCATTTCTATAGCGGGTGCAGGCCGGGTGTGTTGCGGATCCGCAACACACCACGGACGTGTGAATGGACCCTAAGGTCTCTTTCACACGGACGAGTTTTCCGCACGGGTGCAATGCGTGAGGTGAACGCATTGCACTCGCACTGAATCCGGACCCATTCATTTCTATGGGGCTGTGCGCACATGAGCGGTGATTTTCATGCATCACTTGTGCGTTGCGTGAAAAGAAAAAAAAAAGAAAAAAAAAATAAAATAAAAAAATCGCAGCATGCTCTATATTGTGCCTTTCTCACAAAACGCAGGCCCCATAGAAGTGAATGGGGCTGCGTGAAAATCACAAGTATACGCAAGCAAGTGCAGATGCGGTGCGATTTTCACGCCTGGTTGCTAGGAGACGATCGGGATGGGGACCTGATCTTTATTATTTTCCCTTATAACATGGTTATAAAGGGAAAATAATAGCATTATTAATACAGAATGCTAAGTAAAATAGTAATGGAGGGGTTAAAAAATATATATATATATAAAAATTCAACTCACCTCATCCACTTGTTGCATTTTTAACCCCTTAGTGACAATTCATTTTAGCCTTAAGGACCAATAATATTGTGTTCTAGGAGTGATAACTTAAAAAAAAAAATTCTTCTATTTTTTTTTTTTTTTTGGGTTGTATTTTTTTTTTTTGGAACCATTTTGGGTCAATATAGTGTATTAAAATCACTTATTTTATTTTTAGGGGGAATTTTTTTTTTTTTTTAAGAGCTGCAATTTTTACATTATTTTGCGGAATTTTTTCTATGGCGTTAATGGAGTGTTAAAAATGTCAATTTTATTATGTAGGTTCGTACAGTAATGATAATACCATATTTCTATATTATTTTTTTTTACTGCTTTTCCTTTCCTCCAGCAGCCTGTCGGCTCAGAAGCTGCTCCCCCTCCAGACTGAAGGATGGGGGGGGGGGGGGGGGGGGCTGCTTTAACTGCTCATATTTCTGGTTTGGTATCAGCTAGAGATATGGGCTTTGCATTGTTTGAAAGCTAACAGAACGACAGCAATATCTTCACTACATGGGAAGATAGCACTGTTAGAAATCAGGATGCAGTGAATGCAGCTGCAAGTGAAAGTAAAAGCAGTTTTTACCCGTGATTATTCACGACTCTATTTCTAACAGTGATTTCTCCTCTGTTGCTTGGACTAATGCTGTCTGGAATTTGGTCTGACAAATTTTGGTCTGGAATGCCAGGTTTTAAACAAGACCAGTTGCCCTTTTCAAGCTGCTACCATTCAGGAGAAATCAGCAGCTAAAGCAGCCCTACCCCCACCACTTTCTGCCCGAGCTCAGCTCAAGCAGAACAGTTAAAAGGGGTATTCCCATCACAGACAATGGGGGCATATCGCTAGGATATGCCCCCATTGTCTGATAGGTACGGGTCCCACCTCTGGGACCCGCACCTTCAACGAGACTGGAGCGGGGAGAGCTGTGGCTGGAGGCCAAACGAAAGTGAATGGGAGCGCACCGCACACACGGCGCCCCTGATCCCATTCATTTCTATGGGGCAGACGGAAATAGCAGAGCCAGCACTCTGCTATTTTCGGCGGCGCCATAGAAATTAATGGAGGGCGGCTGCGCATGTGCGCAGTGCGCCCTCCATTCATTTCCCCACTTCGTTCTCCCCTGCATAACGGAACGGATCCATTTTGCAGCCCATAGAAATCTATTATGACGGAATGAGTAACGGACTGCCTCTAAAGGCATTCAGTCATAGAATTGTGTTATGGTCCATGGTAACGGAATCCATAACGCAACTCACCTTTTGCCAACAAAGTGTGAACGAATTTCATTAGCAGAAATTCGCTCATCTCTAAAAGTATATAAAACCTACAGTATCTATTTCATTATCTTTCTCTCCATCATACATAAAAAATTTACGGAAAACATACTGAATTAATGTCACCCAGATCTCACCGAGTCAAGGGCTAATCTGTGCCCACATTAAACTCGGGGAAATATGAAAACACTGCTTTCTTTCATAGGAAGCTGCCCTGACGGTATGTGATGCAGATCCATATGTCAGATTTGATCCATCAGCCTGCTCCCAGCGTATGTCTGGAGCTGCGTCACAATCACTATTCCAGCTGGTATCAGAATGTTGAGGCTCAGGCAGAAGTTGTACACTACAAGTCACCCAGCATCAGATAACTGACTTCACTGACGTAAATGCAGTCATGTGTCTCAAAGAGGGTAAGCAAGAGACGCCTCCTCCGCCCCAGCCAATAACCAGCGTGTGGATGCTACGCCTTCATTTCAGTGTTGTGTAAGTCCTCTGGCACAAAGACAAAGCGGTTTATATAACTGTACTGAGGCATAAGAATGTCCTAGTAAACACCAGAAGAAAGGACCACTAAAACGTTCAGCAACAAGCACACATCCAGCAAAGAAACACATGGGGGAAGGAGGGAATTTATCATGAGGGGGACATTTCAAGTCAGTGTTGGAGTACTTTAGGTCACATTTATCACGTCACATGTTGTTTGATAATTTTGTCTTATCCTTAAACCCAACACCTTTGTCTAGAGAAGCTCCTCCAGTTTTCCTCCTCCTAGGGTCCATTTACACGTCCGCAATTTCGTTCCGCATTTTGCGGAACGGAATTGCGGACCCATTCATTTCTATGGGGATCCGGAATTGCGGACCCATTCATTTCTATGGGGATCCGGAATTGCGGATCCGCACTTCCGGGTCCGCAATTCCGATCCCGAAAAATATAGAACATGTCCTATTCTTGTCCGCAATTGCGGACAAGAATAGGCATTTTCTATTAAGTGCCGGCGATGTGCGGTGCGCAAAATGTGGAACGCACATCGCCGATGTCAGTGTTTTGCGGATCCACACACTCGGACGTGTGAATGGACCCTGAGAGAGAGGTCAAGACTTTTTATTTTTTTTGAAGTCTCAATGATAAATCTGCAGTGAAACTCATTAACATAACACCTACATTACAAAACTGGAGTGAGCGGTCTAAAAATGCAAGCAAGTGCAAAAAAGTCGCTAAATTGTGCGCAACCAACTGCAAAAAGTCGCAAAAGCCCAATTTTTTTGACTTTTTGATACCAGAATTCTGGAGTAAAAGTATGATAAATCGGGGTCATGGTCTCTCTCTCATCAGAATACCGGATATCTCACTCCAATAGAATGATTCAGTGATGGACAATAATAGCAGGGTCACTCTGCTGCTCACAGTATCTTTAGTAAGAACGGATTTAGAGGTTACGATTCTGTTAAAAAAAAAAAAAAGAAAAAATACAACTTAAGGGCTCATGCACACAAACGTATTTTCTTTCCGTGTCAGTTCCGGTTTTTTTGCAGACCGTATGTGGAACCATTCATCTCAACAGGCGTTACTCCGTGTGCATTCCGTGGTTGTATGTCCGCTCCGCAAAAAAAAGATGTTGTATTATTCTCTGCATTACGGACAAGGATAGTACTGTTCTATTAGGGCCCAGCTGTTCCGTTCTGCAAAAACGAGATTTTTGTGGACTCGCCTGTAAAATCTCTCTTTCTCGCTTAGTTCATTGGGGGACACAGGACCGTGGGTAAAGCTGCTGCTGCCACTAGACAGCTCAATAACTTAAAGGAGTTGTCCGGGTTCAGAGCTGAACCCGGACAGAACCATAATTTCACCCCGATGTTCGCATCGGAGCATTTCAGTGGCAGGGGTCCGGCAGTCACTGATAGCGTATGCAGCAAGGGGTCCTGCTGGCATCGGTGAAAACACAGATGCCGGCGTAGTAACCCCTTGTATGCCATGGTCAAAGCTGAGGTCCCCGCTGCACCGTGTGCTGTCCGCATCAGTTGCTCACAGCCACACAAAAAAATAAAAATAAAAAAAATAAATAGAACATGTCCTATTCTTGCCCGCAAATGTGTACAAGAATAGGCATTTTCTATAACAGTTGCGGCACGTGCGGACCGCACATGGGCCGGTGTCAGTGTTTTATTTATATTTATATTAGCTTTTTGGGGGATTTTATGGTATTATGTACCATTTCTTTACATACGGTATGTTTCTGCTAAGGGCACACAACTGTAGTACGTTTACTGATGTCCAGGTTCATACGTTTTATGAAGACCAAGTTGTTGATACCACAGTTGGCTAGTTTCTGAATAGTTTAATCCAATTCTTCGCCAAATAAATTAACCCCATGTGTTTCCACCTCAGATGCCCAGCTAGAACTACAACCCAAATGGCCCAACACAACAGCAGTTTCTGCTCGAGATTACAGTCAAGTTTAATTTCAACCATGAAGTAAACAATCTAGTACAATTTTTCACTTATCTCATCCTACTTAGAAATGACCCAGTGCCAGGAAAGCATAAATGATCTCACTGAATATTAAAGTGATGAACAGCACTACACAGTTAGATTAGTTCTGTAAAATTGCAAGTGTATACAGACACAATAAAAAGATTATTGATAAGAAAAGAAATACAGTCCCCTTGGCACTAATATTAGTTAACACTTCACCTTCAAGACTTTTTTTTTTTTTTTACGCCCAATGAAGGCTAGGAGTCTGGGAAAATCATGGACACAACACAGATAGCATTCATGTTGGGTCAATTTTTGGTCTGTTTCTCACTGACTATTGATAGATGCTTTTGAAATTAATTTTCAGCAGAGCATTGTACGTTGAATACGGATGACACGCAGAGTACAAAAAACACATGGACCAAACATGGATCCTTCAACGACATCTTCACGGGTGAAACACTGATTTTTGACAGATTTTTTTTTCCCACAATTTGAACGGGTCCTTAAAAGGGAATCTCTCACCAGGAAATTCACTGAAACCAGGCACAATGCCTTGCAGGGCTAGCTCAGCTGAATTTTAGGATACTGTTCACTTAGCGATCCATTGCTAAGAACTTTTAATCCATATGCAAATGAGTAGTAAAGTGCATCAAGGGTGGGCTGAAGACACTCTGTGGACCCTTGCTCCTCCTGCTTCTTCTGGCAGCCCCTCCTTCTCTTCGTTGATTTGCACAGGAATGAGCAGCAGTATGGTATCTGCAACGTGTCTGGATGGATAGTCAGTAGGAGCGAGACACAACCCGAAGTATAGATGAAGTATTGATCTTTTATTGACGATGCGTAAAAAGATCAATAGGTCATTTGTGCCTCCTGTCGTGTCTCAAGCCTACTGACTATCCATCCAGAGACATGGCAGATACCATACTGCTACTCATTCCTGTGCAATTCTTCTCCCCACTTGGCCACAACCACTGGGGTTCGAGATAACATATGCTGCACCGACCCTCCACCACTTTAAGGCCTTCACTGGAGTTGTGCCCAGTCACGCACGACAAATACAGGTGAGCAGACTACATATCCCACCAGGGTCCTTTCACCTGTACATACTTACCCCTATGAGCACCTTCTCCTCTCTCTCGTTCTCTCTTCCTTGAATGGCAGGGCAAGGTTCCTGCACAGTCATCTCGTCAAGCCCTGTCAATCAAGAAAGAGAGGGAGGGGCAGCAAAGGCAGTGTTGGACTTGGCTGTCTAGGGCCCACCAGTAACATTTACTTTGAGGGCTCACCATATGGATACATCCAAATATTATCTGCTCACATAGCAGCAAGACACTAAAGGATGATTGATTATGGGATTCCAGCAGCATGGGAAGGCAGGTCTCTGGGAAAGGAGGATACTGGATGTCCTGCCTCTGTACCTAGAAGTCATCTCAGCCACATGAACTTGTCTACAGTAATAAAATGGGGAGTTTCTTAAATCTTTTACCCAGTTTTAGGGTCCATTCACACGTCCGTTGTTTCTTTCCTGATCTGTTCCGTTTTTTGCGGAACAGATCTGGACCCATTCATTTTCAATGGGTCCTGAAAAAAAAACGGACAGCTCAATGTCTGATTTTTTTTTCAGGACCCATTGAAAATGAATGGGTCCAGATCTGTTCCGCAAAAAACGGAACAGATCAGGAAAGAAACAACGGACGTGTGAATGGACTCTTAATATGAGCTGGTTGAGGTGCTGTACATTGTCTATCTATATGTAGTGCAGAAAGCCTACTGTGTTATGTGCCACTTGTACAGGGTGTGGAAGACTAGGGGCCTACCAGAGGATTCACCTGTATCCCTGTAGGAAAGTCAGAGTCTGAGCAAAGGTGTACAGAGTGGCTTAGGATAATCTGCATATGAATTAAAAAGTACTTTTTCTCCAGAATGAAGCAGCAGATGGTTAAATGAAAAGGTATCATTACATTCAGCTAAGCTAGTCCTAAAAGTCATGGTAGAGGGAATTTAGGATTGCCCCCACACTAGGTTTCTGGTGTAAAAAAGTTGCAAATCCTGCGTGACTTTTTAAACGCCACTGTACATATACCCAGATGCCAGTGGCGTTTTTATACCATCCTCGCCACTTTCCAAAAGCACATTTAACCTTCTTTTACGTCAGCTTTCTGGCATAAATGAAGATTGAGATCTAGGGCAGCTCTGAGCTGCTGTAGATTTCAGTTTAGGTGCACAGACTGCCGGAGGATGCGCCTAATTTATAACCAGGTCTGCGCCTAGTCAGAAATGTTGCGCCTCCTTTGGCAAATGCAGGGAATGTCATAGACCAGCAGAAAACACAGGTCTATGAGAAATCCCCCCATTGGGCATGGTTTAACAGTGAATCTCCCGGTCACAGACTCCCTCTAACCATGTAGACCTAGCAACTACTTTGCTTCCCTTATAATTTTGTACTGTATTCAGTTCTGTGTTTTTTTCAGTGCACAAATTAAAATTTATGTTAAAAAAAGTGAAAATACCAGTTTAAAAACAAATTAGTATCAACAGTCAGCCTCAGCAGAACATGTCCCTCCGCACTCATTAGTGCCGGTTACAGGGAACAGATAGGATATGCATCTAGTAATTCCCATTGATTTATTTGGATGCTCCAGATCGTCGCTTTATCAAGTGTGACAAGAACTTGTTAGAATGAATTCTTAACATTGTTAAGAGATAAACCAGAGAAAACTTCTATGGGAATGATGGCCTTATGAGACTGCATCTGTCACTGCTGTTTTTGGATTGTCAGTTCACTGTAGAAATATCCTCACGAGGCAGATGCCACATTTAGCTGTTTCTTGGGTTGCAGGTTGGACAGTGAAAAGCCTTTATAATTAAAAGGGAACTGTATATAAAAGAGTGCACTACACCTGCTTCCATGGCATTACTCAAGAGCGCATAAAAACAATAGTCTTAAAGGGGTTATCCTATGATTAATGTAAAAAATTAAAATCAGACATCATATAGTACATGACAATCTCTAGAACCAGCCCTGTACCTCACATGGATCTAGAGATCTCCCCATTCATTGCTCTGCTAGATTTATATTAAGCTGACAGCTCACGAAGAGTGACTTTTCTGCTGCAGCTCAGGGGGCGTGTCCATTATACTGCAGTTCTCTCCCTATCACAGCTCAGAAAGCATTTGATGGACGAAACTGAGCATGTGCGGCCTTCTCAGTGATCAGGACAAAGAAGAAAAAAAAAAACAGCAGGTGGCGCTGTACAGATACATTTTATTGAATAACTAAGTGGACATACAAAAATTTTAATTACATGCAATTACAAAAGTATTCAGATCCAGGTGCTGGTTTGAAAACTGTAGAATATTTTTTGTGGGACAACCCCTTTAAATGCAGGAGAAATACAATGACCAGGGCCGTAGCTAATAGGGGAAGCAGCCCACCAAGGATGAAGACTAAAAGATTTTAGTATCTGGGTCACCTCAACAGTATTATACAATGACATTATATACAGTGACACTCCAGGAAATGGACGGAGTGGCTACAGGGCCTTGTCAGAGAGCAATCTTGACTAGCCACAGGAGTAGGGGTTGCATGGGAGGAGGGGGTTGCGAAGAAGTTGCTGTGGGGGGCCCCATTCAAAAATATGCTGTGGGACCCAGTAATTTCTAGTTACATTAGAGACAATGACTTGTTTTTCAGGCCCCGCTGAAATTTAGATTCCATTGTGATGCTATAAACTCAATGCAGGCTAATGCATAATAGACTTATACACCTAGGCGTACGGCACATTAAGTAAATGACTTTTCCTGAAAATTAGCGGTTTGTCAAGGGTACACTGGTAGAAAGCTGTAAAAAGTCCACAGCTATTTCGGAGTCTTGGAGAAATACAGGCTATTCCCAGACTAACAGTGCTGTCTAACACCTGTCTCTTACAGCTTGTTAAACTGTCTGCATGCTCCATGCTCCATGCTGCCGAGCAGACACAAACAGTAGCAAAGGTGTAGATAAGGATTTCGGTCTTATCAAATTGGAAAAGAACACAGCCTGGAATAATACAACCAGACGGGATTTAGGAAGCCTTCAATTCAGCAGGTGTGAAGATTATATGAAAAAGATATGAGGATCTCCTGTTCTAGCTATTAATGGGTGGGCATGAAAGATGTTCAAGTCAGTGTGATAGAGTTTTATGTGCCTGTGCTGTATCTGAAGCCTATCACAGCAGAAAAATTGCTTTGAAAGCACAAAGTAAACTGAAATAAAATACAAAATGCCAAGTGTTACTCTGCCCGGACTGAAACAAGTAAGGCTACTTTCACACTCGCGTTTTGTGCGGATCCGTCTTGGATCCGCATTAATAATGCAAACGCTTGTATCTGTTAATAACGGATCCGTTTGCATTATTCATTAAAAAAAAAAAGTCTAAGTCAAAACGGATCCGTCTTGACTTACATTAAAAGTCAATGGGGGACGGATCAGTTTTCAATTGCACCATATTGTGTCAGTGAAAACTGATCCGTCCCCATTGACTTACATTGTAAGTCTAGACGGATCCGTTTGGCTCTGCATAGTCAGACGGTCACCAAAACGCTGCAAGCTGCGTTTTAGTGACCGTCTAAAAAACGTAACGGAGACCAAACGCAGCCTTTTTTATGCATTCTGAACGGATCCGCATCTATTCAGAATGCATTGGGGCTGAACTGATCCGTTTTGGGCCGCTTGTGAGAGCCCTGAAACGGATCTCACAAGCGGACCCAGAAACGCCAGTGTGAAAGTAGCCTAAATCTAAGAAACTGCACAGAACTCCATTACACACATTGCATTTTTGGGGGTATTACGATGACAATCCAAAATAAACTCAAAAACAAGAAGCAGCCATATCAGAAAAGTGGCACAGAGCTGTCCTCATGCCCGAGAATTGAACTATCTATTCGTTCATGCCTGTGGAAAGAAAATTGAGGCTTAAACAAATTGGAATTTCTTTTAATCTTTAAGGCAAATGGATTTTTGCTAGACGACGTCACTCGAAGTCAGGACTTGGTGCTCATGTCCTTGGCAATGACACACGCTTAATACTGGTCCCCATGCTGTAACATCTCCTGTTCTGGATACTAAACGGATTTCTCAACATTAAGCTGTTGGCCAAAAACGTTAAGTGGGCAGCATAAAAACTAAGCGATACAATTTCTTATTAAAAAATAAAAAGATATAGTTACAAAGTATAGAAAATAAAACGCTTTGAATTAAAAGGGTTATTCCATGAATAATGTAAATCAGACATCATATAGTAGATGACAATCTCTATCAAAGCTAGAACCAGCCCTGTACCTCACATGGATGCAAAGATCTCCTCATTCATTGCTCCGCTAGATTTATTTAAACCTGGCAGCTTAAGGGGGCGTGCCCTTTCTACTGCAGCTGGTGGCAGTTGAAGGGTGCAACAGAGCATGTGTGTGTCTGAGTGAGCAGGATAGATTAATTAGGAAAAGAGCAAACAGCAGGTGGCGCTATACAGACAGATTTAATTGAATAACTCAGCGGCTATAGTAATTTATTAATTACATGGAATTACAAAAAGTATTCAGATCCAAATGCTGATGTGAAAATGAAGAATATTTTTTGTGAGACACATTCCTTTATTTTTTAGTCCCCAATCACATTGAAATGCTAAATGTGAAAACACCTTCCAACACCAGAACCCTCCAAGTTATCCATTTGGTAACACTAAAATGTTATCTAGTATTGTAGTTACAGGTTTGGCTTTTAGTGGAAGGATAACAAATGAGACCACAAAGGAGAGTTCCAGTCACCAGTGATATAAAAAAACAAAAAAAAAAAACCAGTAGTACAATCCTTACCAGCAATATAGCCTAGGAATGTGAAACTAATGTGGCCAAGGGATGGGAAAAGAGTTCAGGGCTTACAGTTGAGAGCTGAACGCGACAAGCTCATGAGAATTAAGTTGAGATGGTATGGGAGAATTCCTCGTCAGTCAAGTTCAGCCGTCATATAGGTCCATTAGAATTTGTGGTGAACTACACAAAAAAAAAAAAAAAAAAAAAAAACCCTCAGATGGAAATGTTGGATTGTTGCAAAAGTTGGTATACAGTTATATCTTAGGCAGATATGTAAATGACTACAGGTGGTCTGATTAGACACAGATTTGCCACAATAGGGTTTAAAAGGGTTTTCCCTGCTGTCCCATGAAAAGGCTCTCAGAGGCTACTTTTGGGTAGTGTACCTGTTGGTGAGAGATCATCGATTGCTAGCCATTCCTATACGACACATTCCGACGTTGCCCTGTTGAAAGTCTTTGAGAAGGGACACATTATTGGACAGAGAAGCTGGATGGTGGATTTGACGAATTGTCCGCCATCCAAGTCATTCAGACCCGTTAGTAGGTGCTGGGAGCAGTAGTTATGCGAGGGCATGAACACACAGTGAACAGGCTCTGGACAGCCCACCAGTAGAGAGGACAGATTGATTTGGTGCGATTATCTGGGGAACTATCGCATACGATAGTTGGTCGCCCCTAGGCTAGCATTGATATGAGGAACACCAAGTAGCATTTTTTCAGCAGGATAATGCTTGCTCTCAAACAGAAAATGTTTCCCAGGAATGTCTCAGCCAGACTGCAACACTTCCTTTGTCTGCCCGTCACCAGATTTATGTCCAATTTAACATTTATGGGACCAGCTGGGAGGCTGTCCATGCTGCTGGAAGGTAAAAGAGACCCAGTGGGGACCGGCCACCAAGGAAGGGCTAGGTGAGTGATGCGGCACTTGTGTCTGCCGCAGATAGCGGGACGGCACGAGCACGGAGTGCCGCCATGACAATATCATAGCTTATCTAATCCCTCCTGACCTCTGCACAGTTCACAGAGTAGGTGAAGAAAACTTTCCCATAGAAGTCAATGAGGTCCCCTCCTGACCATTATGTCTATGGTGGCTTCTGTAGAGCATATCTCTAAATGCGGTTAATAGCTCAGGTAAGATGTCTGCCCCCTAAATATGTTCAGGACATAGAGAAAGAAACTAGAAACCTATTAGAAAAAGAGATGTGTGTCACTATCTGGTTTGAACTAGTATAAAAAAATTATAGGTGACACATTTCCATTGAGTACAGTTCTGCCTTGAGATGTTACCCCATTTTCTAAGTCACCCCTTTGGTGCGAGATAAATGTGTAAACTCCAGAAAACCACGGCCACAGCCTCATCGACTATTCAAACCTGGAATTAGTGGTATAGAAATGCTCACAGTTCACAGAATGTGTGCGCTAAGCAGCCCCAAAAGCCACAAAGTCCGACTCTCCGATTCTGTGAAACTACAATTCTGGACTGCAAGGTGGACATCTTGTCACGCCAGCTCTGTTGGACATACAGGCACAGGATAATAACACTATTGCACTGCTGAAAAATCTAGATAAGGTAGCATTAAAAGAAAAGGCTACTTTCATACTAGCGTTCTTTGCGGATCCGCAAGGGACGTGCAAAAACGCTTTCGTTACAATAATACAACCGCATGCATCCTTCATGAACGGATCCGGTTGTATTATGTCTTCTATAGCCATGACGGATCCGTGATGAACACCATTAAAAGTCAATGGGGGACGGATCCGTTTTCTATTGTGTCAGAAAACGGTTTTCTCTCCGCTTCGTTAGGCAGACAGCAAAACAGTGCAGGCAGCGTTTTGGTGTCTGCCTCCTTTCTCCATTCACAACGCATTAGGGCAAAACTGATCCGTTTTGGACCGCTTGTGAGAACCTAAAACTAAAACGCCAGTGTGAAAGTAGCCTAAGCCTCTATATGCCTCTGGGGCAGTGCCCTTACTTTACATACATCATGCTAATTAATGAAGTTAAAAATCAGACAGACACAGGCCACACGAATAGATGTTTATCTAATGCAGGCAGATTGGAAGACATATTGGTTGGTTATTCAGGCAACTGGGCAACACACGCAACTATAAACCCAAGATCAAACAAGACCAATGGCAATGCAAAGCATTTTGTAACCTAGCCGCCGTTGTAATGCCCCTTAGACATCTCTTTGTTGTCTCTATTTTGAAGCCTCCCTGCGTAAAAAAGACAGACAGCAAGCATTTATCCCGCTTTACAGCCGGTGGAGCTCAGCAGGTATCTAGCAGCTTTGAGCCACTTTGGCTCATCCTGCAATCTTCCATATTTCCAGAAGGATATAGGAACTCGAGAGCACATCCGTACCACCAGGCTGTATCATCTATACATTAATCATTCCGAGTGAAACAAATGCCAGGAGGAAAACTCTAGCTGGGCACACATTCGGCTGGCAGCTGTATCCGAGCCCTGCTGCATTCTCAAAGGCACAAGTGCACCTTTCCATTTATCAGCTCAGCACTCCTGGTACAAGAAAACAGAGGTTAGGTGGGGAGATTGGAACGAACGGGCATTTACATATTAGCTTCACATTCCCCTTGCCATCCTAATCACGTTCTTCACAGCTTCCTAGTTCTGCAAAAAATACGTATGGACGTGCATTTTAATTTCCTCACTGCTCTCCTGATCACTGTCCTATGGCGCGTGCTTATAACTCCGCACTGTTCTGTTTGACAAATGGTCCTGTTCCCCAGCTGTCGGAAAGGAGTTCAAAACCATGGAAAATTCAATAGCTTAAAAAAGGTGAGGCGAGGGGAAAATAGGGCAGCGGGTAATATACAGACGCAAACATCAAATGCACACGTGTAAGGTACTATACAATGAAGAATATGCTTGACATATACATCCCAATGGTGGTGCTTATCAATTACTTGTTTTCGTCATACACACTCCGAGGCTGGGTATAAACATTACGGTTTGTCACGGTATAAGAGACCCCCAGAAGAAGCTTTTGTGAATCGACATTGGGGAGGAGGGTCTCTTGTGTATGGTTGGTGCTTACATCATATTGTTATGCCAGTATCATCTCTCCGAATACCATGAAGTTCATGTATTAGGTGAATATGATTTATCAGGGAGACTAATTCTATTTAAATGTTCATCCAACACCCAGGACCCCCACCGATCAGCTGTTTAGAGAAGGCAGCGGCGCTCCTTGCCAAGCACAGCGCCGTACATTGTATAGTGGTTGTGCTTGGTACTGCAGCTCAGCCCCATTCACTAGAATGGAGCCGAGCTGCAACTAGGCCATGTGACCGATGAACCTGATGTCACTGGCCTAGGAAAAGCTGAGAGAAGACCACAGCGCTCACAGGCCCAAATGGCTGATCGGCGGGGGTCCTGGATGTCGGACCTCCACCGATCAGATATTGATCACTAGAGATGAGCGAAGTTTGGAAATTCGATTCGGTTTCACAAATAAATTTGATTCGAGACTAATTAGTCACAAAGCGCATTTCTTTAATTGTAGTGAGTGCAATGCCGGGGAATGTGATCGCGCTGCCCCGGTCATTGAATCCCTCAGATGCCGTGTTCATCGCTGATCGCGGCATCTGAGGCTACAATTTAGACCTTTTAGGGGTTAATCAGGGTTAAAAAAAAAAAAAAAAAAAAAAAAAAAAACACACACACACACACACACACACACACACACACACACACACACACACACACACACACACTACACTCACCTTATCCATTTGCTCTCAGAGGCCGTCGTGGCCATCCTGGTTGAGGAAATCATGTGAAATCTCACGCAGTGACATGATGACCTCATCATGCTGAACGAGCGACAGCGTGGTGACGTCATACATCATATTAAATGTGGTTTCTGCAATCAAAATGGTCGCGACGGCCTCTTCACACATGAACGGATAAGGTGAGGATGTTTAAATTAATACACAAAAGGTTCATCGGCTCACCCGCAGCTAGCAAGCGACGTGCACAGAGCTTCCGGATCAGGAAACTTGCAATAGGAAAAAAAATATAAAACAAATCTCCAGCACAGTCGTTCGCTGTTAAAATCCAGTTTTATTCGCTATACATTAAAGTACAGGAACAGGAGCCATAACAGGTTTAGGCGTTTTGACATCGTTTGGTATGGAAGATTTATAGACGATCTGATTATGGTATGGGATTCCACCAACACAGAATTCGGACATTTTGTTAAATACTTAAAACAAGAATGACATGAACCTTAATCGTACACATCATACAACCAACAGAGATATTCAGCTGTCTAATGCAGTAACAGTAGAGTCCAGTAACTACAGGAAGAATATTAGTGGTAATACTGTGCTGTTGGCATCCTCATGCCACCCCGGCATGTGATACGGGGAGGGCATTAGGTTACACCGCAATTGAACCGAAAACGTTAGGCGCTAGAGACATTAGATTTAGAAACAGAGGATATTCTGACCGTGTCCTCAAACAAGCATGGGATAAAATCAGACACGTGGAGAGAGAGGACCTGATTGGTCATGCAGTAGAAGATCATCAAAAAAAAAATGAAAAAAGCAAAAAACCATGGGCATGATAAAAATAAGAAAAAAATAAATAAACAAACAAATGACGCTGGTCACCACATATAGCCCCCAGTTCACACACATATCAAAAATTGTACACAGATATCTTCCTGTCCTTTTTCAGGATGAGAAATTAAAAGCCATTTTAGACCCTGGCATTAAAAAGGTGTGGGCTCTGTTCACACATGAAGACAGGTAATGCAGTAGTCTCTATCGGCTAACACAACCAGCTGGCTGCAAGGAGTGTAGTGAAGTGACTAAGGAAAACGTGGTGAACATCTCCATGCTGTCCAAACACTTTAGCGCGGTACACCAGGGCAATGTGGCCAGCTTGGAAGTTACAGGCATTGAATGAGTCTTTAACCCCTGCAGGGGAGCCGACTTGCATAGTGAATCCTATTGGATTTTTGTGTTAGACAGCTGAATTCCAAAGAACATGATTTGATATTTGAATATTTAATGGATACTCTTATTCCTGTATCTTCATCTTCCTTTTTTTGCTTTGATTTACATGGTTTTAAGTTTGTATATGACATGGTTTGGATGGATTAATTACGCACACTCGTCTTTTGGGGCATACCTGGCTCTTTTAAAGGAAGGTGGTTCAGTAGAACAGTAGGTTATGACTAAGACTGTCCCCTTCCCCGCCCACAATTTTAGACCTGGCATGAGCGGGGAAAAGTTGCAGATAGCGTTGCTACTAACTGTTGCGCCACCATCTGCGTCTAAAACACCACCTAATTTCAGTATAAATGATCCCCTATGTCTGCTATTTTGCTCTTGATCTGGCCAGCACGGGCACTTTCCATGGTCTTCCAAGCCTTTTGAAGTTCATTAGAAGGTTCTCTGTAATATATGACGTTATTCCCTATCCATAGGACTCTTACCGATCTATTAGCGATCCCTTATCCTGTTGATAGGGGACAACTTAAATGGCTCGTCTCACCTGTTATTGTGTATAGGAGGTTATTTTTAGTCACTTTGTAATGTACTTCTATTTTCTATATGGCTTCTCTTCCCCGTTTTCTTTCATTATAGCTTCCTTTAGACCCTTCTCGTCTCTAGGGGTTACAGCGACTGCTGGAATGCACTTGCAGGGGCCGCGCTTGCACACTTGGAGTGGAATATCCGGCCTTTCTCGTGGCCGGGAATCGCGGGAGCGAGTGTACATACAGTGCCTTGCATAAGTATTCACCCCCTTGACTTTTTTTCATGTTTTGGTGCCTCACAACCTGGAATTAGCATGGATTGTTTGAGGATTTGCATCATTTAATTTACAGAACATGCCCACAACGTTGAAGATTTTTTAATTTTTTACTGTGAAACAAACAACAAATAGGACAAAACAGAAAAAGTCAATGTGCATAACTATTCACCCCCTAACGTCAATACTTTGTAGAGCCACCTTGTGCGGCAATCACAGCTCCAAGTGGCTTTGGATAAGTCTCTGAGCTTTAAACACAGAAATATCGTGGCATTTCTGGGGGAGCTGCTCAACCCCTAACACTGTAGCGTGTTTTTCATTGGGGAAGCAGTCCCACTGCATGTGGACCGCAGCAAAAAATGCATACAATGGAGGATGCCGGCGCGGTCCACATGCACCACAAAGGCATCCTACACAAACCGAAGCATTGTGCGGATGAAAATATAATCATATAAATCACAGAAAAAAATGCACCAAACGGATAAGCCACTGACTATACTGGCTAGTCATAAATGCAGATATTAAAAGCTGAGACTTTTGCCAATATATTCCTGTCAGGAAAATATCGGAGCCCATCATGCACCACGTCACGGTCACTCAGCATGGCAAGGGGTCCTACCACTACGCTAACTATGGTGTGAACACGGTCTGAAGGTGATGTAATCCAGCTCACAGCCAGGCTTCCACACAACCGCCTAGCAGGACAACTAGTGCAATGTGAACAAAGCCAGACTGTAAGCCACACCCATATCAGACCGTGTGATGGAGGCTACCAGGTGCAAAGGAGTGTTTAAATGCCAGGTAAAGGCACATACAATACATATAAAACAAGACAAAAACACAGAAATATAGTGGCACTTCTGGGGGAGCTGCTCAACCCCTAACACTGTAGCGTGTTTTTCATTGGGGGAGCAGTCCCACCGCATGTGGAACGCAGCAAACGACTATCCCCAGCAAAAAATGCGTACAATGGAGGATGCCGGCGCGGTCCACATGCACCACAAGGGCATCCTACACAAAACGGAGCATTGTGCGGATGAAAATATAATCTCTGAGCTTGCCACATCTTACCACTGGGATTTTTGCCCATTTCTCCTTGCAAAACTGCTCCAGCTCCTTCAAGTTGGATGGTTTGAGCTAACTGTCTCCCACATGTCCTTTCGCAAATTCACAACGTGCCTTTGTTTTTATCTGAATGTAATGGCTTTCTTCTGGCCACTCCGCCATAAAGCCCAACTCTATGAAGCGTACGGCTTACTGTCGAACTATGTACAGATTCTACAGTCTCTGCTGTGGAACTCTGCAGCTCCTCCAGGGTTACCTTAGGTCTCTGTGCTGCCTCTCTAATGCCCTCCTTGCCCGGTCCGTGAGTTTTGGTGGGCGGCCGCCTCTTGGCAAGTTTGCTGTTGTGCCATGTTCTTATGATAGATTTGATGGTGCTCCTGGGGATCATCAAACATTTGGATATTTTTTTAGAACCTAAGCCTGACTTGTACTTCTCAACAACATTGTCCCTTATTAGTTCGGAGAGTTCCTTGGTCTTCATGGCAGCGTTTGGTTAGTGATGCCTCTTGCTTAGGTGTTGCAGCCTCTGGGGCCTTTCAAAAAAGGTGTGTATATGTAATGACAGATCATGTGACACTTAGATTGCACACAGGTGACATCATTTTACTAATAATGTGACTTCTGAAGGTAATTGGTTGCACCAGAGCTTTTTATGGGCTTCCAAACAAAGGGGGTGAATACATATGCAAATGACAGTTTTCTGTTATCTATTTCTAAACAAAATAGTTTTATTTATATATTTTTCTCATTTCACTTCACAACTTACACTATTGTGTTCTGATCCATCACATAAAATTTAGATTAGATTAAAGGGCTTCTGTCACCCCACTAAACTGTTTTATTTTTTGTGTACTTATAATCCCTATACTGCGATTTATCCATACATAATGTGATTAATCATTTTGGTTCAGTAGATTCTGCTAAAAACGTACTTTTATAATATGTAAATTACCTGTCTACCAGCAAGTAGGGCGGCTACTTGCTGGTAGCAGCCGCATCCTCCTATCATAATGACGCCCCCTCCGCATGTTGATTGACAGGGCCAGCGGACGGGATCTTTCTCTGCTGGCCCTGTTTGCATTCAAAATCTGGCGCCTGCGCCGTACCAGTCTTCAGTCGGCGCAGGCGCACTGAGAGGAGGACGCTCGCTTGGCCGCTCCATCCTCAATGCGCCTGCGCCGGGTGTAGATGTGACGTCACGCCGGGTGACGATTGAATACCGTTACGGTGCAGGCGCGAGATCTTGATGGCAGACAGGGCCAGCAGAGAACGAGCGCGTCCGCTGGCCCTGTCAATCAACATGCGGAGGGGGCGTCATTAGGATAGGAGGATGCGGCTGCTACCAGCAAGTAGCCGCCCTACTTGCTGGTAGACAGGTAATTTACATATTATAAAAGTACGTTTTTAGCAGAATCTACTGAACCAAAATGATTAATCACATTATGTATGGATAAATCGCAGTATAGGGATTATAAGTACACAAAAAAAAAAACAGTTTAGTGGGGTGACAGAAGCCCTTTAACAAAACATTGAACTTAAGGCTGTAATGTAACAATGAGCACTTCCTGCTTTTCATTACCACGCCAATTTGTAGTTTATATATAGAATTGTTTGGAGGTGTAAAAACTCCTAGTCTGAATGTGCTTTTATTTCCATCTACAGGCAACATTCTGGTGCACTTGTGAGGCCTGGGCTATATCAGTCAGACTTGGGTGGGGCTCAGAGCTCTCTCCCTCCTCCCATTATAAGCATGGCTGCATGATGGAGGTAACTGGGAGTTTGCTGCGAGTCAGACCTTGCACGCCTGTAATTTGCCCACCAGCTCCTGGTATTGCCCCATACGGCACAGGTAGGTCCCGAGCTACTTGACAAACCCTGGCGCGGTGCTCAGGCTCAGACATGTCCTCCAAGTAGGATATGTTGGCTAATCTCTCAATTTTACATCAGTATGAGGGTTTAGTCAGACCGCAGAGTGCACCTGTCTTTGTAAAAGTAATTGTTATTTTATAATGTAACAAAACATGAAAACAGTCAAGGGGGTGAATACTTTTGCAAGGCACTGTAGAGGCCCGTGTATGCGCATTCACTCCTGTACCCGGCCACCTGGTAAGTATCCTTGGATTAGCTCCTGCACCTGGAAGACTTGTTCTTCTACAGAGCAGCCCTGAAGCTATTCTGTACAGTAATGCTAGGAGGGTAAATAGTATAACAGGTTCAGGGCTTGCACAAATGGCCCCGAACCTGTAATATACAGATCGCAAGTGCCGGCTGTCATCTTGTGAAAGATGACTGTACGAAAGCTTCAGGTCTGACCTGAAAAAATCCTACAGCAGAGCAATCACATCTGTCTCCTGGAAACAGTGGCGTACAGAAGTAAGGGCCCCATAGCAAGGATCAAACCAGGCCCCCCACACAGGACAGAAGGGTTTCTGCCTAAATCCTTTACAGTGACCCTTGGGCGATTTTTCCACTGCTGCATTTGCTAAAACTGGTTTCTTTAAAGGGTAGAGTCCTGACCAAGTTTTCACCTCCAGTAGAAGAGGAGATAATCCCAACTAAGACTGGGCCCCCTCTTGCCCTGGGCCCCCTCTTGCCCTGGGCCCCATAGCAGTCGCATGGTCTGCCGCTATGGTAGATACGCCCCTGCCTGGAAACCTTATCAGGAGACAGACATCACCGCTTGCTGGGATCCACTATTATCTCTATTTGCAAATACACTCACCTAAAGAATTATTAGGAACACCTGTTCTATTTCTCATTAATGCAATTATCTAGTCAACCAATCACATGGCAGTTGCTTCAATGCATTTAGGCGTGTGGTCCTGGTCAAGACAATCTCCTGAACTCCAAACTCAATGTCAGAATGGGAAAGGTGTTTTAAGCAATTTTGAGCGTGGCATGGTTGTTGGTGCCAGACGGGCTGGTCTGAGTATTTCACAATCTGCTCAGTTACTGGGATTTTCACGCACAACCATTTCTAGGGTTTACAAAGAATGGTGTGAAAAGGGAAAAACATCCAGTATGCGGCAGTCCTGTGGGCGAAAATGCCTTGTGGATGCTAGAGGTCAGAGGAGAATGGGCCGACTGATTCAAGCTGATAGAAGAGCAACGTTGACTGAAATAACCACTCGTTACAACCGAGGTATGCAGCAAAGCATTTGTGAAGCCACAACACGCACAACCTTGAGGCGGATGGGCTACAACAGCAGAAGACCCCACCGGGTATCACTCATCTCCACTACAAATAGGAAAAAGAGGCTACAATTTGAACGAGCTCACCAAAATTGGTCTGTTGAAGACTGGAAAAATGTTGCCTGGTCTGATGAGTCTCAATTTCTGTTGAGACATTCAAATGGTAGAGTTCGAATTTGGCATAAACCGAATGAGAACATGTATCCATCCTCTGATGGCTACTTCCAGAAGGATAATGCACCATGTCACAAAGCTCGAATCATTTCAAATTGGTTTCTTGAACATGACAATGAGTTCACTGTACTAAAATGGCCCCCACAGTCACCAGATCTCAACCCAATAGAGCATCTTTGGGATGTGGTGGAACGGGAGCTTCGTGCCCTGGATGTGCATCCCTCAAATCTCCATCAACTGCAAGATGCTATCCTATCAATATGGGCCAACATTTCTAAAGAATGCTATCAGCACCTTGTTGAATCAATGCCACGTAGAATTAAGGCAGTTCTGAAGGCAAAAGGGGGTCCAACACCGTATTAGTATGGTGTTCCTAATAATTCTTTAGATGAGTGTATATACAGATGTGCAGTGAGCTAAGGAGGGCTGCCTGTGTAAGCATGCATGGAGAGGCAAGGGTTACGGTCAGGAAGAGAAGCCCTGGCTCGCTCCAGCTCAGAAAGAAGCCCACAGAGCTGGGAAGGCAGAAGGTGAGAGAACACCTTTAATATAACTGCCTCTTTAACATTTGATAAGGCGTGTGTCTCTTTATAAATTAAGCACATCCTCCAGCAGTGGCGGGGACATCATAACCACCGTAGGAAACACCGGTCTTGCTAAAAAAAAAAAAATCCCCCTAGTGTTATTGCCACCTGAATGGTTTGTTGGCATTTTCTGGCTAATGCTGGCTTGGCAAGGGCTGCTCTATGGGCTCCATATTATTGCGTGTTGGTGGAATCAGATTCAAAACTGTTGAAAAAAGGGGTTGTCCATATGGGATAAAAAGTTTGGAAAAAAATGGGGGAAGAACAGTTTACATCCTGGTCCCTCTCAACACTGCTCTGCCAGTGGCCTCTTCTGTGGGCTGCCCCAGGCTTACAATACTTTGGCCCAGGCGTCGAACGGTAACTGGATGCGCCCGGCACATGCACAGATACAGAGAGCAGAGTCCCCTGTTTCTGCGCATGCACTGTTTATGAAATTTTTAGAACTGTACATATAAATTTGCCAACCCCTTTCATTTTTACTATTCCCATAATAACTTTTTTTATCATAGATTAGCAATCAACAATCTTTAAAGGGGTTCTCCAGGAATTAAGAAAATGAAAATGAAAATACTTAAATATTACTTTATTATAAACATGTTCCCAATTACCTTTCATTAGTTATAATCGCTCGTTATGTCTGGGAAGCAATCATCAGGGGAACTAAAATGGCCGCCGTCCTGTTATTACACAGAAAACTTGTCCTAATCACACAGCAGGACAAGTTACTTCACAACACTGAGGTAAAGAGCTGCCTCATCCTCCTCACTGCTTTGCTTGTCAGGGATAATGATCCTATGTACAGATAGGATCTGTAACGGATCACCTGGTACACCGACCGGGTACCTCCGTTGAATGAATGCTCCTAGTGCTTTCCGAGGACTCCAAGCACTCCACTTGACGCCGTACGCACTGCAGACCCCACGAACCGCCGAAGCTTGGTTGAGGTCTCACCGTCTCCTACCCACCCTGGACCTACGACAAGGCTCCAGGCTCCAGTGGGTGGACCTCTCCTAAAACCAGAGATCAGGAACAGCCCTTAAAAGAGCTAGTAGTTATAGCCAGGGGAGTATACACGTATAGCAATCCCCACACACATGAGACGAGGCTCTATGTTGAAGGTGAAACAGGAACTGACTGTACTTCACGTACAGCCTCTTTTATTCACAAACCAAAAACATAGTACTGCCCACAGGGGTTTGAAATACAACCAATCAGTAATTAACAACACATACAATGCAACTACAGCAACCAATCGTTCACGCCCCCAGAGGACCAGAATGAAGACTGGGACATAGGACAACATATCCCCACAATGCATCATGGTCTCCTCCCCTCTGTCTGGAGACAACCTGAGGAGCAATCCAATTATCTCTCAGAACAAAGGGAGATCGCCAATACACATGTAGATACAACAGGACAGACATCACCATTTAAACACACAATGGGACAATGGCACAATAGAAACACACCCAGCATTTTCCTCCCAAGCTGACAAGTTACAATTATTATAGATTGTTACAACTTTGTGAGTTTACATTGGCCATACATATAACTTACATTAATTCAAACAGTATAACGTGGGGACAAACCTATCCAAAATTCACTTGAATCGGTTCAGGGGTTTAAAAGTTAGTATATGGCCCATAATCCTGGGGCAAGAGGCCAGCAGCCAGTCCTCTCCAAAACCCAGTGGCGAGGTTGGTTTCGCCACACATCTCCCCCTCCCAGGGAAGACTAACCAGATACCTGACCTCACGGTCAGTACCGGAGTTAGTCTGGCAGTCCAACCACAACCCAATACTGGACCTGTTGAATCTTGGGGCCTGGCTCTGTTCTGTATGTCCCCAGCTGTTGAGTGGGCATCTGCTACTCCTCGCTTCCTTGTGGTTCTCCAGCTTGGAGCTGTAGGTACTTGGTGGGCAGAGGCCGACTGCGCTCTGCCCAGATGCCAGCTCTTCTGCTGGGGTAGCCTGTGGGAAGTCCGGCTCTGGAGAAGAGGATAGGGGAGGGCAGAGGCCGACTGCGCTCTGCCCAGATGCCAGCTCTTCCGCTGGGATGTGGTCAGGGAATCCTATCCCCAGGACCTTGTTGCAGATCGGCTGTGGAGAGGAGGAATCGCTTACCTCCTCCTCCTGGCATTCCTGCAGGGTTGGTGGGGGATCTGAACCGGCCGTCCAGTATCTCGGTAGGTCTGGTGCAGAGACCGTGGTCCCATCTGCACCATCGGAGTTAGGGGTGCTGTCCCCCTGTGGTTGGGGAGAGAGATCAGTGGATATCGCAGGCTCATCCCCTGCCCCCAGAACTCGGTTGGGAAGTACCTGGGAAGGGGAGGGCTCGCTTACCTCCTCCTCCTGGTATCCCTGCGGAGATGGCTGGAGATCTGGACCAACCGTCCAGCATCCCTGTAGGACTGGTAGAGAGACCTCGGTCCCATCTCCACCTGCCATCTGTGGGTCCTCCCAGGACCAGTCTGTGAGGTCCCTCAACAGTTGCGAGTAAGAACCACCTGCGTCCACACCTGGCAACTCCGGCTGCTGTTGAGCGTCTGGGCCAGCTGCCCAGCATCCCGGTGGAGAGACCTCGGTCCCGTCTCCACCTGCCTGTTGTGGTTCCTCACAGGACCAGTCTATGAGGACCCCTACTTCGGGTTCCTCTGGCCGCCTCAGGGGGAGACTGCTAACCTCCTCGGATGCAGCCTCTGCTCGGCTGCTGTAACACTCCTTCCGCTGGGCAATTTCGCTCTCTTTCGCCAGTCGGAATTCTCGTTCCATCCTTGCATGTCGCTTGGCTGTGACCTGGTTCCAGATGGCCTGGTATATATCCATGGACACATTACCTCCATACTGGGCCACTCGCTGCCTCACCTCGGCCAGCCAGTCATCTTCAGAGCCTTCCATACTTGTCTGCTCCAAGTCGCTGGATACCTCTGCTCCCAGGGGCGCTGTACGGATACTAGCGTTGCCCTCAATTTGTAACTCCACGAACGGTGTCTCCGAGCTGCTTCTCCTCACACTAGGACGCCATCCCACTGCTTGCCACCAATGTAACGGATCACCTGGTACACCGACCGGGTACCTCCGTTGAATGAATGCTCCTAGTGCTTTCCGAGGACTCCAAGCACTCCACTTGACGCCGTACGCACTGCAGACCCCACGAACCGCCGAAGCTTGGTTGAGGTCTCACCGTCTCCTACCCACCCTGGACCTACGACAAGGCTCCAGGCTCCAGTGGGTGGACCTCTCCTAAAACCAGAGATCAGGAACAGCCCTTAAAAGAGCTAGTAGTTATAGCCAGGGGAGTATACACGTATAGCAATCCCCACACACATGAGACGAGGCTCTATGTTGAAGGTGAAACAGGAACTGACTGTACTTCACGTACAGCCTCTTTTATTCACAAACCAAAAACATAGTACTGCCCACAGGGGTTTGAAATACAACCAATCAGTAATTAACAACACATACAATGCAACTACAGCAACCAATCGTTCACGCCCCCAGAGGACCAGAATGAAGACTGGGACATAGGACAACATATCCCCACAATGCATCATGGTCTCCTCCCCTCTGTCTGGAGACAACCTGAGGAGCAATCCAATTATCTCTCAGAACAAAGGGAGATCGCCAATACACATGTAGATACAACAGGACAGACATCACCATTTAAACACACAATGGGACAATGGCACAATAGAAACACACCCAGCATTTTCCTCCCAAGCTGACAAGTTACAATTATTATAGATTGTTACAACTTTGTGAGTTTACATTGGCCATACATATAACTTACATTAATTCAAACAGTATAACGTGGGGACAAACCTATCCAAAATTCACTTGAATCGGTTCAGGGGTTTAAAAGTTAGTATATGGCCCATAATCCTGGGGCAAGAGGCCAGCAGCCAGTCCTCTCCAAAACCCAGTGGCGAGGTTGGTTTCGCCACAGGATCTTCAGCTGAATCTCTGTACAAATGGAGTTCATGAAGTACAAAGAATGCATACAAGTGCTGCTGCTCATTACCCCCACCTCCTCTCTGTATTTCATGTCTCATTATGAACTCCATTCCTACAAGTTTCAGCAGAAGATCTTATCAGTTGTATTCAGGATTATAATCCCCGACAGGCAGAGCAGAGGAGGATGAGGCAGCTCTTTACCTCAGTGCTCTGAAGTAAATTGTTCTCCTGTGTGATTAGGACAGGTTTTGTGAGTACTAATAGGACGGCTGCCATTTTATTTCCCCTGATGTTTGTTTCCCCACACAAAATGAACCATTATAACTAACGAATGGTATTTGGGAATATATTTATAATAAAGAAATATTTAAAGGGGTTTTGCCAACACATACAATGGGAGCATATCGCTAGGATATGCCCCCATTGTCTGATAGGTGGGGGTCCCAGAGGTGGGACTTGCACCTTCAACGAGGATGGAGCAGGGAAATTAATGGAGCTCGCACTGCGCATGCGCAGCCGCCCTCCATTCATTCATTTCAATGGGGCTGTCCAAAATAGGGGTCCTCCAGCCACAGCTCTTCCCGCTCCGTTCTTCTTGTAGGTGCGGGTCCCAGAGGTGGGACCCGCACCTCTCAGACAATGGGGGCATATCTTAGCGATATGCCCCCATTGTATGTGATGGGAATACCCCTTTAAGTATTTTCATTTTCTTAATTCCCAGAGAACCCCCTTAAATGGCCTTTCGCCATCACATTTATGGCATATTGATAGGATATTCCTCTCTATTTACTTAGAGGTGTCACATCCGATACAATCTAGAAAAGCAATATGGAGTGCATAAAGGCAGCAATACTGTGTGTTCCTGGGGCTGAGACAGAACAATAGCCAGACTTCAATACCAGATTGGCAAGGAAATTCATTTTAAGAGGCACATTTCTGTTAAGCACTGGGGTCAAGCCGAATTTCATTTACATTTCCACTTCATTGCACGGCATACAGATTTAAACATTAACACTTACCATATCAAAATTTGCAGGGCTTTCTGAAAACCTGCTGGTAAGAGACGTGAAATAGATTTAAATCCAATTCGTACCTTACTGATGAAGCAGGCCAGGGGTTAGAGAACCTGGCTACATGGGTAATAAATGATTTCAGTCTCAGGAACGCTCAGACTCCAATGCAATAAAGATTTCAATCTTAAATTGTTGCTACTAGAACAAATGTGTAAAAGGCAAAAATGTAATTTACACCGGAAAATTAAAATTTACAAACAAGGGAGGAATGAAAACTACTAGACAAGGATATAATGAATGACTACACAAATATGGCCATGAAATGCAATCCCCCCTACTGCTCCTCTTCATAGAATAATTCGAGGAGCTGGGCTCTGTGAAAGCACTATGGGACGGATATATGAAGCAGTCTAAAACAAACCGCCATCTTTGTTACTCACAGCACAGCTTTCATATTTTTCAAGAGCATTTTGATGACGATAGGTCAAAATATATGACAGGAAAACCCCTTTAATAGTCCATGACACTACCTGCTGCTCTCAGATTGACCAGTACTGCTCAAGTGAGTAGCGCCAATCAGAGCGGGAAGGGTATAGTCTGCATAAGGTAGTCTGAGAAACTGTGCAGCCATCTAAGGCTACTTTCACACCTGCGTTAGGTGCGGATCCGTCTGGTATCTGCACCTATGAATGCAACGCTTAGATCCGTTCAGAACGGATCCGTTTGCATTACCATGAACAAAAAAAAAAAAAAAATAATTTTTTTGTTCATGATAATGCAAACGGATCTGTTTTTACTTTACATTGAAAGTCAATGGGGGACGGATCCGTTTGAAAATTGAGCCATACTGTGTCAACTTCAAACGGATCCGTCCCCATTGACTTACATTGTAAGTCTGGACGGATCCGTTTGCCTCCGCACGGCCAGGCGGACACCCGAACGCTGCAAGCTGCGTTCAGGTGTCTGCCTGCTGAGCGGAGGACAAACGGTGCCAGACTGATGCATTCTGAGCGGATCTGCATCCACTCAGAATGCATTAGGGCTGGACGGATCCGTTCGGGGCCACTTGTGAGAGCCTTCAAACGGAACTCACAAGCGGAGCCCCGAACGCTAGTGTGAAAGTAGCCTTAGGTGGCCAGGAATTGGCTGAAACATGGAACAAAATATGAAAAAAGGGTTTTGTGTATTACCCAGGTAATGTGCACAGACCTGAATGCAAGACATGTTCACGTGGCACCAAGAATCCACATAACCACCAACGTTTTTACATTTCTTTAAAAGCCACACAGGCACAACAATACAACCTGTGTTTGCTGCCTAAAATACTGCAGAGACTGGGGGTTCAGAGGGCCAAACGTAACTCAAATGTCATTTGTTTTAACACAACCAGTTCATGCATCACTAATGCAGGGACTTGCAGTCACCATCACTTATATCTGGTTGGAGCTGGCTTGGTGGGTATATAATACATACGGTATATATATATATATATATATATATATATATATATATATATATAGGTGTGTGATAGGCTGTCTGCACACATATACCACGTTGCCGTCTGGGGTAAGAGAGGCGATTTATCAAAGTTGCAAAAATGAATGATTACTGCTTTCAGGCCAAGAGAGGCAGGATGTCTGAAACTGTGCAGTTTGTGAACTGTTCTTGTGCCGTTGTGAGTCTATTGCGAGTGGACAAATGGCACCACAGCAGGTAAACGTCAGCTATGAAGGTGGGCCGTCACGCTACAGGAGGCTACCACACATGTGCCTAAATAAACAGTTCAGTAAACCCTACTGCATATGGGGCTCCGAAGCAGACGGATGGTTACTGCACCTCTGCTAATGTAGTTGCATTGGCAGAAAAAGCTCCAATTTTCACGGCAGTATCAGAATTGGACCTCCATTGATTGGCAAAGGGTTACCTTCTCCGATAAGTCACATTTTCTGCTTCATCAAATTGATAGACATTGGCATGTCAGCCAAAAATCTGAGAAAAAACACTGTGCAAACCCAAGTTGGTGGTGCAGTCTTAGGGCTCTTTCACACGAGCGGATGCCGTGCAGGTAATCCACTGAGTGAAAGAGAGCCAAGCCCCGTTCTGGACAGCAGAGACACGGAGCATTAACATGATTGATAATGCCCTTTGCCTCTCTGTGACGTTTTTACTACAAAATCACAGTGACAACTTTATCTCACTGTGGTTTTGTAGTAAAAAGGTCACAGAGAGGCAGGGGCTTGGCTCTCTTTCACTCAGTGGATTACCTGCACGGCATCCGCTCGTGTGAAAGAGCCCTTATGGTCTGGGGAATGTTTTTTGTGGCATTCTCTGGTCCCACTAATGCATGTGGAAGTCACTCTCATCTGATTTGATATAAGTCCATCCTTGCAGATCAGGTACACCCATACATGCTGATTGTTTTCCCTGGGGTGGATGAGATCTTCCAGCAAGACAATGAGACATGTGACATGGCTAGAAATGTCCGATATAGATAGAAAAAGCATGACCAAGACTTAAGTACCGGTACTATCCTGGCCCCTTTATTCCCAACTTGAAGCCAACTGGGCACGAGACCACCTTTATCTTCACGCTCGCTCTATGGATCCTCCCCCATGCACCCTCCAGCAGCTGAGGGAAGCCCCGCGGTCAGTTTGGCTCCAGATACTTGTGACAACCTAGCAGGACCTTCTAGAGTCACTCCCAGCCCGTCTAGCTGCTGTCTGTGCTGCACATGGCGGGTACTCTGGATATTAGCTGGTGGTATTATGGGGGGGTTGTTATGAGTGATAGCTTTCCACCAACTCTTAAAGTGGAACTGTCATTCCTTTTTTTATTTTTGTAATGTATCGGGGCAGTGATACTGACCATTTTTGTAACATACTTTCATTACTGAAATTGTACATTTCTATTAGAAAAATAGCTCTAAAGTGGCCCATTTTGAGCCTTACCAACACTCCTCTGTCTTCTGTTTACATAACACAGTCAGTGTTGAGCAGGTCTCCAATGTCATGTAAACAGAAGACAGAGGAGCATTGCCAAGGTTCAAAATGGGCCACATTAGAGCTATTTTTCTAATAGAAATGTACTATTTCAGTAATGAAAGTATATTACAAAAATGGTCAGTATCACTGTCCCGATACATTACAAAAATAAAAAAAGAATGACAGTTACTTCTCGCCTATATTTCCCACCCATCGGGGGGAGCCTTTGATACAACTGTATCCAGTCTCGATATTCCTCTGACCTAAACTGCCAATATTCTACATTGTATCAAACTTTCAAAAAGATTTGTGCTACTGCATTTACCTCAAACTGTATATCTGGATAAACAGATGATCATTGTGAGGGCTAGTTAGGAATGAATGTAGAATTTGAAGTTAATCACCCAGACATCCCATGACTGGAGATGCCATAGCGAAATAAAACATATCAATTTGTAAAATTCACCATGATGTAATCCTTGCACCCCTCCTCATTTTATCAACGCCTTACAATCGGCACAAAGATAAAATGAATCTAAATACAGCATATAAATACTAATCTGTGGTAAGATAAAGTTTTAGCTCAGCATAATGCCAGTTATGGTATAAATTTACAGTCTTAAGATGCATCCTGCCAATTAAGACAAAATAAATTGATGGCATCATTTGTATGTGGAGTAATAAATCGCCATTTCTACTACTTGGCAATAAAGCATTATTTTGAAGTGGTTTACAAAAAGCTAGCAGCAACATCCAAAATGCTGACATAATTTCACATTATATCTGTGCATCTCTTTACTTGTTTCTTGTCTTCCTCTCAGTCTGTTTACTTAAGCCTCATGCACACTGTCAGTTTTTCATGGCCATTTTGCATCAGTGAGTGCATCCATTTTCTGGCTGTGTGTCAGTTTTTAATGTCCGTTTAAACCCCCTAAATGGCCTCTGTCCGCGTGACATGTTGTGTGCATGTAGCCTTAAAAGGGATTGCCCTCAGGATAAGTCATCAATATCAGATAGGCGGGAGTCCGACTTCTGTCACATTCGCTGCACGTTGTCTATATTGTAGCGGTAGTATAGTGGTATTGAAGCTTTTGTGTCACTTGAGTGGGAGAAAAAGCTGCAATAAAGCTGCACTGCCCAAGCGCTGCAGCCCATTCACTGTTCAATATTGCAAATGTGAACCATAAGGGATTACTGCCACATACTTGCAGATGTACACTTCATTGATCTGCATGCCGATTTGGCTCAATGGGGCTAATCCGAGTAGGTCAATCCCCCCCATCCACCCTCTGAGATGTCAGTTCTTGCTGTGGATTCTGCAATTTTTTCGAGTGACACGCGTTTCAAATCTGCAAATTCGAATCCAACCAAGGACAACAACATCTGCATGGAGTTTGCGTGTTCTCCCCGTATTTGTCTGTGTTTCCTCCGATACTCTGGTTTCCTCCCACACTTCAAAGACATACTGATAGGAACCTTAGATTGTGAGCCCCCTTTTATGGACAGTGATGTTAGTGTATGTATAGCGCTGCAGAATATGTCAGCGCTATATAAATGAGTAATAATAACTACACCATGGTTTTCCATTTCAAATAATGGGAAGAATACATGAAAAAAATCTGAGTGGCAGCTCGGTAAATGGATTACAAATGGGAAAAACAGATCTGAGGTGCGGGATCTGTAGGGTGAATACACACCAATTTTTTTTATTGCAGGTGGTTCTTAAACTTGGCAACTTCTTGTTGTCTTGTGTGGCATGAATTCTAGTAATAAAACACCTTCTGTATCTCAAAAAACCTGTGCTGGGCACAAACCTTATTTTGGGGTTGGTGACCCCTTGTACTTCCATTGCATTGACTCTTGTTTGGTCTCAAGATCATGGTGCTGGACCCATGTTTTATCATCCATAATAATTTGAGAATAGAAGTCTCCTGGATTTTCTCTAAGCATGTCTAAATTCTCTGGGCTATACTGCCGGCGACAGTTTTTTTTTGTCCAGGTGTCAACATTCGTAGCACCCACCGGGAACGGACCGCACTGTACTGCACTTGCCATTCTGTCACTTCCATAGATTTCATCAGACTGAACTGCTACTGTGTGTGTTGCATGTTCAGACATGTCTCAACCTGAACAGACAAGCTCAGCTCTCTAACACTGACAGAACATGCTGGAGGAGATAACTCATTGAACATCCCTCGTATTTTACAATATGGGTGCAGCTGAGCTAAATTAGTCTTTTGTCACGGTCTCATTGTGTTTTCTGTGATTTTCAAACGGAGTGCATGTAATCTAAAACACTGTTAATTCCCCTTTTGACAGAGAGCCCTCTTAACCCCTTAAGAACCAGCGCCGTACATGTGATAGGGCGGGTGCAGAAGATGTAAAACTGAAAACAAACAACCAAAAAAAGTAAGCCCTATTTGGTATTGTCGCGCCTGCTCTATAAAAATAACACATGATCTAACCTTTCAGATGAACGTTGTAAATAACAAAAAATAAAAACGGTGCCAAAACCGCTATTTTTTTGTGTAATAGAGCAACCAAAAATCATATGTACCCTAAAATAGTACCAACAAAACTTCCACCTTATCTCGTAGTTCCCAAAATGGGGTCACTTTTTTGGAGTTTCTACTCTAGGGGTGCATCAGGGGGGCTTCAAATGGGAAATGGCATCTAAAAACCAGTTCAGCTAAATCCGCCTTCCAAAAACCATATGGCATTCCTTTCATTCTGCACCCTGCCGTGTGCCCGTACAGCAGTTTACGATCACATGTGGGGTGTTTCTGTAAACTACAGAATCAGGGCCATAAATATTGATTTTTGTTTGGCTGTTAACCCTTGCTTTTTTACTGGGAAAAAAAAATGGATTAAAATGGAAAATCTGCCCAAAAAGTGAAATTCTGAAATTTCAACCCCATTTTCAATTAATTCTTGGAAAGGGTTAACAAAGTTTGTAAAATCAGTTTTGAATACCTTGAGGGGTGTAGTTTCTAAAATGGGGTCATTTTAGGGTGGTTTCTATTATGTAAGCCTCGCAAAGTGACTTCAGACCTGAACTGGTCCTTAAAAAGTGGGTTTTTTGCTTCTAAACTTCAAAGCCTTCTAACGTCCCCAAAAAAATAAAATGGCATTCACAAAATTATCCAAACATGAAGTAGTCATGAGGAATGTAAAGTAATAACTACGGTATTTCTGGAGGTATTACTATCTATTATAAAAGGTAGAGAAATTTAAATTTGCTAATTTTTCTAAATTTCTGGTAAAAATTTCTGGTAAATTTGTTAATTTTTTTTTATAAATAAAATGAAATTTGTTGACTCAATTTTACCACTGTCATGAAGTACAATATGTGATGAGAAAATCTCAGAATGGCCTGGATAACAAAGCGTTTTAAAGTTATCACCAGAAAAAAAATTACATGTCAGATTTGCAAAAAATGCCACTTAAGGTGAAATATGGCAGGGTCCTTAAGGGGTTAAGCATCTGATTTGCTTTCCTGAATACTGGAAAAGTTGTATAATTCCTTGTGTCATCACAAAACAAGTTAAACCAGACTGTTCTGTCTACTCTTCCAAATAAGGGAGTTGACCTGAATAAAATAACCTTCAGACTGATGAGAGATAATGTCACGGGTCAGCGGGTGTGAACCAACTGTGCCACTGACTGGCTATACACTCTGGAGGGGCATGTCTAAGCGACTACCTGGTTTTCACTAGTCTCAGATGGTGAGGATAGATTTGAGCAGTTAGGGTAGTTGACAGGGGCTACTGCAGAGCAATCCCAGAGTCAGTGGCAGCTGGTCCAGGCGGACCAGGAGATACCTGGGTAGATACCAGAAGTACACACGTAGTCAAGCAGGCGGGGTCATTACCAGGAGCAACAGTGCAGTACCGAAGGATGAGGCAGAGGAGTAGTTAGACAGGCAAAAAGTCAGGGCAGGTGGCACAGGTCAGCAACAGGAGAGACAAGGCAAACAGGCAGGGATCAGACGATAAGCAGAGTCCAGGAATGAAGTATAAGGCTACTTTCACACTAGCGTCGGTGCTCCGCTTGAAGGGTCTCACAAGCGGCCCCGAACGCATCCGTCCAGCTACCAATGCATTCTGAGTGGATGTGGATCCGCTCAGAATGCATCAGTCTGGCAGCGTTCAGCCTCCGCTCCGCTAAGCAAGCGGACAACCGAACGCTGCTTGCAGCGTTCGGGTGTCCGCCTGGCCGTGCGGAGGCAAACGGATCCGTCCAGACTTACAATGTAAGTCAATGGGGACGGATCCGTTTGAAGTTGACACAATATGGCTCAATTTTCAAACGGATCCGTCCCACATTGACTTTCAATGTAAAGTCCGGACGGATCCGTCTGAACTACTTTCACACTTAGAATTATTTCTAAACTATAATGCAGACGGATTCGTTCTGAACGGATCCAAACGTCTGCATTATAGGAGCGGATCCGTCTGTGCAGACAGCAGACGGATCCGCTCTGAACGCAAGTGTGAAAGTAGCCTAAATCAGGAGCACACGAGAGTATCAAGAATCAGCAAACTCAAGGACCTTAACACTGAGGCATCTGGGAAGAGCGCTGAGCCACTTAAATACCTGCAGGAGAGCCAGGGTTGGTCAGCGAGGTTATCTGACCTAACCCACACAGCCCACGGAGTGATGCGCTCCGCCCTTAGAGCAGTGTAACACGAAACTAGTGTCCAGGGCCGAGTGGAAGCTGTGGAGCGGAATCCTCAAAAATCAATAACAACTACAGACACTGAGCCCAGGACCGCAGCGGTGCAATGGGAAGCACCGACCATAGGTCACCGCTGAGCGCGGCACCCTGGACCGCGGCGATAAGCGGGGGAACAGTGGCGTACAGCAGCTGCTGTTACAGATAATACACTGCTCAAAAAAATAAAGGGAACACTTAAACAACACAATGTAACTCCAAGTCAATCACACTTCTGTGAAATCAAACTGTCCACTTAGGAAGCAACACTGAGTGACAATCAATTTCACATGCTGTTGTGCAAATGGGATAGACAACAGGTGGAAATTATAGGCAATTAGCAAGACACCCCCAATAAAGGAGAGGTTCTGCAGGTGGTGAACACAGACCACTTCTCAGTTCCTATGCTTCCTGGCTGATGTTTTGGTCACTTTTGAATGCTGGCGGTGCTTTCACTCTAGTGGTAGCATGAGACGGAGTCTACAACCCACACAAGTGGCTCAGGTAGTGCAGCTTATCCAGGATGGCACATCAATGCGAGCTGTGGCAAGGTTTGCTGTGTCTGTCAGCGTAGTGTCCAGAGCATGGAGGCGCTACCAGGAGACAGGCCAGTATATCAGGAGACGTGGAGGAGGCCGTAGGAGGGCAACAACCCAGCAGCAGGACGGCTACCTCCACCTTTGTGCAAAGAGGAACAGGAGGAGCACTGCCAGAGCCCTGCAAAATGACCTCCAGCAGGCCACAAATGTGCATGTGTCTGCTCAAACAGTCAGAAACAGACTCCATGAGGGTGATATGAGGGCCCGACGTCCACAGGTGGGGGTTGTGCTTACAGCCCAACACCGTGCAGGACGTTTGGCATTTGCCAGAGAACACCAAGATTGGCAAATTCACCACTGGCGCCCTGTGCTCTTCACAGATGAAAGCAGGTTCACACTGAGCACATGTGAGACGTGACAGAGTCTGGAGACGCCGTGGAGAACGTTCTGCTGCCTGCAACATCCTCCAGCATGACCGGTTTGGCATTGGGTCAGTAATGGTGTGGGGTGGCATTTCTTTGGAGAGCCGCACAGCCCTCCATGTGCTCGCCAGAGGTAGCCTGACTGCCATTAGGTTCCCGAGATGAGATCCTCAGACCCCTTGTGAGACCATATGCTGGTGCGGTTGGCCCTGGGTTCCTCCTAATGCAAGACAATGCTAGACCTCATGTGGCTGGAGTGTGTCAGCAGTTCCTGCAAGACAAAGGCATTGATGCTATGGACTGGCCCGCCCGTTCCCTAGACCTGAATCCAATTGAGCACATCTGGGACATCATGTCTTGCTCTATCCACCAACGTCACGTTGCACCACAGACTGTCCAGGAGTTGGCAGATGCTTTAGTCCAGGTCTGGGAGGAGATCCCTCAGGAGACCATCCGCCACCTCATCAGGAGCATGCACAGGCGTTGTAGGGAGGTCATACAGGCACGTGGAAGCCACACACACTACTGAGCCTCATTTTGACTTGTTTTAAGGACATTACATCAAAGTTGGATCAGCCTGTAGTGTGTTTTTCCACTTAAATTTTGAGTGTGACTCCAAATCCAGACCTCCATGGGTTGGATTTTTAAATTTTTGTGTGATTTTGTTGTCAGCACATTCAACTATGTAAAGAACAAAGTATTTCAGAAGAATATTTAATTAATTCAGATCTAGGATGTGTTATTTTTGTGTTCCCTTTATTTTTTTGAGCAGTGTATATGCTCCTGTCATCACCAGGGCAATTTTACACAAATTGTGGCCCTGGGCAAAAATAATAATGGGGCCCTAAATGCTGAAACACTGTACGAACAACACAGTTCGTATGTAAAAGACCAATATTCTCAATGATGGCACTATACGAGACCCAACTAACGCCAGCACAATATGACCACTACATATCTTAATACCATATTGCTACTGAATAAACCACACAGACCAATATTACCGTTATACAGTGACCATCTAGCAATATACAGGTGAAACTCGAATTTTTTTTTATATCATGCAAAGTTCATTTATTTCAGTAATTCAACTTAAAAAGGTAAAACTAATAGACGAGATACTCATTACATGCAAAGCGAGATATTTCAAGCCTTTGTTATAATTTGGATGATTATGGCCTACAGCAGGGAGGCTCAACCTGCGGCCCTCCAGCTCTTGTAAAACTACAACTCCCACCATGCCATGCTGTAGGCTGTCCGGGAATGATGGGAGTTGTCATTTTGCAACAGCTGGAGGGCCGCAGGTTAAGCATGCCTGGCTTACAGCTTATGAAAACCCCAAATTCAAAATCTCAGAAAAATTAGATTACATGAAATCAATAAAAAAAAGGATGTTCAATAGAAAGATGTAGGACCTCTGAAAAGTATAATTATGCACATATACTCAGTACTTGGTTTGGGCCCCTTTTTGCGTCAATTACTGTCCCAATGCGGAGTGGCATGGATGCTATCAGCCTATGGCACTGCTGAGGTGTTATGGAAGACCAGGATGCTTCAATAGCAGCCTTCAGCTCTTCTGCATTGTTTGGTCTCATGTCTCATCTTTCTCTTGTCAATGCCCCATAGATTCTCTATGGAGTTCAGGTCAGGAGAGTTTGCTGGCCAATCAAGCACAGTAATCCCATGGTCATTGAACCAGATTTTGGTACTTTTGGCAGTGTGGGGAGATAATATGGCTCCCCAAAATCAACACAGACTGTGGAAACTTCACCCTGGACTTCAAGCATCTTGCATTGTGTGCCTCTCCATTCTTCCTCCAGTCTCTGGGTACTTGGTTTCCTAATGAGATGCAAAAGTTGCTCTCCTCAGAAAAGAGGACTTTGGACTACTGAGCAACAGTGCAGTGCTTTTTTCTTTAGCCCAGGTAAGACGCTTCTGATTGTTGTTCAGGAGAGGCTTGACAAGATTTCAGGAGAGGCTTGACAAGGATCCGTCTGTGTGTGATGGCTCTTGATGGACTAACTCCAGCCTCAGTCCACTACTTGTGAAAGTCCCCAACACTTTTGAATGACCTTTTCCTGACAATCCTCTCCAGGCTGTGGTCATCCCTGCTGCTTGTGCACCTTTTTCTTCTACACTTGTCCCTTCCATATAACTTTCTATTAATGTGTTTTGATAAAGCACTTTGGGAACATCCAACTTCTTTTGCAATTACCTTTTGAGGCTTTCCCTCCTTATGGAGGGTGTCAATGATGGGTTTCTGCACAACTGTCAGCAGTTTTTCCCATGATTGTGATTCCTACTGAACCAGAGAGAAAATGTACAGGCTCAGGAACACTTTGCAGGTATTAGGGATTAATTAGCTGACTAGAGTGTGACACTTTGAGCCTAGAATATTTAACCTTTTCATAATATTCTAATTTTCTGAGATTGTGAATTTCATAAGCTGTAAGCCATAATCATCCAAATTATAACAAATAAAGGCTTGAAATATCTCGCTTTGCATGTAATGAGTCTCATATATTAGTTTCACCTTTTAAGTTGCATTACTGAAATAAATGAACTTTTGCACAATATTCAAATTTTTCGTGTTTTACCTGTATACCAGTTCTACACGGGCGCTCTGCAGACCATATAAATGAATACAGCACAGTTAAATCCAATGACTTCTTGGATTGGAGTCGTTCACTTATTTCCATCTATTTTCACCTGGTCAGGACCACCATGAAAACTTCTTCCAGCCACAATATCTACCTGTGGAATTTTTCTCCCAGACATTTTTGGCTCCTCAGCAGTTTTTCAGCAATCTTCCTACTTTTTCCGGCACAATCTACTCATCATGCGGATACCCCCCAATTACGTGCTTACTGCTGCACCATCTGCCTCTACTAATTTACCTGTCGTGTGGCACAATTTACTGGTCACAAACCAGCGGGTGTGACCCCACTGTGCCACGTGTCCTACCTCCTCTAAGGGCATTGTCTAAGTGAACCCGTTGATCTTCACAGTACCCCTGATGGTGGGGATAGACTTTCCCAAGGGGAACACCAGGTCGCAACCTCTTGAGGAGGATTGGCACACAAGGCAGCTGGTCCAAGCGGACCAGGAAGTACCTGAGCAAGGTACCAGAGGTACAGACGTATCAGCAGGCCGAGTCGTAACCAGGAGCAACAGTGCAGGACCGAAGGATGAGGCAGAGGCAAAGTCAAACAAGCAGCGCAGGTCCGGCAATCCGGATCGACAACAGGAGAGTCAAGGCAAGCAGGAAGGGACCAAACAGGTAGCGGAGTCCAGAAACACAAGCACAGGTCAGGCAAACAGGAACACAAGCACAGATAACAGCAACCTAGCAGGACACAAGGACCTTGACGCTGAGGCATCAGGGAAGGAGGCTGAGCCACTTATATGTGCGCAGGAGGGCTAGGATTGGTCTGCGAGGTCACATGATCTAACCCATAAAGCACAGGAAGTGACGTGCGCCGGCCCTTAAGGAAGTGCTGCAGGGAACAAGCATACTCTCGCCAGGGCTGAAAGGAAACTGTAAAGCAGATCCCAGAACAGTACCTACAAGGACAGAGCCCAGGACTGCAGCGGTGAATAGGGAAGCACTGGCAGCAGATCACCGAACACGGCGCCCGGGACCGCGGTGGTAAGCAGGGGAACAGTGGTGAACAGCAGCCGCTGTTACATTACCCTAAAAACTTTACTAAGAATGGTGTCCTAACTCGTTTCCCGTCAAAAAATATGAATGACCATCATTGTGCACATTACAAAGCAGTGACACTTTGTGCCCCCCTTGACAGAGATACCATGGCTTTGACATTAATAATGCCTTTTTTACCCCTAAAACAGCACTAATCACACCCTTTCTGCTCACTTTTAAGTAATAATACCCACTTTGTGCCACACAGAAAACAATAATCGTAAATACACAAAGGTTATTACTGTTTAGAGTGCATGGTCATTGACAAAAACCCCTTTTCTACCCCAATATAGTAACAATAGCCCACTTTGCGGCCCCACACAATAAAATAGAATAGAAGGACGAATACCTTTTGAAAGCCCCAGCATTTCAGTGCTGCAGCTCCCATGTCCACCAGCGATCACGTCATGTGCCATGGAACGGTTGGCAGTAGTGGTCTGTCCTCACTTCTGGTCCAGGAGATGCTGGGGCTTTCAAAATGTAATTTATTTATTTTATTTTACAATCTGTAATTTCCTCCCTGGTGCCAATTTGTGACTGAGGTGAGACAACACCTGTCTGAAGTAAAATACATATTACCACCAATAAAATACATGAAGACTATGGGGGAGGGGGGTGATTTATCAAAGTAGAACTGACTTAATTGCCTATAGAAACCAATTAGATTCCACCTTTCATTTTTTGACAGCTCCTTTGGAAAATGAAAGGTGGAATGTGATTGGTTGCTATGGGCAACTAAGCCCGTTCTACTTTACACCAGTTTGATAATTCTCCCCCTATGACATTTAAATCTCAGAGCTTTTTCTCCTGCATTCAGCTTCCAGAAAGAACTTGGCCTGGGCTGCCGCATACATTTGTTTTGGCACTTACAAGACGCTTGTTGAGAACACCAAGTTCAGTACATTGTGAACCCTGCCCCAATACCAGGCAGACAAGAATTCTCTGACATACGGAAAGTGTCCTATTATGAGGAGAGGAGCAGGGGTGGACAATGAAACTGTAGTTGTGAGGAGTAAAGCCTTATGGATATGGTCATGTGTTGTGAACGGGGCCTTGATGGCAGCAAATGCAGGCTCTACTGTTCCATAATGAGCAAACAAATTGATCAGAGAGACTCTGACAAGGACCAAATTGTGATGGGTAGACGACGGTCAGAACATGTCCAAAATGGCAGGTCTTGTAGGATGTTACCAATGTGCAGAGCTTAAAACATACCACAAGTGATCCAAGGAAAGACAACCTTTGAAGCCGCTACAGGGTTATGGGCCCCTATGGGCTCATTGATGCCCATGGTAAGGGAAGGCTAGCCTGTCTTGTCCGATCCCACAGAAAAGCTACATTAGCACAAATTGATAAAAAAAAATTATGCTAACTATGATAGACAGGTGTCAGCACACAGTGCATCCCAGGTTGTAACATATGGGTCTGCGCAGCTACAGAATGGACAGAGTGTCCATGATGACATCCAGTCCACCACCAAAAGCGCCCACAGTGGGCATGTAAGTATCAGAACTGGACCAATGGAAGAAGGTGGCCAGTCTACATCATCCCCTACCTGAGCAAGAGATGGCACTGAAAGCCTCAGTGGTAAGAAGGAACTAGTGTATGTATGTATCATGTTAGTGTCCTACAAAAGAGTTCCTTGCAACAGATCAGTCACGATGGATTCATCAGAGTAAGGTACACAGTTGAATACAGCTGGCATCGGCTTTTTTTTTTTTTGATTGAGCCATATGAGACATGGATATGGATACTGTACGGGATACTTTATTTTTACATTCAAATGTACATGAGGTGCGAATAGTAGAGCTTTATTGAATAAGCATTCAGAGTCAGGCATATGATCTTTCAATGAGAACTATTTTATGATACTCACTCAATTTCCTTCTTTTCTGCCTCCTCTTGGGTAAGATCTTCTTCCACACTGTAGTCCAAGACAGACCCCACACCAAATGCTCTGTTGCGTCTTATGAGTGGCTTAATGGATTCCTGGTCTTCTCCAGCAACAAACTGTCCATAGAAAGTCATCTTCATCATTGCTTCAAAGAGGTTCTGTCCAAGAAGTTTTCTTGATAACTGTAGTAGCTTTAGGAAATCAGAAAAAATGATCATAAGATGTGCATCCTCCTATTTGTATATGTCCTTGAGAGCCACTCTATACCCCATGATCTAGACCAGGGATGGGCAAACTGCGGCTCTCCAGCTGTTGTAAAACTACAACTCCCAGTATGCCCAGTCTGCCAACAGCAGGGCATGATGGGATTTGTAGTTTTACAACAGCTGGAGAGCCGCAGTTTGCCCATCCCTGATCTAGGCTGCTCATACTCATCAGATGAGTGTTGTCTGAACCCACCAATTCCAGCTGATCATTTAGTGTGTACAGGGGTGCGAGAGGTATCTGTCAATAGTTTAGTCCCATTTCTGCATTGAAAAACACATGTGTATGGGGTAATTTGGGAGTAATAGCTTCAGTTTGGTTTAAATGTATGGTCATGGATGTAGCATATGTTACTGAAGAACACAAACTTTTTGGAGTTCTGAAATTTTTGCAATTGTCACACGTTGTGTTTTTCTCCAGAAGGAAACAGACTGTTGTAACCTGCACATTTATCACTACTGAAAGTTACAGTTACAGGGATTTTTCATGGATATTTTTTTTTTATTTTTTTTAAAATAAAATAGGGCTCAAAAAGGGTTTAAAAATAAATCTTTACCTCCACTGATAATACATTGCTGCCGTTCGGAAGCTGCTCTAGCCCCTGCTACTCTTCGCTTCCTGTTTTGACTCAACAAATCAATAACAGCAGGAAAGAAACATTTAGCCAATTACTGGCCATAACGGTGACCTGCCAAGTCCAGCCAGGACTACAAAGTGAAGTCCAGTGGAGCCCGGAGCAGTAGTGAATAAACTTCTGACCCACACTCGTCATCAAATTATTTCTGGAAAACCTCTTTAAAGTGTGATCAGAAAATGGCTTATTTATGTTAAACATATTTCTTTAGAATGTTTGGAGATTCCATGCCACTACCTAGGTGTCAAAAATCATGCAGTTTGTGCAGTGGCCACTAAGCTGCCACATGGGCCATAGACACAATGGACCGGAGGGGACCTAACTGACTCCTATGGGAGAGTTTTGTAAGAATGCTCCGTGACCTGTGCAGAGGTCAGGAAGGAACTGATCAGCTGTGATATCACTTATTGTAAATAGTGGATCCTGTGTTATCTATACAGAGGTGTTACTTGTCATTGTAATAATGCAATTGCTATTGATAAGTAACCTTAAAGAGGACCTGCCCCCACTCCTGACAGGCCTGTTTTAATAGCTTCATGCATCCCCCATGTAATAACAATTCTGGAGCATCTATTCTTATGGCTCTATGTTGTGCCATTCCTCTGTTATTTCTACTAGAAGTTATGAATGAATTGCTAGCAGTCTGCAGTAAGAGTACAGAGGGGAGGTAACAAGTTGGGGGTGTGTCCCTACACAGACTCACACTATCCAATCAGTGCTGCCATTGTCAGACTGGTACACAGGTAACACACCCCAACTGGTTACCACCCCCCTGTACCCTTCCTGCAGACTGCTAGCAATTCATTCATAATTTCTAGTATAAATAATAGAGGAATGGGACAACATAGAGTCATAAGAATAGATGCTCCAGAATTGTTATTACATGGGGAATGCATGAAGCTATTAACCACCTCCCAACCGCCTAACGCAGGGATGCGTCCTGCGGGCGGCCGGGTCATTCCTCCTGGAAGCATCGGCGCGTCATCTCGCGAGACGCGAGATTACGCGCATATTCGGCCCGCACATGCGCAGTGCGGGTCGACAAAAGTTGCAGGAGTTGGTCACCAGCCTGCCAGCCAATGATCAGCGCTGGCAGGTTGGCGACTTTTAAATAAACGAACCAAAAGCCATAACACACATTATATTTATAAATATAATGTGTTAAATGGCTTCTGTGCCCTCTGCTGGGTCCTTTTCGTCGGTTGGTCCCAGCAGAGAGCACAGATCACAGTGAGTACACCAAACACTACATATTTAGCCCCAGATCACCCCCCCCCCCCCCAATATCACCCCAATTAACCCCTTGATCACCCACCCCTGTCAATCACTAGTGAAAGGGAATCAGCATTGGTACTTTATAGTATCTGTAAGTGATCAGAACTGATCACAGTCATATCTACACTGCTCAAAAAAATAAAGGGAACACTTAAACAACACAATGTAACTCCAAGTCAATCACACTTCTGTAAATTAAACTGCCCACTTAGGAAGCAACACTGAGTGACAATCAATTTCACATGCTGTTGTGCAAATGGGATAGACAACAGGTGGAAATTACAGGCAATTAGCAAGACACCCCCAATAAAGGAGTGGTTCTGCAGGTGGTGACCACAGAGCACTTCTCAGTTCCTATGCTTCCTGGCTGATGTTTTGGTCACTTTTGAATGCTGGCGGTGCTTTCACTCTAGTGGTAGCATGAGACGGAGTCTACAACCCACACAAGTGGCTCAGGTAGTGCAGCTTATCCAGGATGGCACATCAATGCGAGCTGTGGCAAGAAGGTTTGCTGTGTCTGTCAGCGTAGTGTCCAGAGGATGGAGGCGCTACCAGGAGACAGGCCAGTACATCAGGAGACGTGGAGGAGGCCGTAGGAGGGCAACAAACCAGCAGCAGGACCGCTACCTCCGTCTTTGTGCAAGGAGGAACAGGAGGAGCACTGCCAGAGTCCTGCAAAATGACCTCCAGCAGGCCACAAATGTGCATGTTTCTGCTCAAACGGTCAGAAACAGACTCCATGAGGGTGATATGAGGGCCCGACGTCCACAGGTGGGGGTTGTGCTTACAGCCCAACACCGTGCAGGACGTTTGGCATTTGCCAGAGAACACCAAGATTGGCAACGGCCACTGGCGCCCTGTGCTCTTCACAGATGAAAGCAGGTTCACACTGAGCACATGTGACAGACGTGACAGAGTCTGGAGATGCCGTGGAGAACGTTCTGCTGCCTGCAACATCCTCCAGCATGACCGGTTTGGCATTGGGTCAGAAATGATGTGGGGTGGCATTTCTTTGGAGGGCCGCACAGCCCTTCTTGTGCTCGCCAGAGGTAGCCTGACTGCCATTAGGTACCGAGATGAGATCCTCAGACCCCTTGTGAGACCATATGCTGGTGCGGTTGGCCCTGGGTTCCTCCTAATGCAAGACAATGCTAGACCTCATGTGGCTGGAGTGTGTCAGCAGTTCCTGCAAGAGGAAGGCATTGATGCTATGGACTGGCCCGCCCAATCCCCAGACCTGAATCCAATTGAGCACATCTGGGACATCATGTCTCGCTCTATCCACCAACGTCACGTTGCACCACAGACTGTCCAGGAGTTGTCAGATGCTTTAGTCCAGGTCTAGGAGGAGATCCCTCAGGAGACCGTCCGCTACCTCATCAGGAGCATGCACAGGCGTTGTAGGGAGGTCATACAGGCACGTGGAGGCCACACACACTACTGAGCCTCATTTTGACTTGTTATAAGGACATTACATCAAAGTTGGATCAGCCTGTAGTGTGTTTTTCCACTTTAATTTTGAGTGTGACTCCAAATACAGAGCTCCATAGGTTGAAAAATTTGATTTCCATTTTTTATTTTTGTGTGATTTTGTTGTCAGCACATTCAACTATGTAAAGAACAAAGTATTTAGGAAGAATATTTAATTAATTCAGATCTAGGATGTGTTATTTTTGTGTTCCCTTAATTTTTTTGAGCAGTGTATAATAGTATTAGTGTCACCTTAGCTTGCCCTCCACCCAAAACGCAGTGTTTGCCCGCCCACCCCAGTGACAAAAATATATTTTTTTTTTTTATCACTGCACAATCACCACAACGCTGTGGCGATTAAAAAAAAAAAATCAGTTTTGATATTTTTTAGCAATCGCAGCGGCCTCCGGTACTTCGCTAGCCTTCCATTTGTAAGACAGGCTTGCTTTTTTTCTTGGGTAGTCTCAGGGAATACCCCCTAAATTTAGTTGACCAAATGGCAAGAAAGGGGTATTCTTCTGAAGAGGCCAACAGGCTTCTGACCCAGTCGGATGAGGAATGGGAACCCTCATCTGACGAATCCAGCGGGTCAGAATACAAACCTGTAGAAAGCAGTGGCAGTCTGACCCAAAGTTCCGACGATGAGGTTGAGGTCCCTGATACCACCAGGCGTACCCGGCCCCGTGTTGCTAGACCACAGGTTGCGCAGGATCCGCTTCAAGGGCAGCAGAGTGGGGCTGGCGCTGTCGGATTACGTGGTGAGGCATACACCAGCAGCGAAGCCCATCCTGGACCTAGAATCAGCACTGCCCTAGAACATGGTGAAGTGGCGAGCACCAGAAGAGCAGTTGAAGCTGGTACGGTGGCACGTGCAGTAGTTCCCCCGTCGCAGCCACCACACAGACAAGCCCGTAGAACCCCTAGAGTCCCTGAGGTGCTGGCAAACCCTGATTGGCAGCCCCCCATCTTCAGCCGCACCAGTAGTTCCCCCTTTCACCGCCCAGTCTGGAGTTCGGGTTGAGACAGCTCAGATCGGATGGGCACTGGGGTTTTTTGAGCTGTTCTTCACTGCGGAGCTCTTTGACTTAGTCGTGGCAGAAACAAAGCACTCAATTTATAGCCGCCAACCTGGGAAGCTTTTATGCCCAGTCTTTCTGGTGGAAACCCGTCCAAGTTTCCGAATTTAAAACTTTTCTGGGCCTTCTCCTCAACATGGGCCTGACAAAAAAGCATGAATTGCGGTCATATTGGTCTACGAACCCAATTCCTCACATGCCCATGTTCTCTGCTGCCATGTCCAGGATACGATTTGAGACCATTCTGCGTTTCCTGCACTTTAGTGATAATAGCACCTCTCGTCCCAGAGGCCACCCAGCTTTTGACCGCCTCCACAAAATTCGGCCCCTCATAGACCACTTTAACACCAAACTTGCAGATTTGTACACCCCTGAGCAAAACATCTGCATAGACGAGTCCCTGATACATTTTACCGGGCGCCTTGGCTTCAAACAATACATCCCAAACAAGCGCGCCCGGTATGGGGTCAAATTGTATAGGCTCTGTGAAAGGGCCACAGATTGGCTGCTGTGGCACCGCGCGACCTAGTCGCCGGGGCTTCCCCCAACGGCTCGTTACCACCTGTCTTGCAAGGGGAGAAGAGGGCTGCCTTGTGTAACGAAGAACTGCTCGCGGTGAAATGGAGAGACAAGTGTGACGTTTACATGCTCTCCTCCATTCACGCAGACACGACAATCGAAATTGAACGAGCAACCAGTGTCATTGAAAAGCCCATCTCGGTCCACGACTATAATTTGCTCATGGGAAGGGTGGACTTCAATGACCAGATGTTGGCTCCTTATTTACTCTCCCGCAGGACCAGACGCTGGTATAAGAAGGTGTCTGTATACCCAATTCAATTGGCGCTGTTCTCTACAGTAAGGCTGGGAGAACAGGATCCTTCCTCAAATTTCAGGAAGAGATCATCGAGAACCTCCTATATCCAGGAGGTTCCGTGGCCCCAACCACCAGTGTAGTGAGCCGTCTACACGAGCGACATTTCCCCAATGTCGTTGCTGGTACCTCAAACCAAGCGTCACCCCAAAAAAGATGTTGTGTCTGTAGCAGGAGTGGAATAAGGCGTGACACCCGCTATTTCTGTCCTGACTGCCCTGACCACCCTGCCCTATGCTTAGGGGAGTGTTTCCGGAAGTACCACACACAGGTACACTATTAGTATAGGGATTGCGTGACACAGGACAGGCACACAGGCGTCTTAGGGCCCTTTCACACAGAGCTGCTGCAAAAAAGTTAATGTTCCAAAAAAAGTTAATGTTCCAAAAGTTCAATAAAGTTTATAAAAGTTAATGTTCTGTTCAAATGTGATATAAAGTTAATGTTAATAAATTTATTGCGTTGCGGCCTGTTTTTTTTACCTTCTAGGTGGACCAAGCGATCAACCAGCTGCAGCACTGATGTGCATTCTGACAGAAGCATTGCGCTGCTGTCAGATTACACACAAGTCGGTGTATGCGGCGCTGCAAGATGAGATTTCTCCTCTGCAGTAAAAAAGATACGTTTGCCGAGGCATATGAGCTGAGGGGCGGTGTTCATATGCTTTGACAAACATTTTTTATTAAAAAAATAATAATTCTGGCAATGATTTATTCATCCATATCGATTGATGTGAATGGAGAAATCAGGTTTGCCAGGGCATACGAGCTGAGTGGGTTTGGATGTTGGGCAGAGCTCCTATGTCCTGGCAGACGCCTTTCCCCTCCTTTTTTTTTTTGCACATTTTTTGGCAGAGATTTTTTCATCCACATTGATCGATGCGAATGCAGAAATCTGTGCCGTTCATTTTTTCTTTCAGCCCAGGGGCTGAATGGAAAAAATAAATAAATCTCATTACCCGTATGCTCAATATAAGGAGAATAGCAGAAACTCCTAATGCTGGCCATACATGTAATGATTGCGGAGACCCTCAAATGCCAGGGCAGTACAAATGACCCCATTTTGGAAAGAAGACACCCCAAGGTATTCGCTGAGGGGCATATTGAGTCCATGAAAGATTGAACTTTTTGTCACAAGTTAGCGGAAAGGGAGACTTTGTGAGAAAAAACAACAAAAAAAAAAATCTATTTCCGCTAACTTGTGCCAAAAAAAAAAAGTCTTCTATGAACTCGCCATGCCCCTCACGGAATACCTTGGGGTGTCTTCTTTCCAAAATAGGGTCACTTGTGGGGTATTTATACTGCCCTGGCATTTTAGGGGCCCTAAAGCGTGAGAAGAAGTCTGGAATCCAAATGTCTAAAAATGCCCTCCTAAAAGATACTCATTGGAATTTGGGCCCCTTTACGCACCTAGGCTGCAAAAAAGCGTCACACATGTGGTATCGCTGTACTCAGGAGAAGTAGGGCAATGTGTTTTGGGGTGTCTTTTTACATATACCCATGCTGGGTGAGAGAAATATCTCTGTCAAATGACAACTTTGTATAAAAAAAATGGGAAAAGTTGTCTTTTACAGAGATATTTCTCACCCAGCATGGGTATATGTAAAAATACACCCCAAAACACATTGCCCTACTTCTCCCGAGTACGGCGATACCACATGTGACACTTTTTTGCAGCCTAGGTGCGCAAAGGGGCCCAAATTCCAATGAGTACCTTTACGATTTCACAGGGCATTTTTTACGCATTTGGATTCCAAACTACTTCTCACGCTTTAGGTCCCCTAAAATGCCAGGGCAGTATAACTACCCCGCAAGTGACCCCATTTTGGAAAGAAGACACCCCCAAGGTATTTTGTGAGGGGCATGGCGAGTTCATGTAAAAAAAAATTTTTTGTCACAAGTTAGTGGAATATGAGACTTTGTAAGAAAAAAAATATAATTCCATTTCCGCTAACTTGTGACAAAAAATAAAAAAACTTCCATGAACTCACTATGCCCATCAGCGAATACCTTAGGGTGTATACTTTCCAAAATGGGGTCATTTGTGGGGTGTTTCTACTGTCTGGGCATTGTAGAACCTCAGGAAACATGACAGGTGCTCAGAAAGTCAAAGTGCGTAAATTAATTTTTTTGCACCATAGTTTGTAAACGCTATAACTTTTACCCAAACCAATAAATATACACTTATTGCATTCTTTTTTTTATCAAAGACATGTAGAACAATAAATTTAGAGAAAAATTTATATAGAAATGTAGTTTTATTTGAAAAATTTTACAACAGAAAGTGAAAAATTTCATTTTTTTGCAAAACCTTCGGTCAATTTTGATTAATATCAAAAAAAGTAAAAATGTCAGCAGCAATGAAATACCACCAAATGAAAGCTCTATTAGTGAGAAGAAAAGGAGGTAAAATTCATTTGGGTGGTAAGATGCATGACCGAGCAATAAACGGTGAAAGTAGTGTAGTGCAGAATTGTAAAAAGTGGTCTGTCATTAAGCTAGGGGAGCTGAGGTGGTTAAACAGGCCTGTCAGGAGTGGTGAGAGGTCCTCTTTAATAGGACAAGTCTCAACATATTATCAGGCCTAAAGGCCAATCAGCTGCTTGAAAAGAACGTGGCAGTCATATGAGCACTGCCTTCTCTTGACGTTTACCTGCTCGCTGTCAGTCAGCAGATGTAATTAGACCTCCGCAGTCCCATTCGCTTCTATGGGATGGCACCTTCCTATTCACATGAATGGAAGATGAGCTGCAGAACCCTGACACGCCCATTGGACAGAACTTTGTGCTTCTGGCTCTGCCCACTGTATAGCTGCAGCTGCCCAAAGTAGCTGATTGGTAGGAATGCGGGGTGTTGAACCCCCACCGACCTGATATTGATGACCTATCCTGAGAATAAGTCACCAATATCGAAGAAACGGAAGACTCCCTTTTAAAGGGCTTATCCCATGAAAAGTATTACTACGCGATGAATAGGACACTGCACCCACAAAAAGGAAGAAATTCCACTTAATATGCGATTTAAAAATACGTTTTTGAGTGATAACCTCTTTAAAGGGGTTTTCCGATCTGAACATGGGTCTCACCTCTGGTACCTGCTCCTATCTCCAGAACCAAGTAAAGGAGAGCACACCACCTCTTCATTTACCACGAGCATAGTGTGCTCTCCTTCACTTCCGGGGCCCCATTCTGGACTTAGGCTAGGGCTACACGACGACATTTTGTCACGCGACAATTTTTATAATGATCGTCTATGGTGTCGCACTGTAACTTTTTGAGATGGATTTTTCGGCGACTGTCGCGTCGCATTCGCACGACAAATGTTGCAGTGTAGTTGTGCCCTGTCGTGTGACAAATGTCGTCGTGTAGACCTAGCCTAAGGAGCGGGTATCAGTGGTGGGACCAGCACCTATCTGACATTTTTGGCATATCATAGCGATCTACCACAAATGATGAGATGCGAAACTCCCTGTAATGGCTGCACAATTTGCCTAAAAACCGAACCACCATTAACAGTCAGCAATAAGTTAGGCTCATTCACACGTCAGTGTTCGGTCAGTGATTTCCATCGGTGACTGAGCCAAAACCAGGACTGGAGCCTCCACAGACATAAGGTAAAAGGGAAAGATCTGCTCCAGTTCTGTGTTCAGAGCCGCACCTGGTTTTGGCTCAAAATCCCTGACCAATTACTGTGTGGAAGTGCCATGGCTCATTTCATTTCTGTGCGGCATCCAATATGTGGGATATCACCCTTAGACCATGTTCACACACTAAGGCCCCATTCAAACAAACTTAATGGGTCCTTGATCTGCAACATACGGCAAAAGATAGGGCATGTCCTGTTTCTTTGCGGTGCGAAGGCACGGACCTGCAAGTTCTGAGTGTTTCCGTGGGCTTCCGATCCACGCCTCCGCATTGCAACAGATAAGACATGTATCTTTTGCCATATGTTGCAGATTGCGGAGCCATTCAAGTCAACACGGAGTTAAACAAGTGCACAACAGCAATACGTTAGTCTGAATGGTCACGGGTAGAGATGAGCGAACTTCTGTTTTAAGTTCGGCGTCTAAAGTTCGGCTTCCGGTTAGCGGAGGATCCCGATATGGATTCCGAATTCCGTTGTGGTCCGTGGTAGCGGAATCAATAATGGCCATTATTGATTCCGCTACCACGGACCACAACGGAATTCGGAATCCATATCGGGATCCTCCGCTAACCGGAAGCCGAACTTTAGACGCCGAACTTAAAACAGAAGTTCGCTCATCTCTAGTCACGGGTAGTGTTGAGCAAACTTGTGTTTTAAGTTCGGCGTCGAATTTAAGACACAAGTTCGCTCAACACCAGTCACGAGGTCAATCCACACCGGAAAAGTGGTCGGGATGCAGCCAAAAGTGGTTTGCTAATAAAAGTGTATTTGTAGCTTCTTGCCACGGTGACTATGTAGGACACCACCCGGACAGCGAGATAGTCTGCAGGGACAGAGAGGTCTGCTCTTTTAGGCTACTTTCACACTAGCGTTAATATTTTCCGGTATTGAGATCCGTCATAGGGGCTCAATACTGGAAAAAAAAATGCTTCCGTTTTGTCCCCATTCATTGTCAATGGGGACAAAACTGAGCTGAACAGAACGCTCCAAAATGCATTCCGTTCCGTCCTTTACCGGAGAGCAGCATGCTGCGGTTTGCTTTCCGTCCTGGGATGTGGAGCAAATCCATCATGACCCCCAATGCAAGTCAACGGGGACGGATCCGTTTTCTCTGACACAATAGAAAACGGACCCGTCCCGCATTTACTCTTAATGGAGTTCATGACGGATCCGTCCTGGCAATGTTAAAGATAATACAACCGGATCTGTCCATAACGGATGCAGACGGTTGTATTATCAGTAATGGGAGCGTTTTTGCTGAACCCTGCCGGATCCAGTAAAAACGCTGGTGTGAAAGTAGCCTTATTCGCACAAACAAAAAACATTTTGGCCGACAGGAGCGAGGACTTGTCCCTGTCACATCCTGCCCTTACATAGTCCGTCAACAGATCAGCTTTAGAAGGGGATTCTGCACATTGTATAATGTATGTTCTGCAATTGTCTGCAAATGCATCACCACTTTCATCTCTGCTTGCTGTCAGTGAATGAGAACAATGTTTATAAAGAGGCTGAAAATCTGCCCTGTTCAGGTGAACACACTGACAGCAGTCAGACATGAGCAGGATGTATTTCACCAAGAATGTTTCCATTCACAGTCTGAGAGCAGAGATCTTGAAGGTGAAACCCAAGTTGTAAGAAGCAGAAGAGACTTGGTGGGGCAGAGTTTTCCAGCATGTCCCCGGGTGAGCTCCTGGCACCCTGTGTGGCATATTACCTGCTGATTCCGGTCCACCAGGGGGTCCACAGAGCAGAGCCAGAACACCACGAGGCTCCGCAGCAGCTCCCACGTGGCTTTACTCTTATAGGCTTCCTGCGTGTTCTCAAACGTGATGGTGACAGCAGGGCAAGGCTTGTGGAGCCGGCTCCTCTCCATGTGGTCCGCTCCGGAGCTGACGGGACATGGCTTCCCCGGTGCTCCATCCTCTGCAGCCTGCTCCTTGGCCTCGGCTACTGTGGAGCTGAAGCGCACCGGCAGTGTGAACGGGCACCTGAGGCTGGCGGCGAGCCTCACACACATCTTGCTGCACGCCATGGGTGATGCTGGGAAGAGTCCACGTGAGGGCTACGCTCAGATGATACTGCCCACGTCACTGTAGCTCCGTCCTCCTCCCCACACACCCCCGCACTCTGATTGGTTCCGCCCTTTTAGACTGAAGCGATGGGAAATTCCTGCTGCGCTGTCCGCCCGGAGGGTGCGGTAACCGCGGGGTAGGGGAGCGGAAGACACTGGGCCCCTGCACAAACCCTGTCATACTGTGCTAAGAGTTCTGGTGTGCAGTGCTGTCTATACATGCACCAGAAAGTAAAGCAAAAACTTCTGGGGGACATTTATCAAACTGGTGCAAAGTAGAAGTTTTCCGGCACTGAGTTCCGTCCTAGGGGCTCAATACCGGAAACAAACTGATCAGTTTTATCCCCATGTATTCTGAATGGAGAGCAATCCGTTCAGTATGCATCAGGATGTCTTCCGCTCAGTCCCTTTTACGGTGTTCGGCCAGAGAAAATACCGCAGCATGCTGCAGTATGTTCTCCGTCCAAAATTCCGGAACACTTGCCAGATTGCAGGATCCGGCATTCATTTCCATTGAAATGTATTAATGCCGGATCCGGCACCAAGTGTTCAGGAAATTGCTGCATTGACAGATCCGGTCTGCCACATACGCAGACCTTTAAAAATTTGGAAAAAATGAATACCGGATCCGGTATTTAAATTTATTTGTCAGACGGGTCTGGAAACAAATGATATCTGTAAGCCCACCCATCAGAGCCGGTAACATCACCGAACACACTGCTGGGTGGACGCCTCCACCCGGCAGTGTATTATTATAAATAAAAGAGCCCTTGCCCTGCGCGATCCAGCGCAGGGCAAAGGGGGGCTGCCTGGGTGAAATTATGGGTATGTCCGGGTTCAGCTCTGAACCAGGACAACACCTTTAAGTGTCTTTTTTGGAAAACTGGTACTTCTACAATTGCTACATTTTCCACATTTATAGAAGCCTTTCAAATTAATCCAATTTTGCATAAGATGTTCTCTTTTTTTCTTTTCTTTAATAGACGGAGCAATTTTAAGGCCTAAATTTGGGGCCTTTGTATAGGTGATCGGGGGGGGGGGGGGGGTGCTATTCATCCAAGGGCCAATGATCTTATCCCTCAAAATATAATGGCAATGTTTTTTTATACTATATGCAATTTTTGTGTTGTGTATTGAAAGGTAAGATGATTCTCATATCTTCATCCTTTGATTGCTTTCTTACATCATTTGTATTATTTAAAAAAAAAGTCTATCTTTCCATATTTCTCACTCTCGAAAGAGATGTATCAACTACATTAGACGGATATTCTTTTATTATAATCTGTTCTCTTAATATCTCTGCCTCCTCTTCAAATTTTTCACTATTTGTACAGTTTCATTTAATTCTACGGAACTGTCCCATCGGAATGTTCACAAGCCATCTTGGTAGATGGCAACTTGAATATAAGATATAACTGTTCTTTGGCACAGGTTTATGATACGTACTACATACTAATTTACTATTTTGTACTGTCATTTATTTAATCTAAATCTATTTACTGATATTTGCTGAAAAACATAAATTATTTCAGTTGTTATTTATTTATTCCAAAAATAATTGGAGTTCTGTATCTGATTTCTGCCATATAAAGAAAATATCATCAATATATCTTCGCCACAGTACCAGGTCTGTCCCCAGTTTTGGCGCAATGTTGTGCCGTTCCCACTGCGCTACAAATTCACTGACCAAGAATATAAACGCAACACTTTCGGTTTTGCTCACATTTTGCATGAGCTGAACTCAAAGATCTGAAACATTTTCTATATACACAAAAGACCCATTACTCTCAAATATTGTTCTAAATCTGTGTTAGTATGTCATAGTGAGTACTTCTCCTTTGCCGAGATAATCCATCCCACCTCACAGGTGTGGCATATCAAGGTGCTGATTAGACAGCATGAATATTGAACAGGTGTGCTTTAGACTTCCCACAATAAAAGTCCACTCTGAAATGTGCAGTGTGATCACACAGCACAATGTCACAAATGTTGCAATGTTGCAACGTTTGAGGGAGCGTGCAATTGGCATGCAGACTGCAGGAATGTCTACCAAGAGCTGTTGCCCGTGCAATGAATGTTCATTTCTCTACCATAAGCCGTCTCCAAAGGTGTTTCAGAGAATTTGCCAGTACATCCAACCGGCCTCACAACCACAGACCACATGTAACCATACCAGCCCAGGACCTCTACATCCAGCATGTTCACATCCATGATCGTCGGAGACCAGCCACCCGGACAGATGCAGCAGCATCCAAAGAATTTCTGCACAAACTGTCAGAAACCGTCTCAGGGAAGCTCATCTGCATGCTTGTCGTCCTCATTGGGGTCTGGACCTGACTGCATTTCGTCGTCGTAACCGATTTACGTGGGCATATGCTCACATTCGATGGCATCTGGCATTCGTTGGAGAGGCGTTCTGTTCACGGATGAGTTCCGGTTTGGCAGACAGCGTGTGTGGCGTCATGCGTCATGTGGGTGAGCAGTTTGCTGACGTCAACGTTGTGTATTGAGTGGCCCATGGTGGCGGTGGGGTTACGGTAAGGGCAGGCGTATGTTATGGACAGCGAACACAGGTGCATTTTATTGATGGCATTTTTAATGCACAGATATACCGTGATGAGATCCTGAGGCCCATTGTTGTGCCATTCATCCACAACCATGACCTCATGTTGCAGCATGATAATGCACAGCTCCATTTTGAAAAGATCTGTACACAATTCCTGGAAGCTGAAAACATCCCAGTTCTTGCATGGCCAGCATACTCACCGGACATGTCACCCATTGAGCATGTTTGGGATGCTCTGGATCGGCGTATACGACAGCGTGTTCCAGTTCCTGCCAATATTCTGCAACTTCGCACAGCTATTGAAGAGGAGAAGACCAACATTCCACAGACCACAATCAACAACCTGATCAACTATATGCGACCGAGATGTGCTGCACTGCGTGAGGCAAATGGTGGCCACACCAAATACTGCTGACTGGTTTTGTGCACATTTCAGAGTGGGCTTTTATTGTGGGCAGTCTAAGGCACACCTGTTCAATATTCATGCTGTCTAATCAGCACCTTGATATGCCACACCTGTGAGGTGGGATGGATTATCTGGGCAAAGGAGAAGTGCTCACAGATTTAGACAGATTTGTGAACAATATTTGAAAGTAATGGGTCTTTTGTGTATGTAGAAATGTTTCAGAACTTTGAGTTCAGCTCATGCAAAATGGGAGCAAAACCAAAAGTGTTGCGTTTATTTTTTTGGTCAGTGTAGATTATAAGCGGTCTGGTAGTGATTTATAGGTGCAATATTTAGTGGTCTACCAACGGCTTAGTTGTGTACTCTGTGATTAGAGTGACCAGTTAGGGATGGTGTATCCCATAGCTCTGGCAATATTTGGTTTACAGATTATAAAGATTGTAGAACACTTAAAATATGAACACCATTGGATTATGGGTACATTAGACGTCAACTCATTATACACCATAATAGATCATGATCAATAAATAACTGCTATGAAAACTCAGTTAAAGATAAGTAGTCAATTTTGAGCTGAACAGATTAACTATATAGCAGAGGGGGTACAATATATTCTAACACATAATTATTTTTATTTTGATACAGATTATTTTTTGCAGATCAGAGGGAATGCCATGTGTACCAGGTTTGCCCCCAGCTATGCAAATCTATTTATGGCGCAGTGGGAACGGCACAACATTTCACAAAAGCTGGGGACAGACCTGGTACTCTGGCGAAGATATATTGATGATATTTTCTTTATATGGCAGAAATCAGATACAGAACTCCAATTATTTTTGGAATAAATAAATAACAACTGAAATAATTTATGTTTTTTCGCAAATATCAGTAAACATCAGATTGAATTTGCTTATCTGTGCATTGACCACTGACTTTATCCTGACTACGGTACTTGCTACTCTTCAAATACCGACGCTTATCTGTGCATAGACCACTGGCTTCCTCCTGACTACGGTACTTGATACTCCTCAAATATTGATGCTTATCTGTGCATCGACCACTGGCTTTCTCCTGACTACGATATCAGCCTTGCAAGTAGTTGCAATAAAAGACTCCGAACCAGACCCGGACCGTTACACCGTGTCTCTTGACAAGATGTAAGCTGTTGTGAAAGCCCTCGTGGAGGCTAACTTGCAACAGCGGGAGTCTAATAAGCAGCAGCAGGAAACCAACCAGCTGCTATTGCAACATGTGATGGTTTTACAAGCGGCAGGAGCATCCCAGAGCGTGCACGATGCACAAAAAGCGGTCCGTGCGGCGATCCCTAAGATCACTCCCTCGGACGACGTTGAAACCTATCTGGCGGTGTTCGAAAAGGTGGCCGTGAGGGAGAAACTACCCTGAGATGGGCTGAGGTTGTCGCTCCATTACTGACATCCGGACCACAGCAGGTGTTTTTCGACTTGCCAGATGATCAAGCGGCCGATTACCCGACAGTAAAGGGTGAGATTCTGGCAAGACTGGGGCTGAACCCGCGAGACCTCAGTATTATGATCTGTTACACCGGTTGCAAAAATGGCTGCAGTCTGACGTGCTGAGTTCTACTGCTATGCTGGACCGTCTGTTGGCTGATGTATTCTGGAGGGCTTTGCCATACCCTCTCCAGCACTGGATCGGCCAGGTGTCTCCTGGTAATGCCCTTGATATGGTCGACCTGGTGGAGCGCTATGAGGCTACCAGGACTCTACAGGTGGGTTCTTTTGGGAGGGGGGCAGTCAAACACCGGAAATCTCCATCCCAGACCCGGCGACTGGTGCCAGCAGAACCCGCCTGGGATATACCCCCTACAGACCTAGCTCCGATAGTCTGCTGACGGTGTCAGCAGCCTAGCCACATAAGGATCGACTGTCTCCATCGGGGCGAAACCATGGATATTAACTTAGGATACCGCCACTCCTTGTATGCCAGGAAGCTGTGTGCAACAGGTACCCCAGAGACAATAGACAATAGCCACCTCTGCCAGGTGGAAGTGGGAGACACTCTGGCGGTAGCTCTGCTGGACTCAGAGAGTCTGGTGTCCCTGGTAAGAGCTTCCCTGGTGCAGCCCGCTCAGTCTATTGGCCGAATAATCGGGGTTGTGTGCATCCATGGAGGCTTAAAGGACTATCCCACTGCCCTGGTGTCTCTGTCCACGGTGGCCGTCTGGTGGACCCACAAGGTGGCCGTTGCCACCAATTTACATTATGAACTCATAATAGGGAGGGACTTTACTGGCTTCCTGACGCTGTGGCCTGCTATTAGAGTGACTGATACCCATGAGACAGGGATCACCCTAGCAGAGTGGCCGGCTCAGGGGGGAGACCAGAACCCTGGGAACCTGAGACCGAAAAGGCCAGCGGTAGGGGTGACCGCCACTTTGGTGGAAGAGGGGGAGACAACCCCGCTAAATTTGATAGTGGGAGACGTGGAGGACTTGCCGCCGGGACCTAATATCCCAGACCTCAATGTCTCCGGGGATAATTTTGGTACCGCCCAACATTGGGACCCAACCCGATCCCGCGCCTGGGAAAATGTGTTAATAGTAGATGGGAATCCACAACAACCTGGGGCAGAGTCAGTGTTTCCCTGTTTTGTGGTTCATCAAGATATGTTGTATCGGGTAAACCAACTACAGGGTGAACCTATTGAACAATTGGTGGTCCCCAAGTTTTATCGCAAGCTTGTGTTAGATCTAGCCCACCAACACGTTCTCGGGGGTCACCTGGGGCTGCAGAAAACTCAGGATCGTATTCTACAGCGGTTTTACTGGCCCAGCATATTCATAGAAGTGTAAGAGTTTTGTAAGTCTTGCCCGACCTGCCAGATTACTAGCCCCCAGCCACATTTCCGTAGTCCCCTAGTACCTCTCCCGATTATCGAAGTACCGTTTGACCGAATAGCTATGGACCTCTTAGGACCAGTACTGAAGTCCACCAGAGGACATCAACACAGCTTAGTCATTCTAGACTACGCCACTCGGTACCCGGGGTAATGCCACTGCGACATACCTCGGCCAAACTCATACAGTAGCTAAGGAGTTAATGGAGATGTTTTCCCGAGTAGGACTACCTAAAAAGGTTCTGACCGACCAAGGGACCCCTTTTATGTCCAAGGTGATGAGGGAACTCTGTAAGTTGCTGCACATAAAACAACTACGGACGTCCATTTACCATCTGCAAACGGACAGTCTGGTAGAACGGTTTAACCAAACATTAAAAAAATATGTTGAAAAAGGTAGTGTCTAAAGATGGGAAGGACTGGGACCTCCTTCTGCCCTATCTCATGTTCTACTGGGTTCTCGCCCTTTGAACTGCTATATGGCAGACACCCTCATGGTCTCTTGGATGTGGCGACTCCACATAAAAGTGTCATTGAGTACGTTACCCAGATGCAAGATCAGATAGTGACAGTGTTGCCTCTTGTTAGGGAGCATATGGAGGCATCTCAGCAAGCCCAGAGTCGGGTCTATAATCGGCAGCTCGGGTCCGGATCTTTAACCCAGGTGATTGGGTTTTGGTTCTGGTCCCGACAATGGATAGTAAGTTCCTGGTTTGGTGGCAGGGGCCCTACGAGGTACTCGAGAAAATTGGAGATGTAAACTACAAGGTACACCAGCCAGGGCAGCGAAAGCCGGAGCAGGTTTACTATGTGAATTTACTCAAACCGTGGAAAATTAGGGAAACCTGTACAGAAGACATCCCGCGGCCTGGTTTTCTAGGAGAAGAGGTACCGACCCCTCTTTCTGATGCGATAGAGGCGGCTGCCACAGTGAAAATTGCTGACAGCCTCTCCTCTAAACAGTCTCAGGAGGCCAGAGAGTTCGTTAGTCGGAACACGGATGTGTTCTCGGACCTCCCTGGAAGCACTTCCATAATCCAGCATGACATTGTCACTGAGCCTCAGGCAAAAGTCTGATTAAAACCATACCGGGTGCCTGAGGCTCGGCGACAAGCCATATTGGAGGAGGTGCAGCT